>NC_063347.1:6917581-6942627 GCF_021869965.1 Rhincodon typus
ATAGGAAGGTTACAGAGATAGGAAGGTTACAGAGATAGGAAGGTTACGGAGATAGGAAGATTAAAGAGATAGGAAGGTTACAGAGATCGCATTTTCCAAAAAATTCATTCAGGGGATGAGGGTGTTGCTGGCCAGGCAGCATTTATTGCCCATCCCTAATTGCCCAGAGGGCAGTTAAGAGTCAACCACATTGCTGTGGGTTTGGAGTCACATGTAGACCAGACCAGGTAAGGGTGGCTGTTTCCTTCCCGAAAGGAAATTAGTGAACCAGATGGGTTTTTCCAACAAACAACAATGGATTCATGGTCATCATTAGACTCTGAATTCCAGATTTTTATTGAATTCAAATTCCACCATCTGCTTTGGCAGGATTCAAACCCATGTACCCAGAATATTACCTGGGTCTCTGTATTAATAGTAACACTTTGCCATTACCTCCAACATAAAGTGAAGTACAGCATACACTATTAGTCACTTTTTTGAAGGAGGGATGTCTATGTGGTGGAGGCAAATTCAATTGAGACAATCCAAGAAGGTAGCGCATGATAATTTGGAAAGAAATAATGTGCGAGGGTATGGGGAAACAGCAGGAGATTGGCTCTGGGTAATGATGCTCATTTGAATGGGCCAAATGGCCTCCTTCTGCACTTTAACAATTCTGTGATTCAGAAGATTAAGAGTTCTGAGGAAGGGTCACCAGACCCGAAACGTTAACTCCGTTTTCTCCTTCACAGATGCTGCCAGACCTGCTGAGCTTTTCCAGCAACTTTGTTTTTGTTCCTGATTTACAGCATCCGCAGTTCTTTTGGTTTTTACTTGAGAAGATTAAGAGTGTTGTATTTAGGAGGAAGGATTGGACAGGGTAGGCTTTATCTGCTGGAGTTTAGAAGGGTAAAAGAAGGTTAAAACATGGAAGTTCCTGCGAGGTCTTGACAGGCTGGATGTGGAGCCGGGTCACCCATTAAACACAGAGATGAGGCAATTTTTTTTCTCTCTGAGGGTCATGAGTCTTTTGAACTCTCTCCTTCAAGATGGAACTGGCGACTGGCAGATATCTGAGATAACAAGGTGTAGAGCTGGATGAACATAGCAGGCCAAGCAGCATCATAGGAGCAGGAAGGCTGGCCTGCTGTGTTCATCCAGCTCCACACCTTGTTATCTCAGATTTTGCAGCATCTACAGTTCCTGCTATCTCTGGCAGATATTTGGCAGCTTGGGTAGCACAGTGGCACAGTGGTTAGCACTGCTGCCTCACAGCACCAGGGACCTGGGTTTGATTCCACCTTCAGTGTAGAGTTTGCACGCTCTCCCCACGTCTGTGTGGGTTTCCTCCGGGTGCTCTGGTT
Organism: Rhincodon typus; assembly: GCF_021869965.1. Lineage (NCBI taxonomy): Eukaryota > Metazoa > Chordata > Chondrichthyes > Orectolobiformes > Rhincodontidae > Rhincodon > Rhincodon typus. Next base: position 6,918,928 of record NC_063347.1, read on the forward strand.
TCCTCCCACAGTCCAAATATGTGCAGGTTAGGTGGACTGGCCATGGGAAATACGGGGTTGCTGGGATAGGGGTGTGTGTCTGGGTGGGATGCTCTTCAGAGGGTCAGTGTGGGCCGAATAGCCTACTTCCACATTGTAGGTATTCTATTATCTTGGTGATACTGAAGTCAGGGTCACAGCTAATACTATAATCACCAGGGTGACCTGGAACTTGCTCAACCCCTTTCGGGGCTGAAGTGGAAGATCCCAGGCTTACGCTAAGTGTTTTTTCCTTGTGTTCTTTGTCTCTCCAAAGGGGAAGGGAGAAAGGCTTTAGAGCTGTGGCAACAAGGGTTAAAAGGTGAGGAATGTGGCCACAATCAGATCGCCCATGATCTTAGGGAACGGCAGAGCAGGCCCAAGGGACTGAGTAGCTTACTTGTACTCCTCAACTGTGTGCTGGTTTTGTCATTGGTAAGGAGTTGGTGTGAAAACTGCATGAAGGCAGAATAGGACACTATTGGCAGAACGGCTGGTCTTTTCCTGCCCTTCCTCCCAGTGTGACCTCCTGCCAAGTACACTTATTAGCGAAGGCTGTTCCCTACACTCATCAACTCAAACGTGAGGCCACAGTTTTCTGAAAAGGGGTGGCAGACTTAAAACAGAGATGAGGAGGAATTACTTCTCTCAAAGGGTCGTGAATCTGTGGAATTCACTCCCCAGAATGCAGTGGATGCTGTGATATTGAATAAATTTGAGGAGGAGACAGACAGGTTTCTAACCAGCAACAAGTTAAAGGGTTATGGAGAGTGAAGAGGAAAGTGGAGTTGAGGCCAAGATGAGATCAGTGATGAAGATCAGAGATCAGCGAAGTCCTGAAGAAGGGTTCCGACCCGAAACATTGACTTTCCTGCCCCTCTGATGCTGCCTGGCCTGCTGTGATCCTCCAGCTCCACGCTGTGTTGACATGAGATCAGCAATGATCATATTAAATAGCAGAGCAGGCTCAAGGGGCTGAATGGCCTACTCCTGTTCCTAGTTCTTATGTTCTTAAGTTCAAGTTAGAAATATTTGTGTTATTGTTAAGAAAATCCAATCAACCATACCTCATTCTTTGAACCTAATCTCTCCATATTAAAGGAACACTGGGATTACAGATACACCTTTCATTTCCTAAGTGCTTTGTAACCAACAAAGTACATTTAGAAGGTAAACACTGTCGCTAATCTTAAAAAAAACGCAGCAGTCATTTGAGCGCAGCAAGCTCCCTGAAACAGGAAAGTGATAATGAGCACATTATCTGTCTTTAGTGAAGCTGATTGAAGGATAAATATCGGCTAGGCGATGTATCTGCTCCTCTCAATTCTGATATAATTATAAAAAGACAACAGTCACTCACCTTATCTCCTTTCACTCCTGGCAGCCCTCTAAAACCCTGCATTTAAACAATTAATATTAAAATATATTAAAAATGGTGGGCTTTAATTCTTTATTCTTCTCATGTATTCATAAGATTTTGTGCTCAGGTACCTTTGTACCTAAGATAGCGCCATAAGCAACGACTTTGTAAACTTTTCACTGCACTCATGTGAGTACATGTGACAATAAACCTAATTCCAATTCTCTGACAACGTTTCTGCCTGTCCTATGCAGTGGGTTTCCAAATAGTTGTTTGGTCACACAGAACTTGAATATCGTTGAGAAAAGACACATAGTGCCAAAGGTTTTGGTCTTGCACACAACAGGATATTTTCCAACAAAGGGGGAAAGCAACTGTTGAGCTTTTCCAGCAATTTCTGCTTTTGTTTCTGATTTACAGCATCCGCAGTTCTTTCGGTTTTCATACAGAACAGATGTTGATTTTGCCCTCTAGTGGCATTCTTGCAAACTGTCCTGATGAGTACAAAGCTTCCAGGAAAAGTGTCTGGTTTCAGCAATATGTTTCCTTGTGCATCTTTCTTAAATCTCCAGAGATAGTTGTGAACCCTCAACATTCTGATCAGATACAGGACGACTGAGCTAATGCTGTTAACTTATTATAACACGTATTGGAGTCAGCACTGTTTTGACAACTTATTTTCCATAGAACGTAGAAATGTACAGCACAGGAACAGGCCTTCGGCCCACAATGTTGAGCCGAACAACAATCCCTTCTGCCTGTCCTTGGTCCATATCCCTCCATTCCTTGCATGTTCATGTGTTTATCTAAAAGTCCCTTAAATGCTCCTATTGTATCTGTCTCCACCTCCACCCCTGACAGTGTGTTCCAAATACTATCACTCGCTGTGTGAAAAACTTGCCCCTCGCATCTCCTTTGAATTTATCCCCTCTCACCTTAAAGGCATGCCACCTAGTATTAGAATATGTCACATCATACCATTGACAGGCTCAATTACTGCCTCGCTCTAGGATATACAGAGTTTTGCAACAAATTGGGTGCCTTTCTTATGAATAAAAGGATTAGTTCCTGTTCCTCAAGCTGCCTACTTATCGCAAATGTTAATTGCACTCGAGAGACCGAAAGACGCGGAACATATTGAATACTTACATCCTGCCCTGGTTCTCCTGGTTCACCCGGTGAGCCCTAGAATGAAACAAAACAAGTTTGAACATCCACTAAAATCACCAATTAAAGTGCACAAATGAATGAGATTCTCCATTTAGTTCAACAGGCCTGCTTCATTAGAATAATTGAATCCCTACAGTGTGGAAGCAGGCCATTCAACCCACTGAACAGCATACCACCTAGACCCAACCCTTGTAACCCTGCATTTCCCATGGCTAACCCACCTAGCCTGCACATCTCTGGGACAATTTAGCATGGCCAATTCACCTAACCTGCACATCTTTGGACTGTGGGAGGAAACCCACACAGACATGGGGAGAACATGCAAACTCCACACAAACAGTCACCCAAGGCTGGAATTGAACCAAGGTCCCTGGTGCTGTGAGGCAGTAGTGCTAACCACTATGACACCATGCCACCCTGTTTGCTGCTTAGAGCCAGCCAAACAGTCCATTGGTGCTTCACAAGAAAGGAACTGAACACCAAGCAGCTGTGGAGGTAAAGTTGCTATCTTTTTAACAAACCATTGGGTTGCTCTCTCATTAGAGAGTGAGAGAGAGAGAGACAGAGATAGACGACTCTGGTGGTGGTTTAACCTGAGGGTCACCATGTGTCAGGCAAGGGGAGAGGTTGGGAAAGGGTTTGAGTGAAGATTTGTAGCTTGTAACGCACCAACATCTACAGAGGTTGGAAAAATCGTCCTTCACAGTAACCTCAGTCAGTAGCAGGAATTAAACCCATGATATTGGCATCACTCTACATTGCAAAGCAGCCATCCAGCCAACTGAACTAACCAACCACCCCCTCCCCCGCAAGGCAGTGATTTTGGAGATGGGGGGGTTGGAGGGTTCTGGTGAAAATAGACTGTTGTGGGGGGGGGTGGGTTCTAAACAGTTTGGGACAATTCTCAGCTCTGCCCCTGGGGAGGTATTCAGACCCCTTGCGCTCACCCCATTCCTGTTCTGCCAGGCAGCCTGTTGATGCTAAACCAAAACCGACAAACAAAAAAAAAGTCATGAGCAGCTTGATCAGCCGGCTATTTGCCAGGAACGGTCTTGTTAGTTGCAGTGGAAAAATAAATCAACCAACGTTTCTACTTACCTGTTGCAAAGTTGATAGGGTCTGAGGGGTGAGGTGCAATAAAGGGTCAGTACAGGATGGAAGGTCTTAGGGGCCCATTCCAGCCTATGATGACGGTGTTAAAATGGGGCGTGCAGCTAGTTGACGGTGTGGAACTCGGCTAAGTCCACAATATTCCATTTTTCTTCCGTCTAATTTCAACAAATGGGCAAAACAGGGGCCAGTCGTGAAATTAGCAGTCAAATCCAATCCTGTTCATTTTAACAAAAATCCGAAATCCGAAAAAATGCTGGAAATCCGAAATAAAAACAGAAATTGCTGGAGAAACTCAGCAGCGTCTGTGCTGACAGGAACAGGGTTTATAGGTTTGAGTCTGGAATGATTCTCGAACTCAAAAACTCAAAACATTAGCTCTGTTTCTCTCTCCACGGATGCTGCCAAACCTGGTCAGTTTCTCCAGCACTTTCTGTTTTATATTTTCCTGTCCATTTTGCACTGGTTAGCCAGAGTCCAACAGCCTCCTCGATCAGTGAGCTTCAGCATAAGAACGCTCCTGATTTTCTTATCAAGACAATGAATGGATGAAAAACATACGCCTTAAGTTTTCTCTCAGAGGGTTGTGTTCCAGAACCAGGAATACAGGTTGGCCATTTAGGAGTGAGATAAGGAGAAACGTCTTCACTCAGAGAGTGGTGATCCAGTGGGATTCTATGCAGCTGAGGCCAAAATGTTTTCAAGAAGGCATCAGACAAAGTTCTCACTGAAATTTAGAAGAATGGGGGGGTGCAGAGCGCATCTCATAGAAACATATAAAATCCTGATGGGAACAAAAACAGAAATTGCTGGAAAAGCTCACCAGGTCTGGCAACATCTGTGAAGAAAAAATCTGAGTTAATGTTTCGGGTCCAGTGACCTTTCCTCAGAACGGAGGAAGGGTCACCGTTCTGAGGAAAGGTCACTGGACCTGAAACGTTAACTCTGATTTTTTTGTTCACAGATGCTGCCAGACCTGGTGAGCTTTTCCAGCAATTTCTGTTTTTGTTCTTGACTTACAGCATCTGCAGTTCTTTCGGTTTTTAAAATCCTGGTGGGGCTGGGTAGGCTAGATGTGGGAACAATGTTCCCAATGTTGGGGAATTCCAGAACTAGGGATCACAGTCTAAGAATAAGGGGTAAACCATTCAGGATTGAGATGAGGAAGGATTTCTTCATTCAGAGAGTTGTGAACCAGTGGAATTCTCTCTCACAGGAAGCTGTTGGGGCCAGTTCATTAGGCATATTCAAGGGGGAGCTGGACATGGCCCTTGGGGCTAAGAAGATCAAAGGGTAAGGAGAGAAAGCGGAAATGGGTTACGAGATTGCATGATCAGCCATGATCGTATTGAATGGTGGTGCAGGCTTGAAGGGCCAAATGGCCTACTCCTGCACGTATTTTCTATGTTTCTATGTTTAAGTCCAAAAGGATCAAAGGGCGTGGCGAGAAAGTGGGAACAGGGGACTAAATTGGAATGATCAGTCATGATTATTCTGAATGGTGCAGCAGGCTGGGAGGGCCGAATGGCCTACTCCTGCTCCCGGTTGTTCCGTGAATTCGGGATTGTGGGGTTTTTTTGCAGTTCTTGCAAAGTGTTTACAAACTGATCCAAAGCATCATTCATTCTGGTCTTGGCCTTTATACCTTCTCTCCTTTCACACCGACTGTGCCTTTGTCTCCTTTCATGCCCTGAGGGGAAAGTAAATAAAAAAAAGGTGATCCTTTTTAACTTGCTTCCCTTCTCTGCAGCGTTTAAATCACAATCTTCGAGACCACATTGCTACACATCAGCTACGAAGCTGCTGAAGTCAGTGGTGTTGAGATAAATGCACACTGCTGGTAATCCAGAACCCCAGGCTAACATCCTAAAAGCTCTTGTGGTCTACTGGTAGTGTCCCTACCTCTGGGCTGGGAGGCCTGGGCTCAGGTCCCACCTGCCCCTGACATATAGCATCTCTAACAGGTTGTTTAGGAAAATATCTAAAAGCTGATTCCTGAATAAATACCATGAAATTCTACCCACAATCCCTACAGAGCAGAAAGTGGCCATTTGGCCCATCAAGTCTGCACTGATCCTCCAAAGAGCATTTCACTCACCCCCTACTCTATCCCCTTAACCTTGCATTTCCCACGGCCAATGCACCTAACCTGCACATTTTTGGACTGTGGGAGGAAACCGGAGCACCCGGAGGAAACCCGCACAGACATGGGGAGAATGTGCAAACTCCTAACAGGCAGTCGCCCGAGGCTGGTATCGAACCCTGGTACCGTGAGACAGTAGTGCTACCCACTGAGACCTAATCCAGGACAGTCTGGGATCTGTGCAAAAAAAAAATTAGGGTAATTTTTTTGTGTAAAATAAAGTCTTGACAGAGAAGCAAAATCACAGGCATCCGGAGAAAGAGCTGGAGAAGTGGGATTAACCCTTCAAAAGAGGAGGAACAGGTACCGTGGGCTCTTTCTCTGCAGCGCTGTTTTAGCAGGCTGCTCGGTGGCTTCTCACTTGTGCAGGATACCACCATCATTTCTGTAGTGATTGGAACCAGGCTGACCTTCTTAACTGTGAGGTTCTTCCTTGGGATTGTTAACCTGGGCCAATCAGGAAAACCTTGGCTGACCAATATAATCAGGAGATTAGAATCTCCTCAGTTGAGGATTGACTCCGAGAATACTGTGCACTAGTAAATAAAAGGTGACTTGGTGATGGGACCCGGCATTTGTGCAGTTATTTCAGTGCCGACAAGAGAAACCAAGACATGCCTCAGGAACATTCACTCACAACTGTTATCTTGGCGTTGGAGTAAACATTTCTGGCATCATGCCTCTATTTGGGAGGCTTGACTCATTTGACCCTGCTGTCAAATACTGGGCTCAGTATGTTGAGAGAATGTAATATTTCTTTTCTGGGCAAATGACGTTAGGGCAGATGAAAAGCAACAAATAATCCTTCTGACTGCTTGTGGATCCGCAGCATTTTCGGTCATAAGGGGCTTAACTCTCCCGGAAGCTCCAGACACTAAAACCTTCCACGAGTTGACAAATTTGCTTAAGGAATATTACGACCCCAAACCTCTTCTAATTCTGAGACGACAACAGCTTTTGGAGAACCGGAGGAATCTGTATTGGGATTTTTGACGAGGTTACGACAACTGGGAGAGGCATGTGATTTTGGGTTAACCCTGAATGAGATGCTGAGAGACTGTTTGCTATGTGGGATTAATGACATAACCATGCAGAAACACCTACTAGCTGAGGCCCAACTGGACTTCAAATGGGCAATGCAGCTGCCCTTGTCATTAGAAAATGCAGCAAGTGGAGCATGTCAGCTACAAGATTTGCTCAGGACTCCAACTTTTGAACTTTTGCAAGACCTCAGCCAGACTGAGAACATACACTGGGGAACTGTTGCAAATTAAGGGCACAGTTTTGGTTCTGGTCTCCTATGAGAAGCAGTTGGAGCAGTTACTACTGATGGTAGTAAAAGACTCAGGCCCAAGCCTATTGGGGTGGGATTGGTTGAGAAAGATTCAAATGGATTGGCTCGACGTTTCTAAATTGGAAAATGGCTGCCTCAGTGAAGTCCGAGTGAAATACCCATAAGAGTTTATACCCATATACAAGACTACCATTTGGGGTATCATTAGCCTATGCCCTTTTCCAGTGGACTATGGAGAATATTTTACAGGGGCTACCTCGGGTTGCCATTTATCTGGACGATGTACTAAAAACAGGGAAGACCAATAAAGGACACTTCAAGAACTTGGACATAGTGCTCAAATATTTCTCCAAAACAAATGTACACCTTAGACTAGAAAAATGTGTGTCCCTGGCACCCCAAGGGGCCTACTTGGGTTACAGAGACAACAAAACCGGGTTACACCCGGTGGAACAGGAAATGAGGCTGATCACTCCCGTTTGTAGCAGAACTTATGACTTTCCTAGGGTTAGTGAATTATTGTGGAAAATTCACATGTAACTTGGTCTCCGTCTTGGCACCTTACACCTGCTATTGAGAAAGGCTCAGCCTTGGAAATGTTCATGTAGCCATGAAGTAGCCTTTAGGGAAGTGAAAAAGCAGCTATCGTCAAAAAGGTGTTGGCCCACTACAAGCCAAAGCGAGAGGTAGTGCTGCCATGCGATGTCTTCCCATACAGTATCGGGGTACTGTTAGCCCGGCAGTGGCCCAAAGGAGAGGAACGCACGATAGTATATGCTTCCTGAACTTTGGGTGATGCCAAACGCAAGTATGCCCAGATAGAAAAGGAAGGTTTGGCAGTCATCTTTGTGTAAGGAAGTTCCACCAGTACCTTTAGTAACAGATTACAAACTGCTGCTAGGGCTACTGAAAGGAGACGAGGCAGTGCCACCCATAGCTTCCAGTCAAATTCAGCATTCAGCCCTTATTGTCAGCGCGTACGAGTTAGAACACCATCCAGAAAGCCAAGTGGCTAACACTGATGCCTTGAGCTGCCTTCTGTGGGTGAATACTCCACCAGTGGTGCCTCCCCTGGAAGAGTCTGTTTTGGTTTTGAACTTCCTGGACACCCTTCCAGTCACTGTGGACAATATCCCACTGTGGCTGCAAAAGATCCTGTCCTGGTGAAACAGAAATCCTGTCACCAAGTCACCCTTTATTTACTTGTGCACAGTACACTCGCTGTGACCAGCCGGTCCAGAGTCAGTCCTCAACTGAGGAGATTCTGAATTTCCTGGTTATACTGTTTCTTTATTTTTTGCATTGGGTTAAGTCATAAGCTCTAGGCCTCTCCTTAGTCTCTCACTCCTTCCTCTACTGTGTCTCACTTTCTTTGTCCCTCACTCCCTCCTCCATCTCTCATTGCCTCCTCCGCTCTATCCCTCACACACTCCTTCCCTGTTTTTCACTCCATCCTCCTCTCTGTCTCACTTCCTCCTCCTACCTGATTCTCACACCTCCTTATCCTCCATTCTGCCTCCCACTTCCCCTTCTTATCCGTGTGACACGTCTGCACAAAGGCCGCTATCCTATCACTAAGTCACCCTTTATTTACCTGTGCACAGTACACTCGCTGTGATCAGCCAGCTCAGAGTCAGTCCTCAACTGAGGAGATTCTAAATCTCCTGGTTATATTGGTCAGCCAAAGTTTTCCCGATTGGCCCAGGTTAACAACCCCAATCTAGAACCTCACAGTTAATGAGGTCAACCTGTTCCGAATCATCATACCCCTGCTCCCCAAGTCCAGGGATGTAGGCCTGGTCTTTCACATGTAGCTTCTTTTGCGACGTTTTCTCCCCAGGTCCTGTGGCTCTGACTCGGACTCAGACACAGATGGCGTGGCCTGTCCCTGTGTCTGGAGTGTCTCAGAAAAGTCTCCTCCTCTTCTTCTGGCAGCAATGGTATCGAGGCTGCTTCCATTTCAGACTCTGAGGTTTCCTCGACACTAGATGGAGGGAGAGCACCTGTGGTTTCTGCCAGGCCTTCGGGCTGCTCTGAGGCGGCCAGGCATGTTTTGCTCCTGCCCCGTTTGTGAGGTAACGGCTTTCAGGCGATCCACGTGTTTGTTCTGGACTGTATCACCTTCTGAACTTTGTAAGTCACAGGAGCTGACCTCATGTCAACCTCATCTTGTACCCATACAGGGCCATTACCATGGTTCTGGCATAGAATTTCATCCCTTGAATTAAATTCTCTCTCTCTCAGAGGAGGAGTATGGCCAGCACTGGTGTTCCTCCTGCTGTTCCAGTGTCAGTCTCCAACATTGTGGAAGGTGAGCATGTGTGGAAATTGAAAATCTGGCAACCGTTATAAATAATCAATTAGATAGTGACTGACCTTGATCAAAGCCCAGTTGGATTTAAGTCCTTGTTGGACACTTTATTTTTCCAGCATCATACTGACAAAGCTCTTGGGTGGGGGGCATGACGTACGCCATGTACATAATCCAAGGCGGGGCTGAAAGGCCCTGCCACAGGACGGTCTTTGTGTAAACTTGGGAGTCTTTTGGCATCAAAGAAATCGCGGAGGGATTGAGGCAGAAGAGGGCCTTTGAATTGTTGGGTGTAAATGTCATTCTCACAGAATCAGGGCAATGAGGGACAGGCAATAAATGCTGGCTCAGCCAGCAACACCCACATCCCATGAATGAACAAAACAAAATGCTCTACTCCTGATATCCAGCCTTACTTTTTACCCATTCTGTCATGGCTCTCTGATAAGATGCCCGTCAATAATTAGCCTTGAACTGGAGGTCTTGCTTGGCCATTTCAGAGGGAGGTTAAGGGACCACCACATTGTAGTGGATTTGGAGTCATTTGGTATATATGCCGTCACCACTCTCTTTCCTGGTCAGAATGTACAGAATCCCATTTGATATTATGTTCTGGAGAGGAAATCCACATGGTAATCTGGTGAGCAGGAAACCCTTGTCTTAAACAAATATGGTTCATTGAATTATATCAACAAGGTACAAGTTACATTGGGGTGCGAGATATTGTTACTGAGAGAATCAGGAACAGTTCCATTTTAGGCCTTATTCCTTTAAAGTCTGAAGGTATTGTCCACTCGAGTTATAGAATCCTTACAGTGCAGAAAGAGGCCGTTCAGCCCATTCAACACATCTAGCCCACGCTCAATTGTTGTAAAAACCCATCTGGTTCACTGAAGTCCTTTAGAGAGGGAAATCTGCTGTCCTTACCTGGTCTGGTCTACATGTGACTCCAGACCCACACCAACGGGGTTGATTCTGAACTGCCCTCTGAAATGGCTGAGAAAACGGCTCAGTTCAAGGGCAATGAGGGATGGGCAACAAATGAGGCCCTTGCCAGTGATGCCCACATTCCATGAAATAATACGTTTTAAGAAATACTCTCTGGAATTTGTACGTGCAGTCGACATAAAGCGACCTCCAACAGTACCCCGTTACGCCAGTGACAGAGCCCCTACTCTTCCCTCACAGTTCCTCTGAGGGAGCTGTATTCCAGTTATTTTCTCAGCACAGAACAGTATTATGCTCAGTGAAGGGAAACACCAACTTACTGCGTCTCCTTTCAGGCCTCTCTGTCCTGTGCCTCCAGGCAATGCCAATCCGGATTCTCCCTGGGGAAAAGGTACAGCACACAATGAGGCAGTGCATCCTCTCACCGATTAAAACCCATGTACCCAAATCAAAACCAGAACCACACACACAGTCTGATTCCATTTTACAGTTATTCAGGGTTTTATGTTGTAAAGGATCGACTTAATCTCCTCGCTGATCTGTGACGTCGTACTGTTTAATGTATTGCCAGGAAACTAGCATGCTTATTGTTACAATTGAAACGGAAAGATTGCATCAATAATTGAACTCAGATTAATTCAATATGTAAGTATCCAATTGCAACCACCAACATGGTCAGTTTGGCTGGTAGACTTCTATGCAGGACAAAAATGTTAACTCAGTTAGCTGGACAGCTGGCTTGCAATGCTAACAGCATGGGTTCAATCCCTGAAGCAGCTGAGGTTACCACAAAAGGTCCCACGTTCACAACCTCATCAGAGGTGGTGCTGACCCTCAGGTCAAGCCATTTCCAGCTGTCCCCTGCTAATAAGAATGTGGTACCTCTAATTTACAGTAGTTTTTGTCATTATCAGGAAATTAACTTTATTTAATGAAAATACACATTCTTCAATGAATGGTAGAAAAAGGAATTACCAACCTACAACCATGCACATTAAACTACAGCCCTTTGAAACTCGAAATATACAAACACACACAGAAACATTCATGAATAAAACAGGTTGACAAAAAATGTTCTTGATGAAGAAGATGTAGACAGGGGAGACAAAATTCCGTCGAACAAAAGTCTGCATCATTAGGGTAGATTAAATATCTCACACAGTTCTTTTGATTCAGCAATGATTATATGCTTTTGTCTGTAGAGTGTTAGTCATTACTCAATTTGATAATTGATGGACCTAGGTACTTTCTTGCATTAGATTGTTTCTCCTAAGGTTCTTAGCTTTTATTTTTGGCTTTTTCTCACAGAGAGGAAAGGGAGAGAGATGTTTACGGTTTGCCAGCTCTGGATGGTTCTGGCTGACACCAATCTGTAACAAACAGAGGGTCAATCAATCATAGGGCTGTCTTCTGCTGCCCTTGTCCTTCTGGATGTTAGCAGTTTCAGGTTTGGAAGGTGCTGCCTAAGAAGCCTTGGAGAGTTGTTGCAGTTCATTGTATAGATGGTACACACTGCTGCTACTGTGCATCAATGGTGTTGATGAAGGGTGTGGATGTAGTGCCAATCAAGTGGGCTGCTTTGTCCTGGGTGGTGTCAAGCTTCTAGAGTGTTGTTGGGGCTGCACCCATCCAGTGAAAACTAGGGAAAACAGTTTAAGAATAGTTGGTCTACCTTGTTAGACAGAGAAAGCTTTTGCTCAGGGTGTTAGACAGTGGAATTATCTTTCCCCAAGAAAGCTGTGGAGGCTGGGTCATGGCATTTACTCAAGGCTGAGGTTTCTGATAGACAATGAAGTTAAGGATTATTGTCAGGGTGGGATTTCAGGATTGGAACACAGGGTTGACTTCACTAGATTGGCTTTAATCTTATCACCTGGTGTAGCAGGCTTGAAAGGCTGAATGGCCTATGTACGGTTGATCAGAAGGTTTTCGATGATAAAAAATAGATGAGGAGGATGGACTTAGATTACAGGAGAATATAGACGTGCTGGTCAGATGGGCTGATCAATGGCGAATGAACTCAATTTGGATAAATGTGAAGTGATGCATTTGGCAGGACGAACAAGGCAAGGCGTGGTGAAAGGTAGGACCCTGGGAAACGTCGAGGATCAGAGTGACCTTGGTGTCTATGTCCCTGGGTCCCTTAAGGTAACAGGACAAGTGGATAAAGTAGTTCAGAGGTATATGAGACACCTGCCTTTATCTATCAAGGTATAAAAGTGTAAGAGCAGGGAGATGATGGTGGAACTGTATAAAACATTGGTTAGGCCACAGCTAGAGTATTGTGTGCAGTTCTGGAATCTACATTATGGGAGAGGTGTGATTGCACTGGCGAGGAGATTTACCAGGATGTTGCCTGGGCTGGAGATCTTCAAGTTATAGAGAGAAATTGGACAGGCCAAAGTTGTTTTCCTCAGAGCAGAGGAGATTGAGAGGGGACATGATAGAGCTGAGGGGCATAGACAGGGTAGACAGGAAGAAACTTTTCTCCTTGATGGAGGGATCAATGACCAGGGAGGCACAGAATGAAGGTAAAGGACAGGAAGCTTAGAAGGGATGCGAGAATTTTTTTTTATCCAGAGGATGGTGGGAATCTGGAACTCACTGTCTGGGAGGGTGGTAGAGGCTGAAACCCTCAAAACATTGAAGAAATAATTAGCTGTGCACTTGTGATGCCAAGGCATACAAGGCTATGGCCCAAGTGCTGGAAAATGGGATTTGAATAGAGAGATGGTTGTTTTTGATCAGCACAGATGCAATGGACCAAAGGGCCTTTTCTGTGCTGTAGATCTCTATAACTCTGTCTTCCTAAATGGTATGTTCTAATGTAGACATGGAGCAAATACACTGCAACAAGGCCAAAAGGCATACTGCTGTGCTGTAATTTCTATAATGTGGAGGTGCCGGTGTGGGACTGGAGTGGACAAGGTCAGAAATTATTCGACACCAGGTTATAGTCCATCAGTTTTATTTGTAAACACAAGCTTTCAGATCTCCACTCCTTCTTCAGGTGTTAGTGAGAGAGGTAGTATCAGACACAGAATTTATAAGTAAAAGATCAATGAGTCACACCATTGATGAGAATGTATTAAATAAACCTAAGATGCTGTTAAATCTTTTTAATTGATTAATTGATTAAGGTTTTAATTGATTAATATGTATATGTAAATCCCTGAATTCCCTTCAAGTCACTGTCCTGAGAGAAGTAAAGGCTTTATCAGTGTAAAGAAGAGGTGACATTTTAGGTCAGACAATGCATGTTAGGTGCAAGGTCTTGCTTAGAACCTGTTGGTATTTTGGTTTGGAGTCGGACTGGTTTTATTTCTAAAGTAGGAATTATAAAAAACCACATTGACTGACTGGCTATAAATTGTGTGCTTTTTGAACAAAATAGAATGGATCTGCAAATACAAATTCACCTAATTTCTATACAATTATTTGTTGAAAACAATCTTTTCTGTTCTATGTCTTCAGTATCCTTACCTTTTCTCCTTTGGCTCCAGGCAACCCTGTAATTGACTGAAAGGGAAAAACACATATTGAAACAAGTCTGCTTCACAGATAGTAGGAACTGCAGATGCTGGAAAATCTGAGGTAACAAGGTGTAGAGCTGGATGAACACAACAGGCCAAGCAGCATCATAGGAGCAGGAAGGCTGACGTTTTGGGCCTAGACCCTTGTCTGCTTTCAATTCTAACCCAGGGGCTAATCTTCACACATGACTTGCTCAGAACAAAAAATACACAGCACCCCACCTCAAACCATTCCAATCATTGTTCTTCAGAGTTTTTTTCAACATCTACCCTCTCTCTCCCCCAAACCAGTCACAAAATCAAACTGTATCAAGAAGGACTCTTCAACTAAATGACAAGCAAAGAACTGTGGGTGCTGGAATAACAGAAATTGCTGGAGAAACTTAGAAGGTCAGGCAGCATCTGTGGAGAGAGAAACAGAGTTAATGTTTCAGGTCCAGAATGACTCTTCTACAGAACTGGACCTGAAACGTTTCTCTCCACAGATGCTGTCAGACCTACTGAGTCTTTCCAGATATTTCCGGTTTTGATTCTTCAACTGATTTGGCTTCATCCTTTCAGAACATGTTTCCCCCTCAATGTTTTGTGTTGCCAAGACATCTGTGACTCATAGTTCCATTTGACATGTTGGAGAGATGGCTATCCTTGTCTCTACTGGTTACGTGTGCCCTGTAACAGTTTCCCCATTACTCTGAGAGTGACGGACATTAGGAGGTCTCTGCAAACTCTTATTTTACACTGTTGTATGTAATGCTCCTCTCTAAGTCGGTCTCTCTCACACTTGCCCCTCCCTCTGAATCAAAAGGCCTGGGTTCAAGTCCTACCTGCTCCAGAGGTGGGTAATGACATCAAAGAACAGGCTATAGATTATACCACCCTGTCTTCACAGTCTCTTGCATGTGACTGATGATGTCACTGTTAGATGCTAATGTAGAATCATAGAATCCCTACAGTGTGGAAGCAGGCTATTTGGCCCATCGAGTCCCACACTGACCCGCTGAAGAGAATCCTATCCAGACCCACACTCCTATCCTATACCTGTAACCCTGCATTTCTCCATGGCTAATCCACCTTGCCTGCACATCCCTGGACATTTTTTTTTAAAATCATTAACGGGATGTCGGCATTGGTGGCTAGGCCAGCATTTATTGCCCATCCCTATTTGCCCAGAGGGCAGTTAAGAGTCAACCACATTGCTGTGGGACTGGAGTCACATGTAGGCCAGACCAGGTAAGGATGGCAGTTTCCTTCCACAAAGTGCATTAGTGAACCAGATGGGTCGAGACCCGGAGGGGAGATTCTTGGGATCTGGGGAGCAGGGTGTAGGGACCTGGCAGAGGGGGGAATCCTTGGAGAGAAGGAGAGGGGAGAGTGGGGTGAAGGTCTCAGGATTGGGGATACCCAGGAAGAAGAAGAGGAAGCAAGGCATTTGAGAGAGTGCTGTTGGGTAATGGGACCAATGAGAGCAGGCAGGGAGGGGCTGGAGATGGGGTCAGGGAGGGAATTTAACACCTGTGCTCTCTCTCATCTCTTGCACTCTCACTCACCCTCCCACACTACCCACGACCAACCTTCACTGTCCCCAGCTCAAACCCCGTTTCAGTTGTTGAAGTCAGCATTTGAGCTACTTTGTGGTCAACAAAGCTAACGTCTCGACCACACGTTCAGGCTCCTCACTGCAGCTGGCCTTGCTCGTGGTGGGTTAATGACAAAGACCCACGAGTTACTACCCTCACAGTCATCACACTGAATGATTCCTAGCGACAGGCAGCAATGGAGAATTCTGTCTTATATGGCACCAACGGGGAGAAGCTGAGATTTGATGTTGTTACTGTGCCCCATCTATCTACAAATGCCAACACACCTTACCAATGCCAGGTTGAGTCACTGACTTGGTGCTGGAACAGGGGTGGTGCCTCTCTCCATTTGCTTGAATGTCAAACATCAGTTGCGAATGAGGTTAAATACTGGCAAAGCGGAGAGAAGAATCTTCTTTTCTCTAAAACATGATCCGCCTCACAGCCCCATCTCCACATTTCACTGTGGGCTTCCAGCTGTCAAACGGGGCAGCTCTTGGAAGGAAATACTTGCTTTTATTCACTCATGGGATGTGGGCCTCACTAGCTGAGCCAGCATTTATTGCCCGTCCCTAGTTGCCCTTGAGAAGGTGATGGTGAGCTGCCTTCTTGAACCGCTGCAGTCCACCTGCTGTGGGTTGACCCACAATGCCCTTAGGGAGGGAATTCCAGGATCTTGACCCAGTGACAGTGAAGGAACGGCGATATATTTCCAAGTCAGGATGATGAGTGGCTTGGAGGGAAACTTGCAGGGGGTGGTGTTCCCATGTCCTTGTCCTTGTGGTAGACGGTAGTATCATGGATTTGGAAAGTGCTGTGAAAATCTAATTGCCAGGTATGACTGCAACCAATAGGGGTTTCTCCCTATTTCCCTTGATTTCAATTTTGTTTGGGCTCCTCGATGTTACATCCAGCCTTGATGTCAAGGGCAATCACTCGCATCTCACCTGATGAGTTTTGAACATATGTTAGCTCTGTGGCCTCTTTGGAGAAATTGCTTTTTTGCCTCAGAATTCTTTGATGCCAACACCATTCAAGCAGAAGAAGACACTTGATGAAACACAAATGCCCACTGCAAATCACTGCCATGCAGCACTGTGACCCTACAGGATGGTGGTCTCACAAATACTGGGCTCTGGGTAGGGGAAGGGGCTGTTCTAATGAACCTTGTGTGTGAGTTTCTGAGCAAGTTCCCATTGACTTTTTGAACTCAGTAAACCTGGAATCAGTGGACTGCCTTATGAGAAAGGCAAGACAGGCTGGACCTGTATCCTGTGGAGTTTAGAAGAGTCAGAGGATACTTAATTGAAACATATAAATTCTTGAGATGACGACTGGGTTGGATGTGGAAAGGATGTTTCATTTTGTGGGAACATCTAGAACATTAAAACTAAGGGGTTACCCATTTAGGACGGAGATGAGGAAACACTTTATTTCTCTCAGAAGACTGAGAGTCTTTTGAATTCCCTTCCTCATCCCCATCTGTGGATGCTGAATCTTTAAATATTTTTAAGGTGGATAGATTCTTGATGAAAGATTATCGGGTATATGCAGGAATGAAGAGTTGAGGGTAAAATCAGATTGGCCATGATCTTACTGAATCATAGAATCATAGAATTCCTACAGTGTGGAAATAGGCCCTTCGGCCCAATAAGTCCACATCGACACTCAGTGCACCCACCCAGACCCATCCCCCTATAACCCACCTAATCTACACATCCCTGAACACTGTGGGCAATTTAGCATGGCCAATCCACCTAGCCAATCCACCCACTTTTCATGATCCTGCCACCATCCTCATTACGTGCATGCACTGGACCCACATTCCCCACTTTGGTCAGAATCCAATTCCTGTTAACTCTCTAACATGCAATAGCAACTCTGTGTTACATTGAAGCGTCAGCTGAGATTAATAGGGCTTGAAGTCACAAGCTCCTGTCTTGGGCAATGAGCTAATCTGATGGCAGAGCAGGCTCAAAGGGCCGAATGGCCTACTCCTGTTCATTGTCCGTATATTCACCATCTCCACTACCATGAGCTTGGCCTGTCATAGGCCTTATCCTTTACATCCAATAGGATCACAGTTATTTTCTTGGAAAATCAAAGCTCAATATTAACTTACCTCTCCAGGGGGTCCTGTATCCCCCTTGGGTCCAATAGCACCTGGAATTCCTTGACTTCCCTGAAAAATAATCAAAATCCCAAATGAGTTGCATATCACTTATCTGAAGAATTAAGATCAGGGCTGTACACAGTCATCAGATCATCAAAGTTATTTATGAAGGATATCTAGGCTATTGAGTCCCCTGTGATACCCCAAAACAGGATAACAAAAATTAATCATGGAAGTAAATATGAAAAATGTTAGGATCCCAGATGATACTGGATAAGTCAAATCCCAGATTAAAAGCTAACTGTATTCTGTTTAATGTGGAAGTTGGTAACAACACACACACACAAGAGTCTGCCACTGTACTTTTAACACAAAAAATAAAATGTTTATTATGAAAAGAATAACTATAATACACTGGGCGAAAAGGTTGGAAGTGTTTCATGATAAACACCAGAAATAAAGTTGAATTCAATTATTCCTTTTATCCCTGCAATATCTGCGTAAACACCCAGTCTTGGTGAAGAGCTATTACCATTTCCGCACTAAGGGTCCCTACTCATGCTGGTACAACTGCAACCATTTTTCTTCCGGCAAATTTCTACACATTCATTAGATTTTTCTTTCCTTCATCTGGTATATCTCCCTGAGACACCTAAAACAAACTGGCAAACTAAACTCACTATCACTTTAACTTCATTGCAAACATGAGTTCCCTAAAATCAGTTTCTAGCAGTCTTCTTGCACAATTTCCTGCTCGAGAGCTGAACATCTCAGCCTGCATCCTCTGTCACAACCTCTACACACACACTTACAAATTAATCTGATTGTGAATATTCACATCGCTAGGCAACAAAACAGTTTTTTCTTCCTGTACCTACCTTTAAAGGTAAAACCTCATTAAAACGTAGGTTAACAAAACAGGCCTCTGGACCTCCCAGCAATATAATTCCAAGTTTACAAAGCATTTTTACAAAATGAAGCCAAAACTGTGGACCCCCAACTGCCACTGGAGGGGGTGCAGAGGAGGTTCACTTGGTTAATTGAGAGGATTGGCTTATGAGGAGAGATTGAGTAGACTGGGGCTAGACTCGTTGGAAATTAGAAGAATGAGGGGGGATCTTATAGAAACATATAAAATTATGAAGGGAATAGATAAGATAGAAACAGGGATGTTGTTTCCACTGGTGAGTGAAACTAGAGCTAGGGGGCACAGCCTCAAAATAAGGGGGAGCAGATTTAGGACTGAGTTGAGGGGGAACGTCTTCACCCAAAGGGTTGTGAATCTGTGGAATTCCCTGCCCAGTGAAGCAGTTGAGGCTACACGTTGAATGTTTTTAAGGCAAAGATAGATAGATTTTTGAACAATAAAGGAATTAAGGGTTATGGTGAGCGGGCGGGTAAGTGGAGCTGAGTCCATGAAAAGATCAGCCATGATCTTATTGAATGGGAGAGCAGGTTCGATGGGCCTGATGGCCTGCTTCTGCTCTTATTTCTTATGCTCTTATGTTCTCCTTAATGCTCAAAATGCTAAACATAAAAATTTAACTTAATGTTATACGTTGTGCTTAACAATTGTACCAAAGAAAATAAAAATTTCTGACAAATGATAAGACAGCCACGTGGTTGGGAAGTGGACACACTTGAACACAGGGAACAGGACCATGATAAGTATGCAATAGTGACATTGCTAGATTGATAATCCAGCGATCTGGAGTAATCACCCCAGGAGATCAGTTCAAATTTTACCACAGTTCCTGGGGTATTAAGTTCTAGAGCTTTGCTGAAAAATAGACACATTTTATCAAAGATTTTCATTTTGTATTTATGAGGACAAACACCGATGTAAAGGGAAAACAACCTTTTTATAGTGTATGAGAAGAGACCCCAGACTGCCTGCTTCCTAATAATGGAGAAGGCATAGTTTTAAGTTGAGGGGCAGGAGATTTAGAGGGGGTTTGAGAAAATCTTTTTCACCCAGAGGGTGGTGGGGGTCTGGGATGCACTGCCTGGGAGGGTAGTTGAGACAAGAAACCTCACAACCTTTAGAAGTGCTTGGATAAGCACCTGGAATGTGGGCCTTGTGCTGGAAAGTGGGATTACTGTAGATAGGTCGGCACAGATTTGATGGGCTGAAGGGCCTCTTCTGCGCTGTATGACTCTGTGTCTGACATGTGGGCTCTGATTCGCACAGGGATTGCCACGGAAAGGCACCAGTTAGATGATGATTGACAGGTCAGTTCTCAGGGCAATGCCTTGACCACAAGAGTCAACCTGGTTGGTTTAAATTTAAATATTCTTTGACAGTTAACTGTCAATCATTATCAGATGTGCTTCCATGCAATTAATGATGGTTTAATGGTCACCATTACTGACATGAGCTTTTCATTTCAGATTTATTAATTGAATTGAAATTTCATCAGCTGCTGTGGTAGGATTTGAACCCATAGCTCCTAAAGCATTAGTCAAAGAGTCACACAGCCTTCAGCCCAACTTGCCCATGCCAACCAGATATTCCAATCTGACCTAGTCCCATTTGCCAGCATTTGGTCCATATCTCTCTATACCCTTCCTATTCAAATATCCATCCAGATACCTCTTAAATGTTATAATTGTACCAGCCTCCACCACTTCCTCTAGTAGCTCGTGTCACACACGCACCAACCTCTTTGTGTGAAAAAGTTGCCCCTCAGGTCCTTTTTAAATCTTTCCCCTCTCACCATAAACTTGTGCCGTCTAGCTCTGGACTACCCCACCCCAGGGGAAAAGACCATGTCTATTTACCCTATCCATGCCCTTCATAATTTTATAAACTTCTATAAGGTCACCCCTCAGCATCTGACGCAGCAGGGAAAATAGCCCCAGCCTATTCGATTCTGAGAGATAGTATTTATAATTATTTGGAAAAGCACAGTTTTATTAGAAATAGCAGCATGGCTTTGAGAGGGGCAGGTCATGCTTCACAAGCCTTATTGAATTCTTTGAGGGTGTGACAAAACACATCGATGAAGGTAGAGCAGTGGATGTGGTGTATATGAATTTTAGCAAGGCATTCGATAAGGTTCCACATGGTAGGCTCGTTCAGAAAGTAAGGAGGCATGGGATTCAGGGAAATTTGGCTGTCTGGATACAAAACTGGCTGTCCAATAGAAGACAGAGGGTGGTAGTAGATGGGAAGTATTCAGCCTGGAGCTCAGTGACCAGTGGTGTTCCGCAGGGATCTGTTCTGGGACCTCTGCTCTTTGTGATCTTTATAAATGACTTGGATGAGGAAGTGGAAGGGTGGGTTAGTAAGTTTGCTGATAACACGAAGGTTAGTGGAGTTGTGGACAGCGTGGAGGGCTGTTGTAGGTTGCAATGGGACATTGACAGGATGCAGAGCTGGGCAAAGAAGTGGCAGATGGAATTCAACCCAGAAAAGTGTGAAGTGATTCATATTGGAAGGTTGAATTTGAATGCAGAATACAGGGTTAATTACAGGATTCTCGGCAGTGTGGAGGAACAGAGGGATCTTGGGGTCCACGTCCATAGATCCCTCAAAGTTGCTACCCAAGCTGATAGGGTTGTAAAGAAGGCATATGATGTATTGACTTTCATTAGCAGGGGGATTGAGTTTAAGAGCTGCGAGATTATGCTGCAGCTCTATAAAACTGTGGTTAGACCACACTTGGAATCTTGTGTTCAGTTCTGGTCACCTCATTATCGGAAGGATGTGGAAGCTTTAGAGAGGGTGCAGAGGAGATTTACCAGGATGCTGCCTGGACTGGAGGGCAGGTCTTATGAGGAAAGTTTGAGGGAGCGAGGGCTTTTTCCATTGGAGCAAAAAAGGATGAGAGGTGACTTGATAGAGATTTACAAGATGATGAGAGGCATAGATAGAGTGGATAGCCAGAGACTTCTTTTTAGGGCGGAAGTGGCTATCACAAGGGGGCATAATTTTAAGGTGATTGGAGGAAGGTATAGGGTAGATGTCAGAGGTAGGTTCTAGATGTCAGAGGTAGGTTCTTCACTCAGAGAGTGGAGGGCGTGTGGAATGCACTGCTGGCAGTGGGAGTGGGGTCAGATACTTTAGAGACTTTTAAGCGACACTTGGATAGGCACATGGAGGATAGTAAAATGTAGGATATGCAGGGTAGTTTGATCTTAGTAGGATAATAGGTCGGCACAACATCGTCGGCCGAAGGGCCTGTACTGTGCTGTACTGTTCTATGTTCTATGTTCTATTCAGCCTCTCCCTATAGCTCAAACCCTCCAACCCTGGCAAAATCCTAGTAAATCTTTTCTGAACCCTTTCAAGTTTCCTATAGCAGGGAGACCAGAACTGCACGCAGTACTCCAATAGTGGCTAACCAATGGCCTGTACAGCTGCAATATGACCTCCCAACTCCTATACTCAATGTTTTGACCAATGAGTCTAACCTTCTGGATTATAATTCCAAAATATCAACATTACACCAACATCTCCCCCTACATTTGGCTTTGCAAAATTCATTTGTGACTCGGATTATGTTCCGTGGGTGTAAGAGATTAAGGGGAAATCTCACTGGAATGTTCAAAATGATTGAAGTTCTTGGGAAGGTAGATAAAAAGAACTATTTATTTCTACTGGTGGGAAGAGTTCCAGATAAGAGGGCAAGTCTTTATCTGAGAAACAGGCTGCTCAGAGATAAGCACACAAAAGGCAGTGGAAATCAGATGTCCATTTGTGTAAAAGACTGATGAGAGTCTCAAAAGCGAAGGTGATAAAGTTTCACTTGGCAATAGGTGGGGTGTGGAATCATAATGGGAGACACAGTTAAGGTACAGATTAGTGATCACTGAATTGAACGGCAGCACAATCTAGAGGGGCTGAATGGCCTGCTCCAGCTCCTATTTTCTATGCTCACCCAACACGTCATTACATTGGTCGTGATCAGACCAACCAACCAAGTGCCTTTTGTTTCAACAAGAAGTTAGTGGAAGGCGATATGTAATAATCGATTAATTACCCTTTCGCCAGGAAATCCTTTATCTCCATCTTGTCCTGGAGTTCCATCTCTCCCCGGCACCCCTGGTTTCCCGGGTTCTCCCTGGAAGTTAATTGATCTCACTGTTACTCTGTTTTGAGGCAACATTCAATTAAGTGGTCAACAAGCGCTTGGAAGATGGAAATGCTTAAAACCTACCACTTGTCCTGGTAAGCCGGGGGGTCCCTGAGGCCCCTGTAAAGTAACAACAGATAGTGAGCAGTGACACTTTCTGAAAGGGTGAGTTTAACCCCCTTATTTCTTCTTAGACCAGACGAGACTCATGTTTCTTTGTTAAAATGTTTATCATGCATGCATAAGAGATGTACACAATTAAAAATGGTGTACAGCTCAAATCTTCATTATAAGAACAATGCTTTTTACCTTTTTTTAACAGATAACAAGCCTCCAAACAAGTGTTTTCACAGGTAATAATTCCCAATCAAAAGGTTACATGCTGACTTACTGATATTTCCGTCCAACATGTTCACATAGTCAGCATTCCAGATAGGTATCATATCATAATATGTTCACATCTTCAAACTATTGGTACATACTTGTGTTTACCAGAAAACCTACACTCTGTTTTCCCCTTTCAGTGTCCACAGGATTCTCCCCATATTTTGTGATCGCAAAGGGATCACGTTTAATCATGATGCCCCTTTAAACTTTTCTTTGTATGGTAAATCATTAAATCCCCACAGTGTGGAAGCAGGCCATTCAGCCCACTGAGTCCACTCTGAACCCCCAAAGAGCATCCCACCCAGACACTACGGGTAATCCACCTAACCTGCACATCTTTGGGCTGTGGGAGCAGACTGGAGCACCCAGAGGAAACCAACGCAGACACGGAGAATATGTAAACTCCAAACAGACAGTCACCCGAAGTTGGAATCGAACCTGCGTCCCTGGCCCTGTGAAGCAGTAGCACTGACCACTGAGCCACTGTTGAGCTACATGGGATTTCTATGTTGCTGCATAGCCAGCACTGACACCAGCTGCCTCCAGTTCAATATTCACATCCTCAAGTTTAAACCCCTCTTCGTGGCCTTCCCTCTACATATCTCCCTCTGTAATCTCCTTCCCCTGGATCAGAACTGTCATACTCTCTTTGCTGTAA
>NC_063347.1:6943027-6965052 GCF_021869965.1 Rhincodon typus
CTTTCTGCTCCTATGATACTGCTTGGCCTGCTGTGTTCATCCAGCCCTGCACCTTGTTGTCATTAAGTGATGATCTCCAGAGCTGAATAAATACATGGGCGATGTAAGGGGTAGAAGTATAAAGGTTATAGGGTTTTGGTGGGGTTGGGTGAAGAATGGTTGGAGGAGTTATGCGTGCAGCGTAAACAGCTTTTGAACCTGTTGATGAAAATGCTTTGAGCCACGGATATATACGATTAATTAAGTCAACTTCTGACGTTATCACCTTACGGATTCCTGAAGTTTTATCCCTGCTAATATAAGACAAAGAACCCAGGGACCCAGGTAATGTTCTGGTTTCGAATCCGACCGAGGCAGATAGCGAAATTTGAATTCATTGAAAAAAGACCTGGAATTAAAAGTCTAATAAGGAGCATGAAACTGTTGTCAATTGTCAGGGGAAAAACATTAATGTCCTTTACGGAAGGAAACTGGTATCCTTACCTGGTCTGGCCTACATGTGACTCCAGACCCACAGCAACATTAACTGCTGGATGGCAATGATTGCTAGTCTAGTCAGTGACACCGACACCCCATGAATGAACTGAAAGGACGTGTTTCACGGAGATCACAAATCTGCAGCCCTCTTCAACTTTCGTCAGTTCCTTTCCCCGTATATAGTACGTTCAGTTCGCCAGCCAGTTTATCCTGTGTGAGTGATTCTCCCCCTGTGACCAATAGCCAGCGGGATTGTTTGACCATGGAAATCTATAAATACAGCCTTGGCTGAAAAGCAGGATAGGATAGCAACCCCCTTCACTGTGCTTAGAAAGGAGGGACAGTCTTACAAGAATATTTTGTAGTCAAATCTTTGGACCTTGTACCAGTAAAAAAATCCTGATGTATTGATGTTTTGCGCTTGTATAGATACTTACTTGAATGCTCAGGCCTTGATCACCTTGGTTTCCCTGCCATGAAACAAAAACAGAGGCCTTGGTCATTGGTTTGATTTACGATCAAGACTGAAATGATGTTCACGGTCAATTTGAGCCTAGCAGCTGATTGGTCACTTTCTAATACAATACTCAGAGTACACTGAGACAACCTTACCTTCCTTCCTTCTCCCTCTAGCAGTCCCAGAAAGCAAGGGGAACATTTGCTACAGATACCACATTGATCTGACTGACTAGAAAACTTTTCTGCTCTTACTGCTTCCAAGAAGCATTTGCAGGCTGATGATCAATCGCTTTGGCTCTCTTTTGAAACAAAATAAAGGTCCTCTGAAAAATACAAATAATGCTCCCTCACCTCCGTCCCCATCAAACATTCCTGGGACAGGGGCAACAAGGGGTCGAAATACTGAATAAAGTTTTCTCTACTCATTTGAACTGAAATTAAAGTTCCCCGACATTGTACCCTTAAACGCTCTTGGGATAGGGACAAAGGATTAAATTACAAAGTAAACTTTCAGCCCTGTCCCCATCAGCCAATCCTGGGACAGGACAACAAGGGGTTAAAATATATAGGAAAAATTCCTTCTATTCATTGGGATTGAAAATAAAGCTCCCAGCCTCTAAGTCCTTCACTGGTATTTGAACTCAGAGCATCTGGTGCACAGATATGGCCACTAAACAACACGTCACGAGACTGCTAACTCAAGGTAGCCTTAAAACTACCCATACCACACAGTTATAAATTTGACCTGTCCCTGATCTTAGCTGATCCCATGTTTCAGGTTTCCTTGCAGTCTGGGAAAACCGTTAGGCTTGTAGAGATATACAGCAGAGAAACAGACCCTTGAGTCCAACTTGTCCATGCCGACCAGGTATCTTAAATTAATCTAGTCCCATTTGCCAGTATTTGGCCCATATCCCTCTAAACCCTTTCTATTCATATACCCATCCAGATGCCTTTTAAATGTTGTAATTGTACCAGCCTCCACCACTTCCTCTGGCAGCTCATTCCACACATGCACCACCCTCTGCGTGAAAAAGTTGCCCCTTAGGTCCCTTTTAAAACGTTCCCCTCTCATCTTAAACCCATGCCCTCTAGTTTTGGACTCCCGCACCCTCGGAAAAAGACCTTGGGTATGCACTCTTATGATTTTATAAACTTCTATAAGGTTACCCCTCAGCCTCCAATGTTCCAGGGGAAAATAGCCCCAGCCTACTCCACCTCTCTCTATAGCTCAAACGCTCCAATCCCAGCAACATCCTTGTAAATATTTTCTGAACCCTTTCAAGTTTCGAAACATCTTTCCTGTAGCAGGGAGACTAGAACTGAATGCAGTATTCCCAAAGTGGCCTAACCAATGTTTTGTACAGCCCCAGCTCCTATACTCAATGGCCTGACCAATAAAGGTAAGCGTACCAAACACCTTTGGCACAACCTGTCTACCTGCACCACCATCCTCAGGGGAACTGCGAACTCCAAGGTAGATACAATAGTGACTTTTAAAGGGCATCTTGACAAATACATGAATAGGATGGGAATAGAGGGATACGGTTCTGGAAGGGTAAGGGTTTTTAGTTGTGACGGGCAGCATGTCAGCGCAGACTTGGAGGGCCGAAGGGCCTGTTCCTGTGCTGTAATTTTCTATGTTCTTTGTCTCTTTCCTCAGCAACACTCCCCAGGATCTTACCATTTATCTTGCCTTCCCTTCAGACACAGCTTTCCCATTGGTCAATCCCACGCCAGCCACGGTGAAGAGTTGCTACTTAGATTAAGATGCCACGAGACGTTTATCATGTTGATAATGTTGCCTGCTGTGTTACGGAGGAGTGTCCCTGTTGAGATGCTTCAACATTTTCCATCCTCACCTGGGAGTTACAGGATAACTTTGTGCTCTAGAAATCTGACTATCGCCTGGTAGGGTTCCTCCCCCAGGCCCAGACCCTGTTTCTACTTCGGAGGAATGTGGAGAGGAAGACACAGGTTTAAGATACATCCACAGGGAGGAGATGAGTAGAATTTTATTGGCAGTGAGTTGTGCTCCAGTGAGAGCTGCCTGGAAAGGTGATAGCACCAAATTCTATAGAGACTTCTGAACAAACAGTGGAATAAATGCTTCTGAAGGGGAAAGTCTGCAAGGACAGTTGAGGAAAGAGCAAGCCAACTGGGACTAAATGGATAGCTCTTTCAAAGAGCTGGCATCAGCCAGAGTGGGCCGAATGGTCCCCTCCTATTTGGTACAATCCTATGAATGGCCTCGCTCATCTACGATCACCATGTCATCAGATCAGAATCTGAAGCCTCTTGCAGATAGTGGTGGTGTCCTATCTCTGAGCCAGGACAGCCATGTTCAAGACTAGCTGCATTACGATAAACGAAAAGTTGTGTTTTCTCGATGTTGAGTGCACTGTGTTAGCCGACAGCAAATACACTCGCACCCCCTCTTCCCCCCAACACTCAAACAAAACATGCCAACATAAGAATAATTTGATAGCCAGACTGACCTTTACTCCAGGTGTACCAGGGGGTCCTTGTGGCCCTAGTGGACCCTTAAGAAGAAGAGAAAGATGGTTAGTACGGTGTAAATAACAGCAGCCATTTTTGCTCTAACACCCACGTTTCATGAAGATCATTTCAAGTCAACTAGTGTGCGAGCATTTTTCAGTTTCTTTTGTGAGATGTGAGTGCTCCATTCCTTATTGACAGTGGGCAGTTCAGAGACAACCACATTAATGTGGAGTCACATGCAGGCCAGACCAGGTAAGGATGGCAGATTTTCTTCACTTAAGAGACATTAGTGAGCAAGGTGATTATTTTTAAACTGGGAGTCTCCATTAGCTTAATTTCTTATTATAGATCTTTATTGAATGCACCTTTCACCATCTGCCATGATAGGTTTCAAACCAACATCCCAGAACGTTAACCTTGGGTTGAATTATGAGTAACATTAACACTGTGCTGACGATGGCCTAGTGGGTATTATGCTGGCCTGTTAATCCAGACACCCAGCTAATGTTCTGGAGACCTGGCTTTGAAATAAAAAATGTCTGGAATTAAGAGTTTAACGATGACCACGAATCCACTGTCGATTGTCGGAAAAACCCATCTGGTTCACTAATGCCCTTTAGGGAAGGAAACTGCCATCCTTACCTGGTCTGGCCTACATGTGGCTCCAGACCCACAGCAATGCAGTTGACTCTTAAACTGCCCTCTGGGCAATTAGGGATGGGCAATAAATACTGGCCTAGTCAGTGATGCCCTCATCCCATGAATGAATTTTAAAAAAATTCTCCGAGTGTTACGACATTTTGGGGTCAGGATTCCAGTAAAGAAAATGGCCCAGTTTTGGCAAATGATGAGCAGAGAAGGTGAGTGGACTCCCTGACCTCTTGGCAGCACTCCTGGGATTTCCCGCTGTGCTAGAAGTTGAACACAGGTTAATAACAGGAGTCTATTATATTCTATCGATCACACCACAACAACACTGGGTGCTGTGAGCACAGTTCTGTTGCTAATAACTAACAGGGCTAAGGTATCAAGAGAGTGGGGTTTAAAACCAGCATTCCTCCAATTCTGACTTTGTGTGAACTCCCATTCTCTCTCTCTCTTCCACAACCATTTTCCCCTCCCCATGCCCATCACTTGTGGCCTTGTAGACCCTCTGTAAAGCTGAAGGTTAAGGAAGAATTGTCCCGAGAAGCTATTTTCCCTTAGTGAGCTTGGATTTTGCTCTGGGTTTCTTGTCCTTCGCTGGAGTTAATGTAGATCCAGAGCCTGGAGATGGGATAAAATGTTTATATTGTAACACTTCGAGCACATTGTGGGGTTGGTTTGATGTTCAGATTGATCTATTCCTCATGTCAATCTCTATACATGAAAGGGTAATAAAAAGTTTGAATATTAGAAAGTACTGACAGGCAGTAGATGTGAATGTGTAATAAATTGATTGAATATTATAATCGCGTGTACAGATTTGAATGGGATTGGATAATATAGTCATGTGTACTAAATCAGAAACTGCACAGGATACTGTTGGATAGAGATAATGTGTAATGTTTCTATTGCAAAACTGTTAGCTATAAAAATTATACAAAACTTTTAAAAATTTGTTGACAATTAGGGAGTTCTGTGCCTCTTCGATGGCTACACTCTCATGCATGCATGAAGGAATGCTTAGAAAAAGGAAACCTAAGTTTTGTTCAGTTTTTAATCGATCAAACAGTTAAAAAATTTCCCATTCAATATGAGTGTCAGAAACAATCTTGTCAGCCTTATTGCCTGCCTGGTCTATTGACTCCAGACAGTGACATTCTGCCACGTTTGGGGAAATAATAACGACAGACTTTGGCCCACCTCCTTCTGAGTGTAATGTGGGACAGACAAAACAATACAACTTTGCCACATGTCAAAAACACAATGGAAGTAAAAGGATGGAAAACCAAATAAACTGCTCCGGGTTAATTTGAGACATAGTTACTGGAGATAATAGCCACCCCGAGTTGGATTGTTAAGAATCTGCACTTACCTGGGGGCCTTGTGGGCCAGGGTCTCCTGGGTTACCCTAATTAACAAACACACGTTAGTCAACTTGCCCAGTTCAAGTTTTAGCTCAATCAGTAAAAGTAATACACACTCATTCTTTTATAGTAACTCTCTCTAATGGGTAAGGCCTTACAATGGACTTACCTCTTTTCTGTCCCTCACTCACTGCCTCCATTTCACTCCCCCCACCCCACAACAGACCATTACTAGTTTCATCATGTCCCTTTGTTTTGTTGGACTACACTGTCATGGTCACATGGTTCTGAAGGGTTAATATTCATTGGCTCTACCAATCCTACTTACAGGAACATAAGACCAGTAGGCCATTCAACCCGCATAGACTGTCCTGCCATTCAATAAGATCATGGCTGATCGAACACTTCAATGCCATTCACTCACCTCTCCCAAACCCACAATCCTGAATGTCACTAATAATCAGAAATCTATCAATCTCTACCTTAAACATACCCAAAGACTGAGCTTCCATAGCCTGCCTCTGGTACGGAAGTCACAAAACTCTGAATAAAATCATTTCTCCTCATCTCAGACCTAAGTGACACTCCTGCTGGTTTTAAAGTTTACCCCAGTTCTAGACTCCCTTAACAGGGAAAACATCATACCCTGTCCATCCTTTTAAATATTTTGAAAGTTTCAATGAGATCACCTCTCATTTTTTTTTGAAACAGTTGAGAATAACAGGCTCAGTTTGTCCCATGGAGACAGGGAGCTCTACTCTATCTTTAGGAGGGAGCAGATGTATCTGTACCAGCTCCCTAAGGTCCTAATAATTCTGCCTGACCAAATGTAGTTGGACATATTGCTATCTATAATAAACCTCCCAGTTATCTGAGGATATGCCTGCTCTATGGATACTCCACATGGTGTATCCTTTACCACTAACATTTCCATAAGCTCAAGGGAAAGCAAAGACAAAGGTGGAAGAGTAGCAGTGAACCACTTCAATCCACAGACTGGTAGAGGTGGCAAATACCACGAGGTATCAGGAGTGGCCGCCTAGGAAAGTATATGTTGCCTAAACAACTATTCTTCTGAATGAGCCTGAGTATTGAATTGCTGTGGGGAACATTAGACCTTGCTCTAATGTGCGCCATCATGGATTTATTGCCCTAACTTTGTAAGTTCCTGGCTACGACGGGAAAATCACACCTTAAACAGCCAGAGAAAGCACTGCAGACCCACAGTCATTGTGCTCAGTGGTGAAGCTGTGTTCAATAGTGACGCATTGCTGAAGATTTACGTTCTGCACTCACCGTTTGTTTGTGTATAAATTGTAACTGTTTGAAATTTGGCATTCTTACATTTGTTCTGATGAATGCAAGATGAAAAGATGAGTAACATGTCTCTCTTTTCAGTGACTGTCTGCACACTCAGGTTATGGGACCTGCGACTGGAAGAGTCCAGAAATATTTCCAACTGTTTACAATTACTCCATGTTGGCTACACTGAATCTATCCACTCAACACAAAAAGGATTTTCATTTCTTCAAGAGTAAGAATCTTGGTGACATTATAGGTTCATAAGGACTGAGATCATTGGTTAGAGATCAGTTCTTCAAATATGTATCACCCAGACATCAGCCCATAAGATTCGAAGATCCTTAAGAACAAATTGTCATAGAGTTGTACAGCACAGGAACAGATCCTTCGGTCCAACTCATCCATGCCGACCAGATATCCTAAATAAATCTAGTCCCATTTGCCAGCATTTGACCCATATCCCTCTAAACCCTTCTTATTCATGTACCCATTTAGATGCCTTTTAAATGTTGTAATCCTACCAGCCTCCACCACTTCCTCTGGCAGCTCATTCCATACACGCACCATCTTGTGCGTGAAAAAGTTGCCTCTTAGCTCCCTTTTAAATCTTTCCTCTCTCACCTTAAACCTATGCACTCTAGTTTTGGACACCCCTACGCTGGGAAAAAGACCTTGTCTATTTACCCCATCCAGGCCCTTCATGATTTTATAAACCTCTATAAGGTCACCCCTCAGCCTCTGATGCTCCAGGGAAAATAGCCCCAGCCTATTCAGCCTCTCCCTATAGCTCAAACCCTCCAACCCTGGCAACATCCTTGTAAATCTTTTTTGTACCCTTTCAAGTTTCACAACATCTTTCCTAAAGCAGGCAGACCAGAATTGAACATAATATTCCAATAGTAGCCTAACCAATGTCCTGTACAGCCGCAACATGACCTCCCAACTCCTGGACTCAATGCACTGGCCAATTGATGAATCCTGAATGGTTTATCAGCAACAGTCCTTCTGCAACTAGTATTAAAGTCTGATTTCTTACTGGGATGAGGCCAGACACGTCTTGTTGGCCCATGTTTTCAGAGGTTATGCAAAGCCTTGGTGGATGAAGATCGGGGTACATTGATAGTTGGAACATTTCCCTGGTGTCACTGAGTGTATGTGGAAGTTCTTTAGCACGAGGGGGAAGCTGCTCGTGACAAGAACCCTGTGCTAGGATTTTTATTTTAAATGTGGAGAGATTGTTGTGTGGCATCTGACATGCCAATAAACTGCCCTAGTCTTATCTTAGACACATCAAAAGGATTTACAGATTGACAACCAATCCATCTGGCTGCTTCAGGGAAGCACCTTCCATCACCATCGAATCTTGAGGTGGGACCTGAACCCTGACCGTCTGGCCCAGAGGTAGGGACATTACCCACTGCATCACAAGACCTACCAACCACCAGATACCAATGGTGGGGTTGGGTACAGCTCCGAGCTAAGAATGTTCAATTTTGACCATGGGAACTTGCAAAAATGAAAAGGTCAAAATTGAGATTGGTGGATTATTGCTCGATAAAAGCATTATGGGTCCCAAGGCAGGAGGACAGACGTCACTATGTAGATCAGCCATGAATGGCAGAACTGACCCAAGGGGCTGAATGGCCTACTCCTGTTCATATGTTCCTACTAGCTGCAAACATTGAGATTACCTGACAGAGTAGGGACCAGGAAACAACTCGTGGTTTCTTTCTGACAGGTGTGGGATACTGACTGTGCTAGTGCTCCTTTAGTGAGCTCCTTTACATCTCTTTTCCATGGGATAAGTAAATACACAGTACTGCACCTCGACAAGTCTTTTAGTGAATTACAATGCCCCATTGACATTACCTTCAAACTGGAACCCTCTGCTAGACTGTATGTTAGTAACTCTCCAAATCCTCTCTCAATGCTGCACAGTCACTCAGTAAAAAGCTGCTGTCTTCAAGAAAGAGTGCATGGCTCATAATTTAGCTCCAAACACAAACTGGGTCAATTGACTGAGTTCCCTGTGATCAGTAAGGGATCTGAGTAAAATGGGCTTGGCATGTTGGTTCAGTAGTTAGCACTGCTACCTCACAGCGCCAGCGAACCAGGCTGATTCCAGCCTCGGGTGACTATCTGTGTCTGTGTGGATTTCCTCTGGGAGCTCTGGTTTCCTCCTACAGTCCAAAGATGTGCAGGTTAGGTAGACTGGCCATGCTAAATTGTCCTGTAGTGTCCAGGGATGTACAGGCTAGGTGGTTAGCCATGGGAAATTTGGATGTATGGGGATAGGGTGGGATACATGATGGGCTGAATGGCCTCTTTCTGCACCTTAGGGATTCTCTGATTTCCTCCTTACCTCCTGTTTAACAGACACAGAGCAACGAGTCTCTGGCTCTTTTACTGCATTCTAAATGTTTTCCCTCTCTTCCCTGTTGATGTTGGTACTGGCTACTGTCTTATAATCAAATTGTACAGAGGGCAGCAGCTCTCCACTATTTACCAGAGTGCCCAGTCATGTAATTCTTGGTGCTGGGGCGGGGTTTGTACGTTAAAGGGAGAGATAACAGCTACCAGCTGATCTTGTTCTTTAATCCATGCGGACGTTGGTCAGGTTATAGGCAGGAATGAGAACTCCCTCCTTTCCCAGTTGCCACCTACAACATCCTGTCACCACTAGCCCAACTGGAGTTCAGACCTGGGGACGCTTCTTGAACCCCAACAGCTAGGCAGCGTGTTTACCCACTCGGCCATGGTGAGGCTCTCCGACTACCTTTTCCACTTACATAGTTGCCCCTTCGAAGGATAGTCTAGGAAATGGCCAACTGTGAAAGCCGACGGTGTTCCTCCCGTGAGGGAGAAGGCAGTAAGCAGCACTATTGTCACATGCACAATTGCGGGAGTGAAAAGCAATGCTGGCACACCTACCGGACGACCCAGTACTCCAGGGAAGCCTGGTAATCCCTGCAAACATTTCAGTCATGCCAAACAGAGTTAAGAAGGGAAACAAAAACAGAGAGAGTTGTCTGAGCAAAGCAGATTCACTGTTGGCGATCAACATACGTGACTTCTGAAGAGCTGTAAAATAAGAGGCTGGTAAAATGTGATGCGGAAAACCAGACTGTGGTGACCCTTTCACAAGACAAAGACAGACAGAGACAGACAGGACTGGAACCACATTGCAATGCCACACTAAGTGCCTACTGGGTACCAGCTCCTGGGCTACTCCTTGTAGGGTCACATTTATGGTTTCAATTCTAACACCCTAAAACCTCACCCAATCACATTTCCAAAGATGTTAAGTCCTTGCTGGGCTATGGTCCAAAGGACACCAATATCTTCTGAAAGTGACCCTTGTGCTGAGTTCTTTCAACTCAAGGGGACAAGGGGACTTTCTAT
This sequence comes from Rhincodon typus, assembly GCF_021869965.1. Taxonomy (NCBI): domain Eukaryota; kingdom Metazoa; phylum Chordata; class Chondrichthyes; order Orectolobiformes; family Rhincodontidae; genus Rhincodon; species Rhincodon typus. The sequence goes on from NC_063347.1 coordinate 6,953,179, forward strand.
TCATCCTGTCCATGCCTTTCATAATCTTACACACCTCTAACAAGAGACAGGCAATCAACGCTGGCCAGTCAGTGTTGCCCATGTCCCATGAGTGAATTACACAAAAAAAAATCCCCCTTCAACTTTCTCTGTTCTGAAGAAAACGACCTGAACCTATCCAACCTCTCTTCATCGCTGAGCTGTGCCTCTAGCGTTCCCGACATTTAGCTGAAGGACCCAAGAATGAAGACTGGATGCAGTGAGGGAAGTTCCTTCACTTTTTATACTTAAGTTCAAAATGCAGTCTGGGCTATGGAATAAAAGTCTCCTTTTTTCCAGCAATATACCCTGTTCTGCCTAGATTCAAGGAGGACACTTCATTCTTTGTAGTGTCATTGAGACTATAAACTGTGGAATAATTTCTTTTTTTTGTATTCATTCACAGGATAATGGCATCGGCATTGCTGGCCAGGCAGCATTTATTGCCCATCCCTAACAGCCCAGAAGAGTCAACCACATTGCTGTGGGTCTGGAGTCACATGTAGGTCAGACCAGGTAAGGATGGTAGTTTCCTTCCCTAAAGGACATTAGTGAACCAAATAGGTTTTTCCAACAATCGACAATTGTTAGACTCTTAATTTCAGAATTTTTACATTGAATTCAAATTCTACTATCTGCCATGGCAGGATTCGAACCTGGGTCCCCAGAACATTATCTGGGTCTCTGGATTAACTGTCCAGCGATAATACTGAAAACAAGAGATGCTGGAGATCACAGCAGGTCAGGCAGCATCCATGGAGAGACAGCAAGCTAACATTTCGAGTCTACATGACTCTTCATCAGATCTCCAGCATTTTTAGTTTGCAGTACAGATTCCAGCATCTGCCTAATTTGCTCCAGCGATAAGACCTCTAGACTATCACTTCCCCCAAATTCTCCTCATCTTTCTCTACAGTTCTTTTGCTAATTATCTTACATTTGTGACATCTGACTACCAACGCATTTGCTAGAGGAAACTATTTCCCCCTATTTGTTCTTTGAAAACCCCTCAGAAATTTATTAGATCTTCCATTTCTGGTCCAAGGAAAACAAAAAGCGAACGTCTGATTTACATTACGTCCAATTTTCCAGTCACCAACAAGAAATGGGAGCATTGTGAATCCTGCACAATCCCCTCTCACATCAAATGAAATCTGCGCTGTAGAAAGTTGATCCATCTATTCCTGTTCCAGGAGCTGGATATCCGAGCAGGCCGTGGATTCTAGCTGGCATTGACAGTACTACCAAAGCAGAAGCAGCTTTGCAATCCAGTGGTTCTGGTCTTACGAAGAGTTAATGGTGTTAGTACACTACAGACTGGACACAGAGGCCTAACAAAGGCAGAGACACTAATTGTCCTGGGAAAGTTGTTTAGCCCATTCCAGCACCAGGCCAACTTATTTGATGCTGTGAGGCAAATTTGGTTTTACTTACGGGAAGGCCAGATAGCCCTCTGTACCCTGGTCGACCCTGAATTCAGGAAAATAAATGACACAAGACAGTGTAACAAATAAGGTCAGAATTCGGTCACTCAAGACAGCACTCACTCAGACGCTACAATGAACAGAAGAAAAAGACATTGTACATAATTTTTAAACTGATGGGAAGTGGGATTTCAGCTTTATTATACTCATTTAACAGGTCTGTCCCAATTTTAACACATTATAGGGCCTTTAAAAGACACATTTTAAACCTTTCAGCCTTACTTAATGAATGTAGTTATTTATCGGTATGGGATCAAGTTAGGAACAGGTTGAGGGAATACCATAATAAATCAATGACGAAAGGAGTGAAATGATAGAAAGGAAGAGTGAGAAATTTAAGATAATCGCATAGAGCAAAAAAGATGGACAAAAAGAAGGTTTAAAGATCAAGGGAAGCAGGTAAATATAGAGATCAGCAGAAAGAGAGAGAGAAAGGGATGGAACAACTGACAGAGATAAGGTGGGGCAAAATGAACAAGAAAGAAGGATATAGTGAGAGATAAAAGTGAGAGAAGGCCAGAAGGAGAGAAAGAGATGTGATGAGACGGTAGAAAGATAGATTGGGAGATAGAGTACAGGTCAGAGAGTTAGGGATAGAGATAGAGAAGTACAGATCATGAAAGAGGGACTGAGAGATAGAGAGAGAGAGAGAGAAATGAGAAAGGAAGTGATAGAAATTAACATGCAGGACAGAAAACAATAGAGAAAGGTGCAGATAGAAAGAGAAGTGAAATGAAGATTGAGAGAAAACAGGATCAAACAAGAGATTGAAAGGCACAGGTAATGATTTACAGACAGATGTAAACACCTTTCATCTCTCACTGGTGTTGTAATGCAGTTCTAAAACAAATGCTGCACTCTTTAATTTGGGACCATTAAAGGCTTGGTGCTCAATGTCTAGATCCCAGTGTTTGTTTAACAGAATAACATTTAATCACAGATAACTCGCAATTAAGCTTATATTATCCAATGTTACATAAAACAAAACAATATTATTGGCTGTTGAAATGCCAAATAGAAACCACTGTTGTGGTAACATTATTGAATGAACTGAATTAACAAAAATGACAAGGCTTTTGGGGTAAGACAAATAACAAAGGAGACAGCATTATCAAACAAGTAAGGACAACACAGAACACAAAATCTCTGGTGGACCCTGTTAGGATGGGAGACACAATACCGATTTAAAGGGACATTGTTGTCATTTCTCTCATTCATGTGTGATAAGGGGTGGGCTGCTCTCATGACTTTTAGAATGGTTTAAAATGCCTTATGTATGACCATGATAAAGAAAAAAGTATTGATTGCTATAGGTTAGATTGATTGGGCAGCGCAATATTGTGCACTCCAACCGTGAGCAATGCCAGATGCTAAGGGAGGTCAACACCCTGAGAACAACTTTAGGAAAAGGCTGAGGAAATCAGTGGAGGGTTTTTTTTACACCTGTCATAAAGGCAAATTAGATTTCCAGCCAATTAGTAGATTCATTTGAACAACAATGTCCCCCAACAGGGGGTTTAAAGAGTGGATTCTTACTGTCAGCCCAAATGTATTTTAATTTTTCTGCGTTGTTTTATTAACATAGCATTTCTTTAACATAATAATTTATTCCTGATGCATTGAGCACAATAAGCAACACGCTCTCTCTCGTTTGGCGGATGCTGTAACAACAGCTTCACAAATGATGGATGAAACAGCATTCAACTCACCACAGTCCCCACCCTGCCAGAAACAGGGTGGGCACTGAGGATTGGGAATTGCTAACCGACTCCTTCATGAAAGATATCACCCAAACTTACCTGAAATTGGGCACAGAGAGGGCATCTGTCCCACAGTCAAAGTTGCACCTTGATATTACCATTCTAGCAGCAGTGCGTACCATGTGCAAGATGCACTGCAGAAACTCACCAAGGCTCCTTGCTTTCCAAACCCACAATCACTTCCATCTAGAAGGACAAGGGACAGCAGATACATGGGAACACCACCATCTGCATTTCAAGTCACTCACCGTCCTGACTTGGAAATATATCGCTGTTCCTCCACTGTCACTGGGTCAAAATCCTGGAATTCCCTCCCTTAAGGGCATTGTGGGTCAACCCACAGCAGGTGGACTGCAGCGGTTCAAGAAGGCAGCTCACCACCACCTTCTCAAGGGGTAACTAGGGATGGGCAATAAATGCTGGCCCAGCTAGTGATGCCTGTGTCCCTCGAGTGAATGAAAAAAAAAGGATGCCCAGGAATCATTCTCTAAAAGAGTACTTTGTTGAGGGGTTTGGCCCACAAGAATATTCAGACCTTCCCTAGCTGCTCAGGGATCTCTCTGCCACCCACCCGAAGGCAAAAAAAAATAAAGAAGTCACCCAGAACTAAGCATACTGGTCCTCCATTTTGAAATATACACGACAAGTCAGACTAGTGTCTGTCATTCAACAGTTTCATTACTTTTTCCTTCTGGATAAAGGGCGGCATGGTGGCTCAGTGGTTAGCACTGCTACCTCACTTGGTCGCAGGCCCTGGTTCATATTCCACCCTCGGGTGACTGTCTGTGTGGAGTTTGCACATTCTCCCTGTGTCTGCGTGGGTTTCCTCTGGGTGCTCGGGTTTTCTCCCACAGTCCAAAGGTGTACAGGTTCGGTGGATTGGCCATGGGAAAATGTCTAGGGATGTGCAGGTTAGGTGGATGAACCGTTCCCACTTGGATTCAATCTGTTTCAATGCTCCAACTAAATGACGAGGAGCCCTCACTGGCTCTGAATTTAAACAGTGGCTCAAGTCTAAACTTCTAAATCTGTATGATGCAGGAGCTAGGTGTTACACTGCACCAGTACCATCCATTCCTGACAGGAACTGAAAGTCTTCTGTACAAATAGCCTTTATTAAGGCAACTGTTTGGCTTAGCAAAGGTTGTCATCTGTTAAAGTGGGTTTGCTTGAACATTCTCGCTTCAATCATGCTCAGAAAGACCTTGATTCAAGCAAACACTCTACAGTTTCAACGTAGTGATTGATTTCGGTCTCTCTCTGTGAGAGTTACTTACTGGCTTTCCTTCCAGTCCTGGTTCCCCTGGGAGCCCCTGAAAGACAAAATCCAAAATGAGTCAGAGCAAGTCTGGACGCTAAGTTTCGAACTTCCCAGTAAACCTTCTCGCTTACTAATACAACAGAGGCTTGGACATCGTTCAAGGAAGTACATAAAAAACATGAAAGGAGCAGGCCATTCAGCCCTTGAAGCATGGTCTGTCATTCAATGCGATCATGGCTGAACTCCTAGCTCAACTTCACTGCTCCCATAACCCATGACTCCTTTTAACGTCCAACCTTCCGTCATTCCCAGCCTTGAATATACTCAACAATTGGCTGACATAGCCACAGAATTCCAGGGATTCACCACTATTGTGAGAAAACATGCCTCCTCTTCTCAATCTGAAATCCTTTATGTTGACACTACGACCTTCTGTTCTATAGACCCACCTGCGATGGGGGGAGTGAACATCCTCTCAGCACCTCCTGTGTCAAGGCATCGAAAAGTTTTATACATTTCAACAAGATCACATCTCCTTCTTCTGAACCCCTGACCCATTCTACTCACTCTCTCCTCAGTTGACAACTCAGGAATCAGCTGTGGAAAGCTTATTTGGATAAATGTGTGGTGTTGCGTTTTGATAAGGGAAACTAAGACAGAGCTTATACAGTTCTGCTAGGGCCCTGGAAATGTTGTTGAACAGAAAGACTTTGGGGTGCAGGTGCATAGGGTTCTGGGGAAACTCTGCTAGTCTGGCAGCATCTGTGGACTGAGAAGCAGAGTTCATGTTTCCAATCCAATATAACTCTCCTTCATCTTCTTCTTCAGTTCACCAGGAAAGCCCAACACAAGCTGGAGGAACAGGAACTCACTTTCTGCTTTGGCACTTTACAACCTTCAGCACTCAATTCTCAAACAACGATGGGACAGAGTACAGAAAAGAGATAGCGAGCTTAGTGTCATGGTGTAAAGACAACAATCTCTCCCTCAATGTCAGCAAGACGAAGGAGCTGGTCATTGACCTCAGGAAGCAGAGTGGAGGGCACGCCCCTGTCTGTATCAATGGTGCTGAGGTGGAGATGGTTGACAGCATCAAGTTCCTAAGAGTAATGATCACCAACAATCTGTCCTGGTCCACGCACGTCGACTACGGTTTGAAAAGCATACCTACTTCCTCAGGAGGCTAAGGAAATTTGGCATGTCCACATTGACTGTTATCAATTTTTACAGATGCACCATAGAAAGCATCCTATCCGGATGCATCACAGATTGGTCTGGCAACTGCTCTGCCCAAGACCACAAGAAATGACAGAGAGTTGTGAACACAGCCCAGTCCATCACACAAACCAGCCTCCCATCCACTTACTCTGTCTATACTTACCACTGCCTCGGGAAAGCAACCAACATAACCAGGGACCCCTCCCACCCCGGTTATACTCTCTTCCACCCTCCTTCGTCGGGCAGAAGATACAAAAGTTTGAAAACATGTACCAACAGATTTAAGGACAGTTTCTTCCTTGCTGTTATCAGGCTTATGAACAGACCTCTCATATATTAGAGTTGATCTCTCTCTGCACCTTCACTGTAGCTGGAACACTATATTCTGCATTCTGTTCTATTACCCTGATGTACTTATGTAAGATATGATTTGCCTGGGTTAGCAATACCTTTCACTGTATCTCGGTACATGTGACAATAATAAATGAAAACAAATCAAACCAAATCAAAATTGGAGCATGAACACCATCCTCCATTGTGATTACAACCTCCTGCAAAATTTTGTTTGCACAGACTTGCTCTCAGCAAAACTGACCTTTTTTTTATCACTCGACATCGACATTAACAGCTTTTGCATCTCTCTCTCTCTCTAATTTTATGAACAGTTCCTTTGCCACTTGCTCAAGGTGTGCTCACTCGCTGTTACACTGACCCCATCTGCTCTACTTGTCAACAGCATAAAAACTATCCTTCAATTCTGAAGAGTCATATTGGACTCAGTACAGAGCTTGAAACTGAAATACTTATTGTGAGCAGTTTTGTGCCCCATATCGAAGGATGTGCTGGCGTTGGAGGGGTCCAGAAAAGGTTTACAAGGATGAAGGGCTTGTCATATCTGGAGTGGTTGAGGACTCTGGGTCTGTACTTGATCGAGTTTAGAAGGATGAGTGCGAATCTGATTGAGACTTACAGGATACTGAGAGGCCCGGATAGAGCGGAGGTGGAGAAGATATTTCCACTGGTAGGAGAAACCAGGGCCCAAGGGCACAGCCTCAAAGTGAAGGGATGACCCTTTAGAACTGAGATGAGGAGGAATTTCTTCAGCCAGAGGTTGACAACTCTGTGAAACTCCTTGCCACAGAAGGCTGTGGAGGTCAAGTCATTGAGTATATTCAAGACAGAGTTAGATGGGTTTTTGGTTGCAAAAGGGATCAAAGGTTACAGGGAGAAGGCAAGAGAGTGGGGTTGAGAAACTTTTCAGCCATGATCGAATATGGAGCAGAGTTGATGGGCTGAATGGCATAATTCTGCTCCTGAACCTTATGTTCTTATGGAAACATTAACTCTGTTTCTCCACAGAAGATGCCAAACCTGCTTGGTTTCGCTAGCACATTCTGCCATTATCAAGCAGGCATTAGCTTTGGTCTCTGGATTACTATCTCAGTGTCAGCTCCGCCCCGTAAATAACTATGTTTGCAATTTATTCTCGCGATGACAGGATGCACTCACCGGAAAACCATCCCTGCCTTTGACACCAGCTTCGCCTCTTTCACCTCGGTCTCCCTTTGCTCCTACGTCACCCTACAATCAATGGAATGTTTTAATTAGACAGTTTGTAGCAGATATCAACAGGCAAGCAAATAATGAGGAAAGAATACACTTGAGTATCAAAATCACATTGCCCAAGAGCAGCAAATACAATTGCAAAATCCTAAAAGCGATTATCTGTACAGTGCCCTCTATACCTGATACCGGTTACTATCTGAGGTTGTATAACGTCAACCCAATGACTGATTCCTAAGTAAAACGATGACCATGCTGAAACTGGCTTTTATAACTCCATTTAATGATATAGCACTATTTTGTAGCTTTTTTTCCCTTTCTCTTGAATTTGAATTTTGGTGTTGAATATTCCCAAAAAACATTGCCCCCAAATACCTGACCCAACCCAAGTTGTCTCCAGCTTTAACTCTCCTTTGGCTTGAATAAAAAACATCGGTGGTATGGCACTTTTCAATTTTATTCTGTAAGTTAATGAGGCCAGTCGTTGCGTTGTATTGCCATTATTTGTATAATGGAGTGTCCACAATTGTGCAATCTATTTTTAAAATTTGTTTTATTATTTTATTCTTTTCTATTTTAAAGATTGGGCTGTGTAAATATGTAGGTGAATATGGGGTAAGCTGTGACCTAATGTTGAGCTCAGTAGTGATGTGTTACGACTCTGCGAGAAGGTTGGAGCTTGTATAGCACACAGCTTGTTGCTTTGTTGTGTTACCATTGTGTACAGATTGTCGATAAACATTTAAAAGTAACGACAACAGACATTGCTGGAAAAACTCAGCCGGTCTGTGCAGAGCAAAATAAAGTAAATATTTCGAATCCGATATGGGCCCTTCAGATATGATAGGGGTGTTTAAGGAACTTTTAGATAAGCACGTGGATATGCAAGGAATGGAGGGATATGGATCAATGGCAGGCAGAAGGGATTAGTTTAATTTGGTGTCAGGTTTGGCACAACATTGTGGACTGACGAGCCCGTTCTTGTGCTGTACTGTTCGATATTCTACGTTCTTTGAAATTGCTCTGAGTTCCAAAGAAACATCATATGGGACTCAAAAACAGAAGTTGCTGATAAAGCTCAGCAGGTCCGGTAGCATCTGTGGAGAAAAAATCAGGGTTAACGTTTTGGGTCCAATGACCCTTCCTCACTGGACCCAAAATGTTAACTCTGGTTTTCCCTTCACAGATGCTGCCAGACCTGCTGTGCTTTATCAGCAACTTCTGTGTTTGTTCCTGATTTACAGCATCTGCAGTTCTTTTGGTTTTTATCGTCAGGGACACAAATCGGTAACTGTTTCTGTCTCGACACATGTTACCAGACTTTCTGAGTTCCTCTAGCACTTTCTGCTGTTATTTCAGATGTCCAGGAATGGCAATGGTTTGATTTTAGTTGGTTAAAAATATCCCAGCACCTGGCCTGTGCTTGTACGAAGAATGCGCATTAAAACAGGTCTTTAGTTTTATTATCATCATAATTCAGTACATGAACCATGATCATGTTTCGGAAGGCCAGTTATCTATCTATCTCTCTGTAAATGTAGGAGGCTACAAGAAACTTACTATACTCAGACCTTATCTCCTTTTGGTCCAACTGATCCAGATTGTCCTCTATCTCCCTGTGAAACAGAAAACCAGATTCAATACAACACAGGAGAAGGAACCTAAATTCAAAACTAATTGAGAGAACAATATTTCAGTGAGTGAATGGTCTAAGTGTAGAACAGGCTTCCTGAGCGATAGTGGGAGCACATCCTTTCAATGGGATAAATTTCATTCAGATAATAACATCTTGGGATACAGAACAATCTCTCCCTAAATGTCGGCAAAACTAAAGGAATGACCATTGACTTCAGGAAGAAAGGAGAAGAACATGCCCTCATCTATATCAATGGAGTGGACGCTGAGAGAGTGGACAGGGTCAAGTTCCTCAGAGTGACGATAACTAACAACTTGTCCTTGGCTTCCCTCATACATGGGATGGTCAAGAAGGCACAACATTGCCTCTTCTTCCTCAGGCGGCTCAGGAAATTGGGCATGTCCATAAGATCCCTCGCCTACTTCTACAGATGCACCATTGAAAGCATACTGTCCAGGTGCACAACGGCCTGGTATGGCAACCGCTCTGCCCAGGACCCTAAGAAACTACAGAAGGTGGTGTGCATAGCCCAGGCCATCATGGAAAGCCAGCCAACCATCCATCCATGGACTCCATTTACATGTGCTGTTGCCGCGGAAAGGCAGCCTACATTATTAAAGACCCATCACACCCTGGTAATGATCTCCTACAGCATCTTCCATTAGGCAGAAGATACAGAAGCTTGAACACATGCACCAACAGGAAGAACAGCTTCTTCGTGGCCGTTATTAGACTGCTGAATGGACTTTCTTCAAATAATGCTGATCTTGCCCAGTGCACCTCCTGTGCAGCTGTAACCTTGTATGTCTCACTCTGTCTAATTGCCCTGTGATCTGTATGTTTGTTATGATCTGAGTGTACTGCTTGCAAAACAACAATTTTCACTGTACTTAGGTATATGTGACTACGAGAAATCATATCAAACCTAAATATCATTTCATAGAGGAGCTGGGGAATATATTTCCCTTGCCATGGCCACTTTTAAAGGTAAAGTTACAATAGTCCCCTCTCTCATTACAGAGAGATGGCTGGTGGTGGTTTATCCTGAGGGGCACTGTGTCTCAAGTAGAGAAGGCAGGACCTTCATGGTAACTTCACTCAGTGCAGGGGAATTGAAGCCACACAGTTCACATCACAAACCAGTCATCCAAGCTGACACTTATTCCTAAATCGTAAGGATACAAAGTGATCACAGAATCATAGAATCCCTACAGTGTGGAAGCAAGCCATTTGGCCTATCCAGTCCACGGTGACCTTCTGAAGAGCATCCTATCCAGACCCACCCCCTACCCTATCCCTGCATTTCCCATGGCTAACCCGCCTATCATGCATATCCCTGGACACTTAAGGGCAATTTAGCATGGCCAATCCACCTAATGTGCACATTTTTAGACTATGGGAGGAAACCGGAGCACCCGGAGGAAACCCACGCTGACACGGAGAGAATGTGCAAACTCCACACAGACAGGCGCCCAAGGGTGGAATCGAACCAGGGTCCCTGGTGCTGTGAGGCAGCAGTGCTAACCACTGAGCCACCGTGCCACACCAAAACTTTGCGTGTGATCGAATGGAGCCGGAAAGAGGATTATGATCACTAAACATCCTCATATGTCTTCATACAACGTCCAGCGTGTTGAACTGCAGTCAAACACCATGAGCCTGACATGATTTGAAGACAGGGGAGGCAATGGCCTCGTGGTATTATCACTGCACTGTTAATCCAGTGACCCAGATAACATCCTGGGGACCTGGATTCAAATCCCGCCATGACAGATGGTGGAATTTGAATTCAATAAATACCTGGAATTAAGAATCTAGTGATAACCGTGAATCGATTGTCAGGGAAAGACCCATCTGGTTCACTAATGTCCTTTATGGAGGCAAACTGCCATCCTTACCTGGTCTGGTCTGGCCTACATGTGACTCCAGACCCACAGCAATGTGGTTGACTCTTAACTGCAATTTAGGATGGGCAATAAATGCTGGGTAGCCAGCAATGCCCTCATCCCATGAATGAATAAAGGAAAAAAAACACAAGTCCAAGTTACACCAGCACCACTGCTAACAGTGGTCACTACGTTAGACAACAGCTTCAGGGAGAGTGGATGGGCGCTGTAGACCAGGGAAGATGGGGGACAGGAGCAGGTGTGGTGGTGGGGTCTTACTGAGAGCGCCATTGTTGCGTCAGCAGTTTTGGCAGCTGGAGGGCCATGCCTCAGTGCAGAAGGCCAATGGGGCCCTTCTGGTTGACCTGCCAGTATCGCCAAGGGGTAGCTGGCAGGAAGTGGCTCTTAACTAACTGCCTGGCAGATGGCAAGCAACCAACCTCCCTACCACTGGTTACATGACATTGTGACTAGAGAAACACTGGGTGCCCCTTGGGATATCTTCCCCTGTTAATGTGCCAGCTTTTAAACCCTGATTTCTAACAGACCTCAGGAGTACCAGCCCAGTGACATTCCCACTAACTCGCCTCATAAATTCACACACATTCAAAGCAATTGGACACTTTATCTTAATTTTCTATTGTCTGGGGAAATTAAACTTTCGTTTTGCTTCAACGTAGTTTCCGTCACCTGGGCCTCCAGAACCATTGTAGAGGTAGACCTTTGAATAAATTGATCTTTGATTGGCTGAAATCTGGTTGCCGAGGATCTTGTTTTCAGCCAATCCAGTGTCAGAACCCTAAGGCACAAGTCGCTTTGGAAGTATGGCCCTCTTTTACTTCTGCACACTTGCAACATGTAAACTGTCTTCAGACATCAGAAACCTGAAGGTACATGGCCAAGATAATCCATGCGATACGTTTCCCAAAAGAATTCCCAACTGTGTATAGAGAGATAACAAGGTGTAGAGCTGGATGAACACAGCAGGCCAAGCAGCATCAGAGGAGCAGGAAGGCTGACGTTTTGTGCCTAGACCCTTCTTCAGAAG
>NC_063347.1:6985052-6989302 GCF_021869965.1 Rhincodon typus
GGGGTGGGGGGAGTGCTGGGGGAGAAAGGATGTTGCTAGTTCAGATGAAGTGATTGGAATGAGAGAATGGCAGAACAGTAGTGTATCTAACTGCCCAGACTGGAAAGAGAAGCCTGTCCCACTGGGGTGGGGGGGAGGGGAGAGACAGGGGTCTGACAACATCTGTGGAAACAGAGTCAACCTTTTGAGTTCTGTGTGACTCTTCCTCAGAACTGAAAGGTGTCAGAAAATGTTTCTTAAATACTTTTGAGAGAAGCGGAAGATGTCGGTGGGTGGGGGGCATTGGAGTGGGGGAGCTGCAGATGGTGTAGAGGTTCAGTGCAAAAGATAAAAGGTGTTGAATGAGAAAAGGAGATGTAGAATGGGTGTAAAGTAAGGTGTGAAACGGAGAGAAAAAATCAACTGGGAGCAAAGTGATTAAAAAAAAGGGTGTAAATTACTGAAAGTAAGGACAAAGAATACAAAAACAAAACAAGAAATTGCTGGAAAAGCTCATTAGGTTTGGCAGCATCTGTGGAGAGAAATCAGAGTTAATGTTTCGGGTTGAGTGACCCATCCTCAGAATGGACAAATGATACACCTTGGTTCCTAAGCTCAGGTGATCACTCTTTATTCAGGGCCACGAGCTCAATACCTGGGGAGTCAGAGGGTTGAGGGATTGGTGTTGTTCCATCTCTTTAGCTGCTGTAGGCCCCATGTTTGCAGTCATGCATCCACTGGTTAGAGGTGACAGCTTTTACCTTGGTCAGTTAACAGCTGTCTGTCTCAGGTATGGAAGAAGACCTGGAAATATGAACACCGATTCCCTTGTAGCAACCCCCTCCTTTATCTCAGTAACAAGTCAGCTCACGATTTTGGGGATTGTCACTGGAAAACGTCAATGTTTCCTGTTTTAGTTTAGCTTGCTTTAAGCTTGGTGTTCATACAATATTCCAATATGATCCAGAACACAGATAGTCTTGCATAAAGTATGCACTTCCTTCCTGTAACACGTTACCAAGGTCACTTCAAGCATATTTTTTGCTCCAAGCCACATCAAGGGAGATCTGTGCTTACGTCTTCTCGAAGAATAGCACAGTTCACAGACAAAATAATCTCAGATGGGGCCAGCTGCTGGTGGTCCATCATTGCTGGGATTTAGGGAGAGACAGTGATGTAGTGGCAATGGAATTGGGTTAGCTTTCCAAAAAACCCAGACGATTCAGGTTCAACCATGGAGTCTTGAATAACAAGGGAGCCAAAAGGCATCAGAGATAGGTAGGGAAGTGAGTTGAGGTCAGAACTAAATCAGCCATGCTCTTATCAATTAGCAGGGAAAGTTCAAGAGGTTGAATGGCCTACCTTTAGCAGTGTATGCAATGATAAAATTCCGTTGTGCAAAAAACCTTGAAAGAATCATCAAAATTAACTTAAATAACATGGAATTTAAAACCAGTCTCTGTAATAACGACCATGACAACCATTAGCAATGGTTGTACAATCCCACCTGGTTCACCAATGTCATTTAGGGAAGGAAATCTAACCTGATCCGGCCTCCATGTGACTCCAGACCCACAGCAATATGGCTGACTCTGATTTGGCCCAAAGCACATTAGCTGTAAGGGTAATTAGGGATAGGCAACAAAGACTGGTCTTCCCAATGGTGCCCATGTCCCAAGAAATAATTTTTGGAAGTTTGTGGATGGGATTCTAACTTCAACGTGAGTTCCCGTGAGGTGTCCATCAATCAAAGAAACATTCGTTCAGAAATCCAACAAAAATTCACCATTAGTTTTGACTGTAGATGTATCAAAAGGTAATCTTCAGTTCAATACTCACTTCCAACAGTCCCCACCCACTCATTGCTGACACACACAAAAAAAATTTGACTCATCAACATTTAAAATATAAAATGCACAAAACGTAACGCAATAATGTTTAATGGGCTCTGTTAGACTGCAAATGGGAGCAATTAGAAAGAAATAAAATGAATAAATACCAAACCAAGTCTCAGAATTAAATCCATGGCAAAGAGCCTTGAGGAAATCAGATTTAGGGGTAAGGGAGAATGAAGCAAATTGAAGAAACATTACAACATTGAGGAATAAGAGCTAGCACCAATTGAAAAGTGAGGAGCAGTAGTAAAAACGACTGAATTAAACTAAATTCTACAGTTAATTGGCTGCCATTTACCTTGAGCCCAAAGTTTGATAGAGCGTCTTCGACATGCTGCAAAGAGAAACAAAATGAGTTCATGACCCTTCGACAGGCAACTTGATGAAGCGATGGGAACTGCTTAAAGATGAAAACATTGGGATTAGTGACACCTCCAAAGGAGATGTCGCAGCTGCACAAGACATTGGTTAGGCCACTTTTGGAATATTGTGCTCAATTCTGGTCCCCCTGCTGTAGGAAACTTGAAAGGATTCAGCAAAGGTTTACAAGGATGTTGCGTGGGTTGGAGGGTTTGAGCTATAGGGAGAGGCTGAATGGGCTGGGGCTATTTTCCCCGGAGCGTCGGAGGCTGAGGGGTGACCTTATAGAGACTTATAAAATCATGACAGGCATGCATGGGGTCAATAGCCATGGCCTTTTTCCCAGGGTAGGGGAGTCCAAAACTAGAGGGCATAGATTGAAGGTGAGAGGGGAAAGATTCAAAACGGACCTAAGGGACAACTTTTTCATGCAGTGGGTAGTATGTGTCTGGAATGAGCTGCCAGAGGAGGTGGTGGAGGCTGGTATAATTACAGGCATCTGGATGGGTACATGAATAGGAAGGTTTAGAAGGATATGGGTAAATGCTGGCAAATGAGACTAGATTAAGACTTCTGGTCAGCATGGACGAGTTGGACCGAAGGATTTATTTCCATGCTGTGGGTGCCACTGGCTAGACAGTGTTTATTACCCGTCCTTAGATGCTGCTTGAGAAGGTGGTGATGAGCTGCCTTTTTGAACCACTGCAAATCGTGTGCTATGCGTAGACCCACAATGCCCTTAAGGAGGGAGTTCCAGGATTTTGACCCAGTGACAGTGAAAGAATGGCGATATATTTCCAAGAATGGTGAATAGCTTGGAAGGGAACTTGAAGGTTCCCATTTATCTGCTGACCTTGTCCTTCCAGATGGAAATGGTTGTGGGTTTGGAAGGTGCTGTCTAAGGATCTTTTGGTGAATTTCTGCAGTGTATCTTGTGGATAGTACACACTGCTACCATGAGCGTCGGTGATGGAGGGAGTGGATGCTTGTGGATGTGGTGCAAATCAAGTGGGCTGCTTTGTCCTGGATGGTGTCAAGCTTCTTGAGTGTTGTTGGGGCTGCACCCATCCAGGCAAGTGGGGAGTATTCCATCACACTCCTGACTTGTGCCTTGTGGATGGTGGACAGACTTTAGGGAGTCAGGAGGTGAGTTACTTGCCACAGTATTCCTAGCCTCTGACTTGCTCTTGTAGCCACTGCATTTATGTGGTGAGTCCAGTTGAGTTTCTGGTCAGTGGTAACCCAAGGATATTGATAGTTGGGGATTCAGTGATGGTAACACCACTGAATATCAATGGGCAGTGGTTAGATTGACACTTATTGGAGATGGTCATTGCCTGGCATTTGTGTGGTGTGAATGTTACTTGTCACTTATCAGCCCAAGCCCGAATATTGTCCAGATCTTGTTGCATTGGAACGCGGACTGCTTCGGTATCTGAGGAGTTTGCAAGTGGTGCTGAACATTGTGCAATCATCATTGAACACATCCACTTCTGACTGTATAATGGAGGGAAGATCATTGATGGAGCAGCTGAAGACATTTGAGCCAAGGACAGTACCTAGAGAACTCCTGCAATGATGGCCTCGACCTGAGATGACTGGCCTCCAACAACCACAACCATCTTCCTACGTTCCAGGAACCCGCGGAGAGTTTTCCCCTGGATACTAACCTATTCCACTTTAGCTAGGGCTCCCTGGTGCCACATTCGGTCAAATGCGGCCTTGATGTCAAGGGCTGTCATTCTCACCTCACCTCGGGAATTCAGAGTAAAGTAATCCTGTTTGGGTCATTACCCGTAACTAATAAATTTTAACACAATTAAATTACGTCAGAATGAAGACTGCACAACACATTAGCCTCTCAGTCTCTGCAGTTTGTACTTACACCAGGGAGAGAACCTTGTATTGGTGACTTCTTGTGGATTCTACCTACAATGAGGTGTGGTCTTGGTTCCGTAGAGACTGCTCTCATAGACTGGTCCACACTATAGAGATTGCTCTCATAGACTGGTCCAC
>NC_063347.1:6989312-7009540 GCF_021869965.1 Rhincodon typus
AGACTGGTCCACACTATAGAGACTGCTCTCATAGACTGGTCCACACTGTAGAGATTGTTCTCATAGACCAGACCTTACTGTAGAGACTGCTGTTTTAGAAAAATCCTGACTCTGACTCTGCTGCATCGCTGCTTCTGCATAATCCACTCGTGACTACTGTCTGTCTCTTAGTAGTCTGTACCAACTCTTCCTTCCAACCTGACTTACAGAATACTGCCCCATTCTCAATCCTAATGGCATGTGCCTGCTGATGTCAGAGTTACCCAGGTAGCGTCCCTAGCTCTAAGCCAGAAGTTCAGGCTTTGGAATCCCACTCCAGAACTTAAAGTCCACGGGAGGTTTGTTGATAACGACGTCAAACAGGTTGTGGATCAACCTGCAAATCATTCCAGTGTGTGCTAACGACTGGGTGGTAAGAGTGAGAGAGATTCCTGGACAATTGTTTGAGGGTGAGAAAATATTGGAGCATTGACCATCCCTATGTGTAGCTCCAGGCTCCAACATCCACATAAAAATGCACAGCAAGCCGGACTCCCGCGGGGTGAACATATAAGGCAGAACCATCACCGTCATCGGTCAGTGCCTTTTCTGTCTCTGCTCTGTCACATTAAACGAAGATTCAAACAGCATTTAAAACATTCTGTACTTACAGCAGCTGTCCCTGGTGCTCCTGGCTTCCCATCCAAACCACTTTCACCCTGTCACAAAAACAAAGAACAGGGAGATGTTTGTCACAAAGTTTCAGCACCTTTCTTCACATTCATAATGATCACACAACTGCAATCTAGACTTTTTTTTTCCATGCCAGTATTGTTAAAGTGTGGTAATGTAGGAAATTTGGCAGCCAAATTGTGCAGAGCAAGATCCCACTAATAGCAATGAGATCATGATCATGTGATCTACGTTTTGTAATTTATTTTTGATGGATAAATGTTGGCTGAGACATTGTGGCTGGCCCCTTACTCTTATTCGATTTAGTGGCCATGGGATCTTTTACCTCCACCTGATGGAGCCTCAAGTTAACATCTGAACAAATGAAAAGGAGCAGGGCTAGGCTATTCGGCCCCTCAAGCCTGTTCTGCCATCTATTAAGACTATGGCAGATATGTTTTGCATTTCGAATGCAACATTCCCATTTAGAACCCCTACCACCACCCCCCTGCCTCCCAAATATCCTTTGACTTTCTGCCTCACATGAATCTATTACCCACTGTCTTAAAAATATTCAATGACCCCACCCGCAACAATTTCTGATGCAGAGAGTTCCAAAGTCAGGTTGTTGAATTGTTCGCTGAGCTGGCTTGTTATCGCTCAGACGTTTTGTCACCATGCTGGGAGACATCATCAGTGGAGCCTCCGATGAAGCAATGTTATTCTACTCAGGTTGGAATTTATACTGTCCGGTCCGTTATGGTGAGTAGTGTCAATTCTGGTTTTGATCTGTATGTGTTTATATATAGGGTCCAATTCTATATGTTTGTTGATTGAAGTATGGGTGGAGAACCATGCCTCTAGGAATTCCTGTGCGTGTCTATGTTTGGCTTGGGCTACTATGGTTACTTTGTCCCAGTTAAACTGATGGCCTTCATTGTCTGAATGTACAGGTATTAAGGAGAGTCCATCGTGCCGTTTTGCTGCTAATTGATGTTCGTGATAGAACCCAGTCCTCCTAACTCAGAGGTATGGGCACCAGAAGAGCCCTCCCAGTCTGATATGTAACACAGCCACTAGATGGGGACAGGGGCTATTTGGAATTAGTTAGATCCTGGCCATGGTCTCCTGATAGAGGCATGCATATCTTACCAAATCTTGTCAGTAATTTTCACTTATTCTTGCATGTAAATGTGGGTATGGCTGGCAATAATGGCATTTGTTGCTCGTCTCTAATTGCCCTTGAACTGAGAGGGCGTTTCAGAGGGCAGTTAAGAGTCAACCACATTGCTGAGGGTCCAGAGCCACGTATAGACCAGACCAGGTAAGGATGGCACTTTCCTTCTCTCAAGTATACTCAAAGGTTTTGCAACAAGTGACAACGGGTCTTGTCATTAGTCCTGCTAATAGCTAATATACCTGAGTAATTTATGCATGTTTAGTTATGTATTAAACATCATCTTGTTATTGAAGACAAGAGCATCTTCTGCTGAGACTGCTGAGACCCATCCTCTCTCACGGGCTACTGAACAGGTCCTTCGACTTGCACAGGAAGGATGATGGGCGGCAGTAATCTACCCAACACCCAAGCTACCAGTGAGTGGTTACCCAAGCATCATATCATATTACAACATACAGCACCCTTTAACGCTTCTGAAATTATGGTTAAACTACATCCAAAATACCAACCTGTCGTCCCACTTTACACGTGCAGAGGCTCAAGTCTTCCAGCATTTAATGCACACACTACACACCATTAGAGAGCTTTACCTACGTACCTTCTGGCCTTTGGCACCAACGTCTCCCTTCTCTCCCTGCAAATGCAAGATATATACTTGAGTGGGGCAATCAAGTAAACATTGGAACAGGAGTAGGCCATTCAGCCCTTCAAGCCTGTTGTGCCTTCCAATTGTGGCCTAACTCAATCCACATGCCTTTGGCCAATATCCCTTAATTCATTTGCTTATCAAAAATGCATCCAACTCAGACTCAAAATTAACAATTATTCAGCATCAACTGCTATTTGTGGAAGAGAGTTCCAAAATCTACCATGTGTGCAGAAGCGGTTCCTAACATGTCTCTTGATGAAGGGTCACTCAACCCGAAACGTTAACTCTGATTTGTCTCCACAGATGCTGCCAGACCTGTTGAGTTTTTCCACCAATTTCTGTTTTTGTCTCTCCTGAACAGTCTGGCCCTACTTCTCAGACTATGCCCCCGAGTTCTGGAAACTCCAACCAGTTTACCTTTATGTACCCAATCCTTTCCTGTCAATACCTTAAAGACTTGGATCAGATCACCCTTTGACCTTCTAAATTTTAAAGAAAACAAGCCTAATACGTATAATCTCTTGTCATGCTTTAATCCCTGAAGTTCAGGCATCATTTTTGAAAACCTACGTTGTACACCCTCCAAGGCCAATACATCCTTCCTGAGCTGTGGTGCCCAGATCTGCTCACAGTTCTCCAAGTGCAGTCTACACGGGGTTTTGTATAACTGCAGCATCACTTCTGCATCCTTATACTCCAGTCCTCGAAATAGAAAGACCACATCCCATGAGCCTTCTTGATTACTTCCCATGCCTGTTCATGGCATTTTAAAGATCTACGTAACTGAACCCCAAATCTCTTTGAACAACCATTGTGTTTAACTTCATACCATCTACAGAGTACCCTGATCCACCTATTTTGGTCCAAAATGGATAACTTTATACTTGCTTATATTAGAATCCATCCGCTACAGCTTTGCCCATTCACCTAATGGATCAAGATCCTGTAGTAACTTTATACTGTTGTCAACAATGTCTACAATCATAGATCATAGAATCCCTACATTGTGGAAACAGGCCATTTGGCCCAACAAGTCCACACTGCCCCTCCAAAGAGCATCCCACCCAGATCCATTCCCCTACCCTGTAACCCAGCATTTCCCATGTCTAATCCACCTGTAATTTATACACCCCTGGTCAATATGGGCAATTTAGCATAGCCAATCCACTCTAACCTGCACATCTTTGCAATTTTGTATCGGCAGCAAATTTGGATATTTGACTTTTTAATTCAAGTCATTAATGAAGATTGTGAATAACTGACGCCCCAACACAGATCCCTGTGGGACACCACTGGTTACGTCCTGCCAATTTGCGTACTTACCCATTATTCCAACTCTCTGTCTCCTGTCACTCAACGTATTTCCTTTTTATGTCAGGAGCGGAAGAAAGCTATTTGGCTCCTTTAAACCTGTTCCATAACTCAATAGTATCACTTTTCCTCTATCTCAGTGCCATATTCCTGCTTCTCTCTATGCCATCTCACTGCTTCTCTCCATGCCTCTTGACACTTTTAATGCCTGAAACACTATCAATCTCTTTCTTGAATACATACTGAGTGACGTAGTCTCCAGAGCCTTCTGTAGTAGTGAATTCCACAGGTTGACCACCCTATGAGTGAAGAAATGGTGCCTCATCTCTGTCCTAAATACCTTACTTTGTATCCTCAGACCATGCCCCTTTGGTTCTGGACTCTTCAAACCATGGGAAAATATTCTCCATGGAGAAATACTCTCTTTATATCTAGTCTGTCTAGCCCTAGATATTTCAATCCGATCCCCATTCATTCTTCTAAACTCTAGTGAATACCAATCCTCATACTGTCATAAGCCTAGTGAACCTTTACCGCACTCCTTATCATAGATTCATAGAACCCATACAGTGTGGAAACAGGCCCTTCGGCCCAACAAGTCCACATTGACCCTCAGAGCATCCCACCCAGACCCATCCCCCTGTTATCCACCTAATCTACATATCCCCGAACAATTTAGCATGGCCTGCACATCTTTGGACTGTGGGAGGAAACTAGAGCACCCAGAGGAAACCCACGCAAACACAGGGAGAATGTGCAAACTCCACACAGACAGTCGCCCGAGGGTGGAATTGAACCTGGGTTCCTGGCGCTGTTGGGCAGCGTGGCTAACCACTGAGCCACTGTGCCACCCTTCTGTGGCAAATATATCCTCCCTGGGTAGGGAGACCAAAACTGTACGCGACAAATACTCCAAGTGTGGTCTCACCAAGGCTCTTTGTAACTATAGTAAGATGTCTCAACTTCTGAACTCAAATCCTCCTGCAATGAAGGCCAATATGCAATTTGTCCTTCTGATTGCTTGCTGCTATTGCCTGTTTACTTCCATTGACTGATGTACAAGGTCACCTAGGTCCCTTTGAACATCCACTTTCCCAGTATGTCACCAAATAATGCTCTGCCTTTCGATTTCTCACACTGAAGTGTATAACTTCACATTGACAGGTGCTGTAGTGCATCTGCCATATATTTGCTCAACGTGCATCCACCTCATGACTCACTCTCCCACTTAGTTATATCCAGACTGCTCATTGGTAGGATGAGAACATAAAGAACTTACACGTTGCCCTGAGGCTCCTGGGATACCTGGTATTCCCTGTAGAAAACAAGCAAAACGATACATTTAAAAGCAACTTTACTGAAGTCTCAATCACATTCTGAAATTCCCACACACGATTATGAGCAGCCGTTAACAGTCCAACATTCACAGTGGGAAGAAAAGAAGTAAGGGGTTTTTCTAACTCATCTTTTTGCTCAATCATGCTTTGCTTGAACATATCTGTTTGATATCACATGAGAGGCAAGTCTGTCAGGCTGTGTGGCCCTCTCTCAACACTGCCTGAATAACAGATCATGCAGTCACGCAGATCCTGATCTGAGGATCAAACCCCACAGGCCCCTGTTGGCATTCAGACATCACAACCTGCTGCTGATTGTACTATTTATCAAAAACATTAAAACGCTACAGGGTCCTCCTTAGTTCCCATCCAAATCTCCGCAGTTATCTAACACGAAGAAGCCCTCTTGAACTGATGTGACAGCGATGTAAGACTGGTAGGACAAGTTCACATTTCTATAGCATCTTTCATGACTGCACAATGTCCCAGGGCGCCCTACATCCAATGAGGTACTTTTTTTGGAAGTGCAGTCACTGTTGTGATGTAGGAAACGCTGCAGCTAATTTTTACACAGCAAGCTCGCACTAATAGTATTGTCATAGTATCCAAGCAATCTGATTTTGTGACGGTGATTGAGGGATAAATATTGGTCAAAAATGCTGGGATAATTCTATCCCTCTCCTTAAAACTGCCTCATGGGATCATTTTGCATCCAACTGCGAGGGCAAGTGGGGCCTTGGTCTAACACCTAATCAAAAAAATAGCATTTCCAAGAGTTATTTCAGACTCAAAGCATTGCTTCTCTCTCTACAGAGTCCTCTGAATTTCTCTATTTATCTCCAATAGATCATCACTGGCAATATCAACTCTGATTTTTTGGCTTAAGTGGGATTTGAACCTATTACTTTTTGGTCTTAGAAGTAAGCATGCTACTAATTGAACCACTATTGATGAGGACTAATGCTGTAATTTGGGATCTGGCAGTGACTCTAGCCCGCACAGGATTTACCATGAAGATCTCACTAAACATCATGAACTTAATTCACTTTTACTGCTGCAGCTTCAATAGTGAGTACATGTTTTCAAATTAATGACAATTATTGCCATTAAGTTTTTTAACATTCATTTACAGGATGAGGGCATCGCTGGCTAGGCCAACATTTATAGCCCGGCTCCTATAGCCCAGAGGGGCACATCAGCTACATTGCTGTAGGTCTGGAGTCACATATAGACTAGACCACGTAATGATGGCAAATATCCATTTCTAAAGGACATTAGTGATCCAGACAGGCTTTCCCACCAAAAAAGGTGACAATAGTTTCATGGTTGTCATTCAACCCTTAACTCCAGACTTTTAAATTCTACCACAGTGTGGGATTTGAACCCAGACCCTCAGGATGTTACCAAGGTCACTGGATTAATAGTCCAATGACAACAGCACCAGGCCATCCCCTCCACAATTACTTGGCTCCTATTCCCCATGCATCATGCATGATACCTCAAAACAATACAAAACAGACAGTTACGTGGATACATCATCACAGCAGACTTCCCACTTCACAACAAGCAAGTACAAGGACAATTTTACACATGGGTGCAGTGGAATAATTCTACAGAGTGATGAGATGCTAGTTCCTTTGGTCACTGCACGGCCTGAATGGAGATTCCCTTGCACAGTGTAACCTGCATTGAGCAGGTGTCAACTCCCTGATGAAGGGTTTTGGCCCGAGGCATTCACTTTCCTGCTCCTCTGATGCTGTCCGAACTGCTACGTTTGTCCAGCTCCATGTGCATTCACTCTGGCTTCCAACATCTGCAGTCCTTACTGTCTCCTAGTCAGGAGACCAATAGTCTGCTCCCCATCATGTAGATCTAGAACAGGATCTGCATAGGATTGGATCGGTCTGGAAACACACTGAATATTTACTTCATCACCGTCTTGTTGAATATATATTACACGTGAGGGACAGGCAATAAATGCTAACCAGCTAGTGATGCCTACATCCCACAAATTAATAAAATAAATAAAAATTCCTCAACTTATGAGCTGCAGAAAACACTCGCTCAAATCCTGCATGTGGTTTAAATTATTAGAAACATGACACTGATTTGTTCTTGAATGTTTGTTGTGCTGGATCAGTTACAGGAAATCATGGCTTTGTACTAATTATGAGGGTTGTAACTATGTGCTCTGACTTGACTGTTCATATTGGTATGCAGAACACTGCAGTGTTGTAAAACCATGTTAGACAATGAAAGATGTGCTGTTCCAGGTCAATGCATTTCTACTCAACACCGGAGCTTGTTCTAGATTAAAATATAATGCAGCATAACATCCTACAGTAGCTCAGAGATAGTAAGAATTGCCGATGCTGAAGTCAGAGATAACACAGTGTGGGGCTGGAGGAACACAGCAGGCCAGGCAGCATCGGAGGAGCAGGAAAGCTGATGTTTCGGGTCAGCTGAAGAAGGGTCCCGACCCGAAACGTCAGCTTTCCTGCTCCTCTGATGCTGCTTGGCCTGCTGCGCTCCTCCAGCTCCACACTGTGTTATATCCTACAGTAGCTTTTTTATCATGAAGCATCTCTTTCTGGAATGTTCTGAAGCATGTTGTGTCATGCAATATGGACAAAAAGCAGCCTAGAGCTCCCTCTATTCCACGCAACAAGATGCATTTACTTACTTGATTTAAATGGAGGTCATATTTTTGCCTCAAAATTCTTCATGTAATTGGATCTGATGTCTACCAGCCCTCTTGAATTAACATTTGACTGTATTTTAAAGTAACTGTTATCTTGCCATCTTACCGGTGTTCCTGAGGGTCCCGGCGGTCCTGCTACTGGGGAGGATGGTTCAAGCCCTTTGAAAAATAAGACCTGCAAATTTACGGTAAATAAATGAAGTGACGTGAATTGCTTGTTTCTGAAATACAAATAAATACATGTTCACCACTCAGCTTTCTTTTCCCCTTCGGCAGTGCTGTGCCTTTGAGTAAGACTTGTTCTGTGCTGTTTCTCTGACAGAGACGAGTTACCACAGTGGTGTTGGAATGTCTCCTTCAGGCAGGCAGTTGGAATCATGAGTGGGCAGGCACACACAGACTCAGGAAGGTTTTTGGTTTTGTTTTCAGTTAGTGAGAAGGTTTCTACTGGCTGCTGAGCTAAAAGCTTCAGCTCCCGGCTGCTGCAGTGAAGACTCAGATAGCGAGGCTTCCTCTTAAAAACCAAAAGGGGCAGATTGTTTCTTTCTTCGGGATTGGAGAGAGATAGCACGTGAGAACCATAACTGTTTTGCTGAAATGCATTTTTGCCAAAAGGTGTGTTTGCGGGATGCTGCCTGTGTTGGAACAGTTGATGATAAGTGGTTAAATATGAATAATACATTATATTATCAAACATTTCAATAGAGTTATGTGAATTCTTTTAGATTATATTTTAACTGAGTTGTAAGATTGAAACGTGTTTTGATTAAAGCATAGCAGTGGACCAATCGAATTACATCTGGAACGCAGCACCTTCCGCTTGACTTTAAATAAACATGAAAGTTAGGGCCTAGGCTATCTCCTTACAATACTTTGAGCAGGGGGAAGAGTCTGGTCTGGTCCATAACCTTAACCCTAACCGTAGATGTTATTGGAAGGATGGAAAGGTGGGCAAGAGAGGAGGGGGAGTGGTGTTTTTGGTTAGGGATAACACTATGACTGTACTTAGGGAGGATATTCCTGGGAGGTTATCCGGATTGAAGGGGACTGGAAGTGAGGGCTTGAGGTTTGAAACCCAGTGTTGTCTGGAGACTTAGCTGGGTGGTCTAAAGGTTCGGTGTCGGCATGGACTTGGTGGAAAGACTACAACTCGAGTACTTTTAAATAGAAAACTTCTTTATTTTTATGCCGAACATTTATTTATGATTCTCTCAATTCTGCAACACCTACTTCAGTATCTGTACCTAGGTACCCTGTACCTAAGATGGCGCCAAAGAGGCGACATTACAAACTTTTCACTGCACTCATTTAGACAATAAAGGCTAATTCAATTCAATATTTGAGTGGAACCAAGAAATAAGAAAGGGGCGATCACCTTATTAGGATTGGACTATAGGTACCCCCAATTATAAGCAGGAAACTTGTAAGGAGATCTCAGATATCTGTAAGAGTGATAGGGTTGCAATGGTAGGGGATTTTAACTTTCCAAACATAGACTGGGAGTGACAAAGCATCAAGGGCTTGGATAGAGAGGAATTTTTTAAGTGTGTACAAGAAAATTTTCTGATTCAGTATGTGGATGTACCTACTAGGGAAGGAGCAAAACTTGACCTACTCTTGGGAATTAAGCCAGGGCAGGTGACTGAGGTGTCAGCGGGGGAGCACTTTGAGGGCAGTGACCATAATTCTTTTAGTTTTAAAACTGTTATGGAAAAGGATAGACCAGATCTAAAAGTTAAAATTCTAAATTGCAGTGAGGCCAATTTTGATGGTATTAGGCAAGAAATTCAAAATTTGATCGGGGACAGACGTTCGCACGGAAAGGGATGGCTGGAAAATGGGAGGCCTTTAAAATGAGACAGTGAGAGTCCAAAAACAACATTTTCCTGTTAGGTTGAACAGCACGGCTAGTAGGTGTAGGGATTGCTGGATGGTTAGAGAAATTGAGGCTCTAGTCAAGAAAAAGAAGGAAGCATATGGCAGGTACAGACAGCTGGGATCAAGTGAATCCCTCAAGGAGTATAACGGCTGTAGGACTATACTCAGGAGGAAAATCGGGAGGGCAAAAAGGGGACATGAGATAGCTTTGGCAAATAGGGTTGAAAGAGATTCTACAAATACGTTAAGGGCAAAAGAGTAATTAGGAAGAGAATGAGGCCCCTTAAAGATCAACAAGGCCATCTATGTGTGGAACTGCAGAAGATGGGTGAGTTATAAATGAGAATTTTGCATCAGTATTTACTGTGGAGAAGGCTGTGGAAGCTAGAGAATTTAGAGAAGTAAATAGTGATATGTAGAAAAGTGTCCATATTACAGAGGAGGTGGTGCAGGACGTCTTAAAACACATAAAGGTGGATGAATCCCTGGGACCTGACCAGGTGTACCCCAGAACTCTGTGGGAAGCTGGGAAGTGATTGCAGGGCTCCATGCTGGGATATTTGTATTATCGACAGCCACAGGTGAGATGCTGGAAGACTGGAGGCGAATACGCCATGATTTAAGAAAGGTGGTAAGGAAAAGCAAGGGAACTATAGACTGGTGAGCCTGCCGTTAGTGGTGGGCAAGTTGTTGGAGGGTATTCTGAGGAACAGGAATAACATGTATTTGGAAAGGCAAGAACTGATTGGGGATAGCCAACATGGTTTTGTGCGTGGGAAATCATGTCTCACTAACTTGATTGAGTATTTTGAGGAAGTGACAAAGAACGTTGATGAAGGCAGAGCTATGGATGTTGTCTATATGAACTGCAGCAAAGCATTCGACAAGGTTCCACATGGTAGACTGGTTAGCAAGGTTAGATCACATGGAATACAGGGAGGGCTAGCCATGCGGATACAAAATTGGCTTGAAACTTAGGTGGCATTGGATGGTGGTGGAGGGTTGCCTTTTGGACTGGAGGCCTGTGACCAGCGGTGTGCCACAGGGATTGGTCCACTGCTTTTTGTCATTTATATGAATGATTTAGATGTGAATATAGGAGGAATGGTCAGTAAATTTTCAAATGACAACAAAGCTGGTGGTGTAGCAGATAGTGAAGAAAATTACCTCAGAGTACAACAGGACCTGGATCAAATGGGCTGAGGAGTGGCAGATGGAGTTCAATTTCGATAAATGTGAGGTGTTGCATTTTGGAAAGACAAATCAGGGCAGGGCTCATACATTAAATGGTAGGATCCTGGGGAGTGTTGCTGAACACAGAGGCCTTGGAGTGCAGGTTCAGAGTTCCTTGAAGGTGGAGTCACAGGTAGACAGGATAGTGAAGATGGCGTTTGCTATGCTTGCCTTTATTGGTCAATGTATTGAGTATAGAAGTTGTCATGTTGCGACTGTACAGGACATTGGTTAGACCACTTTTGGAATACTATGTTCAGTTCTAGTCTCCCTGCTATAGGAATGTTGTTGTTAAAAAGGGTGCAGAAAACATTTACAAGGATGTTGCCAGGGTTGGAGGGTTTGAGCTATAAGGAGAGGCTGAAAAGGCTGGGGCTATTTTCCCTGGAGCATCAAAGGCTGAGGGGTGACCTTACAGAGGTTTATAAAATCATGAGGGGCATGGATAGGGTAAATAGCCAAGGTCTTTTCCTTAGGGGAGGGGAGTCAAAAACTAGAGGGCATAGGTTTAAGGTGAGAGGTGCAAGATTTAAAAAGGACCTAAGAGGCAACTTTTTCAGGGTGGTGCCTGTATGGAATAAGCTGCCAGAGGAAGGGGTGGAAGCGGGTACAATTACAACATTTAAAAGGCATCTGGGTGAATACATGAATAGGAAAGGTGTAGAGGGATATGGGCCAAATGCTGGCAAATGGGAGAGGATTAATTTAGGATATCTGGTCAGTATGGATGAGTTGGACTGAAGGGTCTGTTTTTGTGCTATACAGCTCTATGACTCTATACCCATGTTGAGTATCACTTACCTGCCCAGGTGGTCCTGGAGGTCCGATCACACCTGGAAGCCCAGGTGGACCAATGAGTCCTGGCAGTCCAGCATCTCCACGATCACCCTTAGCACCGTCTCGACCCTAGTTAGATTATCACATAAATAATGAGACAGGATCATGGGTTTTCAGAGGGATTTAGACAGGTTAAGTAAGTGGACAAAAGTCTGGCAGATGGAAAATAATGTGGGAAAATGTGAGGTGGTGGACATTGGCAGGAAGAATAGAAAAGCTGAATATTATTTAAATAGGGAAAGATTACAGAAAGCTGTAGCACGGAGGGATTTGCGGGTCCTACTGCTCTGAGGCAGCTGTACTAACCCCTGAGCTACCGTGCCGCCCCTGAGTACGAATCACAAAAAGCTCAATTAAATGTTCAGCAGGTATTAGGGAAAGCAAATGGAATATTGAGCTTTATTTCAAAGGGAATAGAGTGTAAAAATAGACAAGTCTTGCTAGAACTATAAAAGACACTGGTCACACCATAGCTGAAATACTCTGAACAGTTTTGGGCCATTATCAAAGGTAAGATATAATGGTACTGGAGGCAATCCAGAGAAGGTTCACTCAGTTGATATCAAGTATGCAGGAACTGTCTTATGAGAAGACGCTGAGTCTGTATTCATTGGAGTTTAGGAGAACTTATTGAAACATAGACGATTCTTGGGGGGCTTAAAAGAATGGATAGAGAGAACGAGAGAGAGGTTGCTTCCCCTGGTGGGGGAGCCTGGGACCAGAGTAGAAAAAATGATAATAATCTCTTAAAAGAGTGTTATGATACACCTCCAGGGCCAGTGGGACTTAAACTTAGACCTTCTGGCCTAGAGGTATAGACACTACCATTTTGTCACAAGACCCTATTCCTTGCATGCTGCATCATTGTACAGAGGTGACTGAATGCAAAATTGTTCCTTCAAAGTGGGCCAAGACATTAGGTCTAGTGACAATAAATGAAAGCTAGTGATTAAATTCACTTAGAACATTTAATCAGGAAAAATTAACCTCTTGGTTCAAGGAAAATGAATGGCTAGATCATCACAATTATGGTTATTCATGGATATAACGGAATATCTTGATGGAAGCGTCAATGTGGGTAGTAAATTATACCCCCAAATTCCTTTTGTGTTGCCACCAACTCTTTGACGATTTAGTGGTGTGGAAGAAGTCAAACATGTGGCGCCACATTCTGGGTACAGTGTGGGCTGCCCTTAAGATTTATGGGAGAAACAATGACATTTTTAGATGGTTAAAATTCTGTGCACCCCGAGCAATCCAAGCGATCGGCTCATGCTGGATGAAGCGATAACAAATACGTACATCCCTTGCAGGGTTTCCTGGATCACCTTTCTCGCCCTAAAAACATAAACAGAACCCAACAGATAATTAATAAATAAACTGCAACTCCGCAAGTGGCCAGGGTATTGACCTTCGCTGAACGCAGTCCAAATTTTCTCTCCTACATTGGCACCAGGAACTTAGTTACCCATGTTCCAATTACCTGCCATTAGAAGCAGTCACCACATTTGATTTCAGCAGTCTACGCACTATTCCAGTGGCTTTTTATCAGTGTTAGACTTAACCTGGCTCACATCCTGAGATAAATACTGCACCTTGTTAAATTTGGACACAATTATTTCCTGTCATTTATGAGAGTTGGTACCAAAATGATCACCATTGGAGGTGCTACTTTACTTTCCTCCTCGTCTTTTATCATTTTTATTCAATTAAGGGATGATGATTGTTGCTGGCATGCCCAGAATTTCTTGCCCATCCCGAATTACCCTCGGGAAGCTGGTGGTGATGAGCCTGATTTGAGAGCCGCTGCCATTCATTATTTATTCATTCACGGGATGCGGGCGTGGCTGGCTAGGCCAGCGTTTATTACCCATCCCTAATTGCCCAGAGGGCGGTTAAGAATCAACCACATTGCTGCGGGTCTGGAGTCACATGGAGGCCAGACCTGGTAAGGATGGCAGATCCCTTCCTGAAAAGATGTGAGTGAACCAGATGGGTTTTTCAACGATGATTTCACTGACTCTAAATACAAGATTTTAAAAAAAAGTGAACTCAAATTCCACCATCTACCATGACAGGATTCAAATCTAGATCCCTAGAACATTACCTGGGTCCCTGGATTAATAGACCAGCGATAATAGCACATGGCCAGTGCCTCTCCTGAGTTGATACACTTTAGCAGGAAGAAAGTAACAGTAATGTAAAATAAAGAGTTTATCTCTATACAGGGGGTGCAGGCAGAACGACTTGGAGGGTATATGTGCATAAGTCATCAAAAGGTGACAGGACAAGCTGAGAGAACTTAAGAAAGCATACGAAGGAGAGATTGAGTTGACTGGGAATATACTCATGGGAATTCAGAAGAATGAGGGGGGATCTTATTGAAACATATAAAATTATGAAGAGAATAGATAGGATAGAAGCAGGGAGGTTGTTTCCACTGGCGGGTGAAATTAGAACCAGGGGGCATTGCCTCAAAATAAGGGGGAGCAGATTTAGATTGAGTTGAGGGGGAACTTCTTCACCCAAAGGGTTGTGAATCTGTGGAATTCCCTGCCCAGTGAAGCAGTTGAGGCTAGCTCGTTGAATGTTTTTAAGGCAAAGACAGATAGATTTTTGAACAATAAAGGAATTAAGGGTTATGGTGAGTGGGTGGTAAGTGGAGCTGAGTCCATGAAAAAATCAGCCATGATCTTATTGAATGGTGCAGCAGGTTCGATGGGCCAGATGGTCTGCTCCTGCTCCTGTTTCCTACGTTCTTACACAGTATTCTATGTTTAATTAATAGGGGCACAGAGTACAAGAGCAAGGAGGTGATGTTGAACTTGTATAGGACTCTAGGGCAGACTTAGCTGGAGTATTGTGTACAGTTCTGGGTGGTGCATTTTAGGAAGGATGCAAATGTGTTGCAGAGAGTGCAGAAGAGGTTTATGAGAATGGCTCCAGGGATGAGGAATTCCAATCATGAAGAAAAATTGAAGAAGTTGGAACTGTTCTCCTGGGAGACGGGAAGGCTGCAAAGAGATATGACTAAGAGATAACAAGGTGTAGAGCTGGATGAACACAGCAGGCCAAGCAGCATCATAGGAGCAGGAAGGCTGACGTTTCGGACTTAGACCCTTCATCAGAAATCCTGCTCCTATGATGCTGCTTGGCCTGCTGCGTTCATCCAGCTGTACACGTTGTTATCTCAGATTTTCCAGCATCTGCAGTTCCTACTATCTCAAGAGATATGATTGATGTTTTCAAAATCCTGAGCGGACTGGACAGAGTAAATAAGGTGTAGCTGTTCCCACTCATGAAGGGAGTGAGAATGAGAAGGCACAGAGTCAAAACAATTAATAGAGGAAGCAAAAGTGATGTGATGAGAAACTTTGAACTCAGTGAATAGTTAGGTTCCAGAAAGCACTGCCTGACAGTGTGATGGAGGGAGGTTCAAACTAGGCACTAAAAAGGGCATTAGATGGTTGTTTGTAGTGGAAGGATGTGCGGGGCTACAGAGAGAAGGTAGGGAATGGCACAAAGTAAGATTCTCATTTGAAGAGGAGGAGCCACTGCGATGGGCCGAATGGTTTTTTTCCGTGCTGTAGGAATTTTTGATTCGATTTTATTTATTCCTGTCACATGCAGCTAGGTAGAGTGAAAAGTTTTGTTTTGTGTGCAGTACAGGCAGATCATACCACACTAAGTGCATTAGGGTAATAGAACAGAGTGAGGAATACAATGTTACAGCTGCAGAGAAGGTGCACAAACAGCGGGATTGACGTTAAGTTTGAAATTTGAGAGATCCATTCAGAAGTCTAATAACAGCGGGGAAGAAACTGTTCTTGAATCTGTTCGTACATGTATACAAACTTTTATATCTTCTGCCTGATGGAAGAGGGTGGAAGAGAGTATAACTGGGGTGGGAGGGATCATTGGTTATATCATTTCCTTTCCCAAGGCAGTGGGAAGTATAGATGGGAGGTGGGTTTTGTGTGGTGGACTGGGCTGTGTTCATGACTTTATGTAGTTTCTTGCGGGTCTTGAGAATAGCAATTGCCGAACCACACTGTGATGCATCCAGATAGGATGCTATCTATGGTGCATCGATAAAAATTGGTAAGAGTCCTTTTGGGCATGCTGAATTTCCTTAGCCTCCTGAAGAAGCAGGGCATCTCTTGACTGTAGCGTCGACATTCCTGTGATTCTAAACTGACAATGTAGATGGGCCACAGGAGCTCCAGGTAAACTTTAATTCCTTAACAATTTCACAAGCTCCTCATCATGCCTCTCTGGTTTAGGAAGAGTTCCCCTGGGCCTCTCTGCTTCCAACTCCACCATCATTCCAGGAACCGTTGCCAAGGACAACGTTCGGTCACCATGCCTCATCCTCGCTGCCTCCAGGTGGGACTCAGTGCAGGAAGGCTAAAATAAAGCCCGCAAAATTTTTGGGAGAGGGATTTTGAGAGGGGCAGAGGGATTTTGGAAAGGCTTAACCAATTCTTCCCACCTACCTTCTTTCCATCCTCTCCTGGAATCCCGTTCTCTCCCTAGGGAAGAGCAGAAAGATTAACACAGAAGCATTAAAAAAAAGTGCAGGAGTAGTCCATTTGGCCCTTCGAGCCTGGACTATCATTCAACACGATTACGGTTGATCATGCAATTTGTGTATCCCACGCCCACTTTCTCTCCATACCAGCAACAGCAGGAATAAGTAAACTGGGACTTGGCTGATTTACTACTGTCAGATGTAGCTAGGTCGAGTGAAGAGTTTTGTTTTGTGTGCAGTACAGGCAGATCATACCACACAATTACATTGCAGATTGTAATCCATCCTGTAACTTCATGCTCCCAGCATGACAAACAAAAACGTCGGACAAATAATCATGAGGAAGAAATTTATATCATACTTCAGGACATCCGAATGCACTTTGCAGTCAAAAATGTTCGTCTGGAATGTTGCTGCGATTATAACGTAGGGCAGCCAACTGGTACATGACAAGATCCCACAAACAGAGATGTGATAATGACAAGATATTAGTAAAATTGGTTGAGCAATAAATATTGGATCAAGAGCACTTGGGAACTGCATACATCATAGAATCCCTACTGTGTGGAAACAGGCCCTTTGGCCCAACAAGTCCACACCAACCCATGGAGCATCCCACTCAGACCCATCCCCCTAATCTACACATCCCTGAACACTACGGGCAACTTAGCATGGCCAATCCACCTAGCCTGCACATCCTTGGACTGTGGGAAGAAACTGGAGCATCTGGAGGAAACCCATGCAGACACGGGAAGGATGTGCAAACTCTATCCAGAGCCCTGAGGGTGGACTTGAACCCAGGTCCCTGGTGCTGTGAGGCAGTAGTGCTAACCACTGATTCACCATGCTGCCCCAAATGCTTTTTATAAAAAAAAAGTGGGATTTTCATTTCCATTTGAGAAGCTGTGCTTTTTCCCTTATGTCACTGGCTGGGTCAACATTGCGTGGGGGTCAGTAGAGAGTCATAGAATCCCTACAGTGTGGAAGCAAGCCATTCAGCCCATCAAGTCCACACAGCATACCACCCAGACCCTATCCATGCATTTCCCATGGCCAATCCACCCAACCCACACATTTTTGGACTGTGGGAGGAAACCCACACAGACACAGGGAGAACATGCAAACACCACACCACCAGGGTGGGATTTTTGAACCCAGGCCCCTGGCTCCATAAGGCAGCAGCATTAACCACTGTGTCATCCTCTTTGGGGGAATTGCTCAGGCACTGCTCCCTTTGTGATAACATACCCCATTTCAGGCAAGTGCTTAGGCCTGGGAGTGAAGGAAGCTGCAGTTTCTTCCTGAGGCAGTTGGATTGGGAAATTGCTGTAGGGCTGTGTGAGAAGGCTGGGGACACAGGCCTGGCTGAAATTTCTCTAGCAGTGGCACAATGTGACAAATGGCCTCCAGGTTTCTTTTAACTCATCCAAGGCTGTGGGTATCACTGGATGGCCAGCTCTTGTTGTCCATCCCTAAATGCCCTGGAGAAGGTGGGGATGAGCCACCATCTTGATCTGCTGCATTCTGGGTAGGTGGCTGGTTGGGGGTTGCACGGTGAGCGTAGCGTGCTGTCAGGGAACAGTATCATAGCTCCAGTCCACAATTCTGTGGAAAGCCAGGTTCTGTTAACTCTCACAAGCACAGTATCTCCTCCTGGGCACTGTCAGATCCCAGTGTCAGCAGGTCATTTTGTGTAATAGTTTGGAAATACTTACATTCTTTCCAGGAAGTCCCGGCTTTCCATCAACCCCCGGTTTACCCTAGAGATGGACAAAAATAACCAATCAGTCCAGTAACAATAAACATCTATTTGTCTACTTTATTTTCTTACCTCCCTTCACAAGAAAAGGCTGATACAGAGCATGGTATAA
The DNA here is from genome assembly GCF_021869965.1 of Rhincodon typus. NCBI lineage: Eukaryota > Metazoa > Chordata > Chondrichthyes > Orectolobiformes > Rhincodontidae > Rhincodon > Rhincodon typus. Next base: position 7,007,492 of record NC_063347.1, read on the forward strand.
CGTCAGGGACATTGTTCATCCCTCTTTGCCTCAGTTACATGGTAAATATAGGAAGATTATTGACTGTAGACAGCATCACAGTCAATCCTCACGCTGTCATAGAACATAGAACAGTACAGCACAGTACAGGCCCTTCGGCCCACGATGTTGTGCTGAACTTTTACCCTAAACCCAAGGTCTATCTAGCCTCCACCCCTACCTTATACTATCATCCATATGCCTATCTAATAGCTGCCTAAATGCCCCTAATGAGGCCGACTCCACTACCCTCTCCGGCAATGCATTCCACGCCCCTACCACTCTCTGAGTAAAGAACCTACCTCTGACTTCTCCCCGATATCTACCTCCACTCACTTTAAAACTGTGCCCCCTCGTAATAGCTACCTCCACCCTAGGAAAAAGTCTCTGGCTGTCCACTCTATCTATACCTCTGATCTGTCCTCAGCACAACAGTCAGTGAACAAGAATGGGACCCCTGGCTAATATCTCCCTACCCTGCTAACATTTAACAACTAACAATTCTTACCTGATTGTGTTTGAGAAGCCAGGCATTGGGAATGATCAAAATGACAAAGAAACAAGCTTAAACACTACCCAGCTGGCGGTGTAGCTGAGTGGTCTAACGTGCTAGCTTCAAGGTCCAATTTTGGTGGAGACATTGGTTCAAGTCCCAGCACAGCCAATTGTGTTAGGCTGTTATTCAGATGCTTTGCTACCTTACATGGTGGTAGTGTTCCTGAGCCAGAAGGCCAGCTGCTCCATACCTGTTAATAACATCCCTGAACCAACTGATTAGAAAATGCGTAAATCCTGCATAGCCCCATCTCCAATCCTTCTATCACTACACTTGATATTTTTGTTTCAAATCAATTTTCATCATCTGTGCATGGACGACTCCAAACTAAAAGTGGGCTTTGTTGTAGTTAGGCAGTTAGTATTTGAAAAAAAAAAGTTGCTGGAAAAGCTCAGCAGGTCTGGCAGCATCTGTGAAGGAAAAAACAGAGTTAACATTTCAGGTCCGGTGAAGGAAACCTACCTCTGACGTCTCCCCTATATCTACCTTCACTCACTTTAAAACTATGCCCCCTTGTAAGAGCTACCTCCACCCTAGGAAAAAGTCTCTTTCACAGATGCTGCCAGACCTGCTGAGCTTTTCCAGCAACTTTTTTTTTGTTCCTGATTTACTGCATCCACAGGTCTTTCGGTTTTTATTTAGTATCTGAAAAGCTTGACTGGCATCATCCAATAGTCTCCGTTCATCAGAATATAAAGCACTGTTCCTGCCAGGAACCAAAAGGTGTTGTTGCCATTGTGCTATTGCAGTTGCTCTTCTGTTTAGTTCTAAATAACCAACAGACATGCACACTTACACCTACATCTAACCTGAGGTCTTACAAAATAATCTCACGTGAGTCAGACAGTGTGTGACTAGCTACTAAGTACCATGTAATTAACCCATTCTGTTTATTAAGGCTAAGCCTTGCCAAATGCACATCTCTCTCCATTTTGTCAGGCGAGGCACTGGTCGACCCATTGTCTCTGCCTGCTCCTGCCCCACCGAACTGATCTCCAACTATCTAGACTCCATTTTCTCCCCCCGGTCCAGGAACTCCCTACCTATGTCTGTGACAACACCCACGCCCTCCACCTCCTCCAGAACTTCCAATTCCCCGGTCCCCAACACCTCATCTTTACCATGGACGTCCAGTCCCTCTACACCTGCATTCCCCATGCAGATGGCCTTAAGGCCCTCCGCTTCTTCCTGTCCCGCAGGCCCGACCAGTCCCCCTCCACCGATACCCTCATCCGCTTAGCCGAACTCGTCCTCACACTCAACAACTTCTCTTTCAATTCCTCCCACTTCCTACAGACAAAGGAGGTGGCCATGGGTACCCGCATGGGCCCAAGCTACGCCTGCCTCTTTGTAGGTTACGTGGAACAATCCCTCTTCCGTACCTACACTGGCCCTAAACCCCACCTCTTCCTCCGTTACATTGATGACTGTATCGGCGCCGCCTCGTGCTCCCACGAGGAGCTCGAACAGTTCAT
>NC_063347.1:7014540-7034325 GCF_021869965.1 Rhincodon typus
AAACGTCAGCCTCTCTGCTCCTATGATGCTGCTTGGCCTGCTGTGTTCATCCAGCCCTGCACCTTGTTGTCTCTCCACTTTGTGTCGGTCAGTAGATTTTTTGTTTATTTATTCATTTCGTGGGATGTGGGTGTCGCTGGTGGGTCCAGCATTTATTGCCCATCCCTAGTTGCCCCTTGAGAAGGTGGTGGTGAGCTGCTTACTGAACCGCAGCAGTTAACCTGCTGTGAGTTGACCCACTATACCATTGAGGAGGGAATTTCAGAATTTTGATCCAGCAAGTAAAGGAATAGCGATGTATTTCCAAGTCAGGATGGTGAGTGGCTTGGAAGGGAACTTGCAGTTGGTGGTGTTCCTAGATATCTCCTGCCCTTATCCTTCTAGATGAAAGTGCTCGTGGGTTTGGAAGGAGCAGTCTGAGGATCTTTCGTAAATTTCTGCAGTGCATCTTGTAGATAGTATGTACAATAACAACAAGAAGAACTGGTGATTGTGAATCTATCCAAGACATTCATAAAGTTCCACTGAACTGACCACAGCAGATAGCAAACTCACAGCAGTGTGTGATTTTCATCATTTACACCAGACCCTAGTAATTCATTTTGAACCATTAATGAGCTCTTTTGACACATTCTGCTTCGTTGGTCATTTGAATCCATCTTTCATGACACAGCTGAGTGAATTTGGAGGTGGATCATCGAACAGATGATCTCCACACTCTGGTGTCTTGGCGTATAGCAGAACTGGGATGGGGGCAAAAACAGCCGTGCAATATGTTTTTTGACGAATAAGGTGATGGCAAATCTCCAGTGGGAACCCACTCCGTTGCTGTTTCTCCCAGAGGCATCGAGGACATTTTGAGGCCTAGCTCAGATCTGCGTTATTTTCTGACACTCCGGCCCATGCTGGTGTCAGTCTTGGAGCCAGTTGCCAAGACCGGCCGCAAGACTTAGAGCAGATTCCCTCTTCTGCAGTTACCGCACTGCCTTTTGGAGTGGAGGGGTGGGGGAGGGGGGATTAGATCCCCAATTGAAAGATGCTCAATTTAGCAGGAGGGCAATCTGTGGCGTCATAGAGCCGTACAGCACGGAAGCAGACCTTCCGGTCCAACTTGTTCATGCCGACTGGATGTCCTAAATAAATTGAGTCTCATTTGCCAGCATATGGCCCATATCCCTCTAAACCCTTTCTATTCATATACCCATCCAGATGTCTTTTAAATGTTGTAATTGTACCAGTCTCCACCACTTTGTCTGGCAGTTCCACACAGGCACCACCCTCTGCGTGAAAAAGTTGCCCCTCATGTTCCTTTTATATCTTTCCCCTCTCACCTTAAACCTATGCCCGCTAGTTTTGGACTCCCCTACCCTGGGGAAAAAGACCTTGGTTATTCACCCTATTCATGACTTTATTAACTTCTTATAAGGTCACCCCTCAGCCTCCGATGCTCCAGGGAAGCAAAGCCCCAGCCTATTCATCTCGAGACGGTTTCCAGCTGCCTGATTGGAAACAGTAGACGTGCAGCAAGAAAGGGTGGGGCACGGAGGGTGGGGCACGGATTAAACTTTATAAGAAGAGTTCACAAACGTGTAACTTACTGGACTTCCTGACAAGCCGGGAGGGCCTGCTGCTCCTGGTGGTCCCTGTTCTCCCCTCAGGCCGGGCAAACCCTGCGTTGTAAGAATATCCGGAATGTTTTTGCCATTATTTTCATCTCGAACAAAAGCGACAGGGCAACTGTAGTAAAACTGACTTCAGCTGCCCCCCCCCGCTGAAATCTGTTTTCCTTTCTCTCAAACAGTGCTGATAGCCATGCCTGTTATGTTTCATGTGTCATCACAGCCAGGCAGTTGTGCAAACAGGATCAAAGAAATTGGTGAGAAACTGCAGAAAGCTACAAAAGGTCTTGGGGGAATTTTGCACTAAACAGAGAAAGCTAGCACACAGGTACAGCAGGTAATCAGGAGGGTTAAAGGGACGTTGGCCCTTACTTCAAAAGGGTTTCATTTTAAGAGTAGGGAGGTCTTACTGCAACTGTACCAGGTGCTGGTGAGATATTTATTTAAGGAAAGTTATTCAAATTGGAGGCACTTCCGAGAAGATTCACTAGGATGATCCCTGGTATGGAGGGATTGTCTTTAGGGCAAAGGCTAGACAGGTTGGGACTCTACTCACTGAAGTTTAGAGAAACGAGTGGTAATCTCATTGAAACATATTGGATTCTTAAGGGGCTTGACAGGGTAAATGCTGAGAGGATGTTTCCCCTCCTGGGAGAATCTAGGACCAGAGGGTATAGTCTCAGAATAAAGGGGCACCAATTTCAGCCTGAGATGAAGAGGAATTTCTTCTCTCAGAGAGTTGAGGGTCTTTGGAACTCCTTGCCACAGAGAGCTGTGGGGGCAGAGGGCTTGTGTATATTTAAAGCTGAGGTAGCTTCCTGATCAGTTGGGGAGTCAAGGATTATGGGGAAAGGGCAGGTAAGTGGATGTGAGGAATATCAGATCAGCCATGATCCTACTGAACGATAGTGCAGGGTCTAGAGGCTGAATGGCCTGTTACTATTTCTCAGTAGCCTCCTTAGGTCCATCCATTAGCTTAACCATGGTGATCTCAACAACTTTCAAAAATTATTTTAATTAATTGCTGAGCACTTGTTTACATTGCAGTTCACTACAAACAATGTGTATTTGTGTAGTACCTTTAACATGGAAATCTGCAGAAAGTTACTTCGCAGGAGGGTTATCAGGCAAAGTCAAGCTAAAGAGAAAAGAATGATAACAGGGTAAGCACAAAGCTGACTCAAAGAAGGAAGTTTCAAAGTGCATCTCAAAGGGCCAGAGATGCAAAGGTTGAGGGAGGTGTTATAGAGCTCCTGCATCGTTGAAAGGCAAGAGATATGTAGGGGGCTTTGAAGAGTTGGAGGCACGCACATATCCCAGAGGATTGTAAGAGGACAGAGAAGAGGCCAGGCCTTGGTGTGACTTGAAGCATTAAAGTTGAAAGAAACCAGCAGAGCAGGCCCATAGGACAGACCTCAACATTAGATAGTCAATGTGTGCCTGACTTACGTCTCTGCCAGATTCCCCTTGTTTCCCTTGCTCGCCCTGAAAAAAAAGTGCAACAGAGACTTGAAAACTGGTGAAGTCATATGGCAGATTTAACTTAGTGCCTACTGGGGCTGCACCAATGTGTGGATCACCTCCAACCGAGCAGCACATTCTTTTGGTCCAGTCATGGGGTGGCTGCTGGGCCTAATACTCACCCTCAATCCAGATAGCCCAGGTGGACCACTCTTCCCATCTTGCCCACTTCTGCCATCCAGCCCTGGTGGTCCTCGGTCACCCTGTGTCCAGGAAGCAGAAACAGGGGGTTCACTTTCTGCTCTTTTATACATACTTTAGAAAGAAAATAACAGGCAAGACTGAAAAAAAAAGATTGAGAAAAGTATCATGGCGACGAGTAAAAATTGAGTATTTTATGTCACTGGGGAATGGTGGTGTGGGGGTGTCAGGGAATTAGGCTTGGGCACATTTTCCTGATCAATGTCAGAGTCATACAACACAGAAACAGACCCTTCAGTCCAAACAGTCCATGCCGAACATTATCCCAAACTAAGCTAGGCCCAGCTGTCCGCACTTAGCCCACATCCCTCCAAACCTTTTCTATTCATGTACTTATCTAAATGTTTTTTAAACATTATAAATTGCCCACATCCACCACTTCCTCAGGAAGTTCATTCCACATGCGAACCACCCTCTGTGCAAAAAATTTGCCCCTTATGTCTCTTTTAAATCTCGCTCCTCTCACCATAAAAATACGTCCCTGAGTCTTGAAATCTCCCGTCCTAGGGAAAAGACACCTACCACTAATCCATCTAGTATTATCCCTGCAGAGCAGAAGCTAAGTCCAATTGCTGTCCCATGATAAGTCAGTAATAGAGTCTTCATGCCAGTAATAACCTCTGCCCATTTGGGTCAGAGTTGGTAGAACAGCTGAGGAGAGAGTGAATGGGTTTGAGGCACTGCTCCTAATCAGTATCATGTAACCCCAAACTGATCCTAAATTTCCAGGGAAGACAGGACAAACTTCTGTTGTGGCGGCATTCATATGACCATTCAAATGTGAAAGCATTTCTATTCACTTTGAAATCCCACTTGGCAACTTTAGCTCTCCGATTCCAACCACTGTCTTTGTTGTACGGCCACTTGCAGGTAAACTGCGATTCTCTAAGCATGGATTACTTTTCTTCAAATGGCAGCATGGTGACTGCCAAGTAGAGGCAATGATAAAACACAGGATAAGGAACCCATTCCATTTGTGGCTAGGAGCTAAGATAACCTAGGAGTGTTAATCTAGTTCATCTCCTGGTAGTTGTTGAAAAGACAGACATTTCGACAAAGGATTTCATCCTGCCCTCTTCAGGACAAATGCAAGAATGCCAAATTTTAACCAGTCACAGCAACTTGTATAGAATATAGAATCCCTACAGTGTAGAAACAGGCCCTTCGGCCCAACAAGTCCACACCAACCCTCAAAGCATCCCACCCAGACCCATCCCCCTGTAATCCACCTAACCTACACATCCCTGAACACTATGGGCAATTTAGAATGGCCAATCCACCTAACCTGCACATTTTTGGACTGTGGGAGGAAACCGGAGCACCCGGAGGAAACCCACACAGACATGAGGAGAATGTGCAAACTCCACACAGACAGTCGCCTGAGGGTGGAATCGAACCCAGGACGCTGGCGCAGTGAGGCGGCAGTGCTAACCACTGAGCCACCATGCCACCTACTACCGGAGAAAAAGGTGCTGATTGGTTGGCAAATCAATTCTGATTGGCCAAAGCATTGCCATGGAGAATCCAAAAACAGGTGCAAATCTTGCTCCTGTAATATAAATTGTTCTGATTGGTTGAAATTTGGCCTTCTTGCATTTGTCCTGATGAAAGCAACACAGAAAGCTTTAGCAACGTGCCTCACTTTTCAGCAAAATTAAAGTTCTGTGTTTCCATCTGACTGAGGATGGTGTTACTGACTAATTACAGCAATTAATCATCATCAATTAGTTCATAGAGTTATACAGCGTGGAAACAGACCCTTCGGTCCAACCAGTCCATGATGAACATAATCCCAGATTAAACTAGTCCCACCTGCCTGAAGCATAAAAACCTTCAGGAATGGTGAGCATCCTTTCACCTTCCCATGCTATTCTTTTGATCAGAAAATAAAAGGGTGACCGAAAGCAAGGGCAAGAGCGAGAGAAAGAGAAACAGAGAGAGAGAGACAGAGAGAGAGAAAGAGAGAGGGAGAGAGAGAGAAAGAGAGAGGGAGAGAGAGGGAAAGAGAGAGAGAGGGAGAGTCTATAATCTAACCCAGTCAACATCTCAAAGCAGGCAGATTGCGAATGAATGGTACATGCAGAACCATTCCTGTCGAAGATGGCATGTGATAAGGATTTGAGTCATGGATAGCCTTATGTTCTACTCTGCTGTTTTGCAATTGTTAAGTTCTCTATCTGCACCTTTGGACTAAAAGCAGCAAGTTCACCTGTACAGGTGGCACAGAACTTACCTACTTTCAAGGAAGGCTGGCTCAGAACATGCCTCCGTTGTATATGGACACATCCCATGCACTTCATCCCACTGGGAATCTGGATCAGAGACGGACACAGAATCCGGTGGAATGAAGGACATCAGAGTGTGTCTTCCTGATCGGCTTGTTCATCATCTTCAGATTATTTCCACTTCAAAGTTTATTTTTAAGATCAGGACAACCATCTCAGCAGATCATGTCTAATTAACGATATAAATGGTGATGGAACATAGATATTAGTCTGTGACCTAGGCTCAGATTTTGCTGCGGTAATAGAAATGAGGATGTCACAGCTCCGAAAAATCCTGCTGTTGCATTCCAGCCCAACAGACTCAGCCCTGAGATTGTGCAATGGCCTGAACTTAAGAATACTTATTAGTTCCACGTCAAAAAAAGGTTGCAAACATTATACCCAGTATGTTTGGCACTGAATGAGATCTTAATGGCACAATGAGTGATAATTCTGAGCAACCTCTCTGGCTTGGAAAGTAAAATGACAAATGGGGAGACCTCATTCCCTCTAGAGAAAATGATGTTGCAAAAGTTTACTTCCACTTGTCCTGTTTCTTAAACTCTCTCCCATTTGTATCTCACGTTTTTTTTTTAAATCTTGCTTGCTACACATGATTTAAGATAGAATTTTATGTTATTTTTTAAAATTCCTGGCTTGCAGTCTGCTTTAGCCTGTGAGGATATTTCCATCTGATTGATTGACGAGTGTCACTATGTCTTCCACTGTCCATAAACACCGTGAAAAGGGGGTTACACTGGAGCAGGCGATAGGGTGGTTAAGGAAGCATTTAGCATGCTTGCCTTCATTGCTCAGATCTTTGAATATAGGAGTTGGGATGTCATGTTGAGGTTGTACAGTATATTGTTGAGGCTTCTTCTGGAGTACTGCGTCCAATTCTGATTGCCCCGTTGTAGAAAGGATATCATTAAATTGGAGAGGGTTTGGAAAAGATTTACCAGGATGTTGCCAGGACTGGAAGGTTTGAGTTATAAAAGACAGTCTGGATAAGCTGGGACTGTTTTCACTGGAGTGTAGTTGGTTGAGGGGGGACCTTATAGAGGTTTATAAAATCATGAGGGGCGTAGATAAGGTGATTAGCCAAGGTCTTTATCCCTGAGGTGGGGGAGTTCAAAACTGGGGGTGATATTTTTAAGGTGAGAGGAGAACGAGTTAAAAAGGACATGAGGGGCAACTTTTTTACACAGAGAGTGGTTAGTTGTGGAATGGACTGCCAGAGGAAGTGGTGGATGCAGATACAGTTACAACGTTTAAAAGACATTTGGATAAGTAAATGAATAGGAAAGGTTTGGAGGGAAATGGAACATACGCAGGCAGGTGGGACTAGTTTAGTTGGAAACATGGACAGTGTGGACTAGTTGGATCGAAAGGTCTGTTTCCACACTGTATGACTCTATGAAATCTACACCAACAAGCTCACAAAATAAAAATCTGAGGATTTGTACACCATCAAATGCCACAATTTATTCTAACATTGTTGGGAACAAAGTCCAGGCTACAGTTCCAGTACTATTCGGTGCATCAGCATGTGAATATTTGCATCAATGACATTGAGATAATGAATGTGTTAATAAAACATTCAGTAGCATTAGAATGAGGACTCAGGGATGTAATGGATAATAGGCTAAAGAACCCCATGTCATCCCAAGTAGAGGCAGAACATGAAATTCAGCTTAGAGCTGAACAGGAGACTAAAGTGTCCCTTAGTTTCAATATAATGAAAATAACAATGCAATTAGCTCATGAAGTCAAACTGAGTGCACGATTTTTTTTGGAATGCTGTGACTGTTGTTCTATCAGCAAATGCTGCAGCTATTCAGGGGCAGTAAGATCCCACAAATGGGACTGAAGAATCATGTATTAAATTATAGTTCATGACATTATTCAAGAGAAGAATGAAACCAGGAGAATTCCCAGCTTTTTTCGAATACTATCATTAGATGTTTTTGAAATTATCTGATCCACCAGAAGAGATATAGAAATAGTATAAGGTTTCAACTAAAGGAACTTGGCTCAGGCAGTGATGCATTCTATCGTGCTGCCTCAGAGTACTAACCTAGATTATGAACTCAACTTCTGAAGCAGAAATGAGAATTGTAATGAAGGTTCATAATTTATTTTTACTATTTGGAAACTTGGGTTTTAAAGTGGACAGAAACATGTATAACTTTAAGTTTAACTTGCACTTTTATACGGTGCATGAAAACGGGAAGGACATAGTTTTGGTTTCATTTTGCAATTGTTTTGTGAGTGGTGCTGGGATATTTAAAGTTTGTTGACATGTGCATTATTAATCACAGTTTACAGGCTTGAAATACAGCTTGAGGTGAACAGTTCAATGCATTAGAAATAAGAATAGAAAAACAAAACCTAGCAGCAGGCATCGACTATCACAGGAAGACCAATTCAGAAGGTCAAGCTAAAATGAGCTCTTAGATTAACAGTCTGGGGATAAAGTCCTGAGAGGTTTAGATGCAAACCCTAGAAGTAGAAACATTTTGGAAGGTAAGAGGATGAAAAAACTCATGTATCCGATCTGGAAATGTTCAGTAAGAAGAAAGCTCCAGAAACCAATTTCTGTCAAGGTACATGAGCAAGGAACTTTTAACTAGAGACAGGGTGCCCCTTCACTGCAACTTTCTGTTGGAAAGGTATTGGACTCAATTATTAAGGAAGCAATAGCAAAACATTTGGCATTTGGACTAATATATGGATAGAAAAGGTTTAGAAGGATATGGGCCAAGTGTAGGGAAATAGCTTAGCGTGGATGGACATGTTGGTTTGCATGGACCTGTTTGGCCCAAAGGGGGGTCTCCGTGCTGTAGAATTCTATGACTCTAACGTTTGGAAAATCAGAATCAAATCCAGCAGATGGCTTCATGAAAGGGAAATGGTGTCTGACTAATTTATTAGAATTTTTTGAGGTAGTCTCAACCCGAGTGGATAGAGGGGAACCTGTAGATGTGTTTTATTTGGACTTCCAGAAGGTGTCTGAGAAGGAATCTTACAAAAGGTTGTCTCAGAAGAGCCCAAAGTGTTGGAGGTAATGTATTTGCATGGATAGAGAATTGGATCATGGGCAGGAGACAGTGAGAGGGGATACGGGGTTCTTTATCAGGTTGGCCACCCAGTGACCAGGGGTGTTTCATAGGGATTGGTGTTGGGACTGCAACTGTTTACAATATAATAGTAATGACTTAGAGGAAGGAAGTGAATGTACTGTAGCCAAATTTGCAGATGTCCAAAAGATAGGTGGAAAGACAGGTTTTTGATCAGTTGGGAAAAGCAAGGTAAACAAGCAGGCAAGTGTACATGAGGAAGGTCAGATCAGCCATGATCCTATCAAAGGGGAGAGCAGGCTCAAGGGGTCGAACAGCCTACTTCTGTTCACTTTCCTTATGGTCTTATCTGGAAGGTTGTTGCCAAGGGTATGAGGGTAGAATTTTATTTCTGATATTATAATAAAATTGTTTCAATTCTTTCTTGTACGGTGTTATAGAGTTAGTGCTTTTTTTTGTCCTTTGCGCAGATTCAGTCTTCGTATGGAGAACTGGGAGCTGTTAAACAGAAATCGGAAGTTGATAAACACTTGACAAAGAACCAGACTGCCTTCAAATATCGGAAAATCTGCATGTCCAATCCTTATTATTCACATTGCTAATGAAAAGTGGTCCACCTTTACTTTGTCTGTTTTACCATGCTGTTATCAAAATGAGTGATTCATGCATTAGGAATTAAAAAATCTCCCGAGTCAGCTTCAAGAGATACCAGGTTTCTGCACAGTGCAGTTCAAATAAAGAGTAAACTTCCCTCTCTACTCAACCCTAAAACTACCTCTTAACTTGCCCTCTTTGTATCTCACACTCCATTCACACTGTTCCTCCCCACACTATGCACCTTGGTGCTTTCATTTAGAATAACAGAGTCACAGAGTTGTACAGCACATAAACAGACCCTTCGATCCAACTCGTCAATTCTGACCAGATATCCTAAACTAATCTAGTCCCAGCATCTCGCTCATATCCCTCTGAACCCTTCCTATTCATATACCTATCCAGATGCCTTTTAAATGCTGTAGTTGTACCAGCCTCCACCACTTTCTCTGGCAGCTCGTTCCATACATGTACCACCTTGAACGTGAAAAAGTTGCCCCTTAGGTCTCTTTTAAATCTTTCCCATCTCGCCTTAAACCTATGCCCTCTAGTGTTGGACTACCCCACCCTGGGAAAAAGACCTTGGCTATCCATGCCCCTCATGACTTTATAAACCTCTATAAGGTCACCCCTCAGCCTCCAACACTCCAGGGAAAATAGCCCCAGCTTATTCAGCCTCCCCCCATAGCTCAAACCCTCTAACCCCTGCAAAATCCTCATAAATCTTTTCTGAACTCTTTCAAGTTTCACGACAACTTTCCTATAGCAGGGAGACCAGAAATGAATGCAGTATTCCAAAAAGTGGCCTAACCAATGTCCCGTACCACCGTGGCTTGACACCCCAATTCTTATACTCAATGCACTGATCACTAGAGACAAGCATACCAAACACCTTCTTCACTATCCTGTCCACCTGCAACTCCAGGAGACAGTTAATCTCACGCAAGGTTCTGCTGGGCTGGACAAAGTCAGAAGTGACACAATACCAGGCTATAGTCCAACAGGTGTATTTGGAATCACACAAGCTTGTGTTATAGGCTCTGCCTATAAACTCTGTATCTGTGTTCCCTGCTTTCTCACTGCACCTGACGAAGGGGCTTCACTCCAAAAGCTTGTGTGATTCCAAATAAGCCCCTGTTGGACTACAACCCTGGTGTTGTGTGAATTCTGACTTTGTCCATCCCAGTCCAACACTGGCACCTGCACATCACTGCTGGGCTGGGACACAGAGTTTAACATTTAGAGGAAGGCACTTCCTGTACTTTATCATGCTAAGGTTTGGGTTGCTCTTCATTAATAGACATTAAACCAATTTTTAATCTTAACTCTGAGGTCAATAGGATTTTGTTTTTCCAAAGGGGATAGAGGGCACTGGTGAGTTACATCCCACTGAATACCAGCATCGGTTCAAGGGGCCAAATGGTCTCCTCCTCTTCCAATATTGACCTTTCTGTTTGCTCGGACCACCAGGACAGCAACCATGATGATCCAAAAGGTAATCTGTGACTTGCAGCTGGCTGAGAGGTGGCCTTTTTCTCCCATTGAGGGTGGGGGGTAGCTGGATTCCCTCTCCAAGTTTTCAGAGGCGAAGGAGGAAAGCCTGAAACATTCAGCAAGCAGGTTTCGCTCACGGCCGGAGATGATGACTTTTCACAACTGGGTATTAAATTCCAGGTGACCACTGGCAGGTTTCCCAGTCCCTGAAGTTCATTGCCCAGCAAACCACCTTCAAATCAACAATTTACACACAGCTCTGTTGCTCAACTGTGATAGTTCTGTTTAGATAACATTTTACCTTTTCCCCTGGGAATCCTCTTGGACCTTGATCTCCCTATAGGAAAGAAGGGAAACAAAAGGATTAAACAGTGCTTACACAACATCGTGATAGTAACTGAATCTTCAAGGCACAAACCTTTTTCTCCCGAGCTCTGGGGTTTTCAATTTTTTCTCCTCATATGCGTACCTGTCTCATTTTAATCAAAATCATTCTTCTTTACCAAAAAACAACAGTGTTGCCCTTTCCTTTATCCCCATGTTACATCAGTCACCGTAATTCTGGTTCATCACTCTCATGTCAACCATTATTTTGTGGAATTATAAGTAGATGTCCTGCTAGGCTAGAACTGGAACCAGGACTAATACTGTCTAGCTTGTCCACATCTGAGTCTACATTCTTTCATAGCTGCAAATCCTGGTCCATCCACTACAGAGGTATGAGAGCTAGCCACTGAGCTACTACAGCTCAACAACAGGTGATCACTCTTTGTTCCATTTTATCTGCACTTCTTTCAAGAATTTTAGCCATGTGGGTACAACAAGGAAAGGAAAGACTTGCATTTACACAGTGTCTTTGATACGGCACCTTCAAATACTTCACAACCATTGAATTAAATATGAATTAAAATTGGTGTAGCCAATGCGAAACGCGGCATGGCATTTTACAAAGATTGTTCCGAGATCTCTGTTGTCAGAAAGCGTGGCAGAGCGGGTAGAAAAATCGATCAGGACTGAAAGACGCCAAATGCGAGTTGTCAGTGGAGCTGTCTGGGAAATGGTTCCTCCGCTGAGATCGACACATTTTTAAGCAAAAAGGCAGGCAAAGAGTTGTGAGAAAAAGGCAGGAAAGTGGAGTTGAGGATTATCAGATCAGTCATGATCTCACTGAACGGTAGACCAGACTCAATGGCCTGAATGACCTTCTGCTTCCATGTCTTCTAATCCACATCAGTCATGGCCAATGACATCAGAGCTGATTTAGGGCTGGGCCAGTGGAAAAAAATTATTAAATGCTTCCTCATGCACACGTCAAAATGAATTTAATAATTGCCCACAAAGTGCTGATACTGCCAGTATTTTAAACATTAACGTTGCTGTCTAAGAATCTTCTGCTTTATGATAGGGTTAGAGATAGGGTGCTTCCTCTACTGTAGAACCACAGGTAGGAGTGAATGCAATGCGCAGCATAGAAGCACACAGCAAGGAACGTACCTGTGGGCCTGGGGGACCTCTTTGACCTTCCAAACCCTGCCAAGATAAAAGAAAGGAAAAATGAATGCAGAGTTGCATTGTATGGTACATTTCCTTTTGTGATACATGTCCATTAAGAAACCTTGAGGAGAGAAGGCACATTTTATACATAAGAATTGAGCTGTTTTCTTTCAGCTCCCAACTCAGCTTCAGCAGTTTTACAATAGTTGGCAGGTCTCTAGAAATCTCCTCAAGGAAACATGGGAATGGTCATTCCACATTTTTTTCCTGTGATATGGACATCACTGGCCAGGCCAGTTTTTCTTGCCCATCTCTAATTGCCCTTGGAAAGGTGACAGTGAAATGCCTTCTTGAACTGCTGTAGACCATTTGCTGTAGGTACATACATAATACTGTTAAGGAGGATTTTGATCCAGCGGCATCGAAGGAAAAAGCAATGCATTTCCATGTCAGGATGGTGAGTGGCTTGGAAGGGAACTTGCAAGTGTTTCCATGTGCCTGCTGCCCTTGTCCTTGGAAGTGGTAGAGGGTGAGGTGCTGTCAAAAGAGCCTTGGTGAATTTCTGGAGAGCATCTTGTAAAGGGTACACACAGCTGGCACTGAGTGTTGGTGGTGGAGGGGGTGAATGTTTGTGGGAATCAGGGGATAGTGCAATCAACCAGACTGCTTTGTCCTAGACAGTGTCATCCACTGTGCAAGGTACAACTCCAGCAGAGAGGTTTCCCCTCGGATTCCAGTTGACTCCGGTTTTGCTCGGGCTCCTTGATGCCTCACTGAGTCAAATGCAGCCTTCATGTCAAGGGCTGTCCCTCTCTCCACCCCTCTGGAATTCAGCCCTTTTGTCCATGTTTGAACCAAGCCTGTAATGAGATCAGGAGCTGAGTGGCCCTGGCAGAACCCAAACTGGGCATCAATGAGCAGGTTATTGCTGAGCAGGTGCTGTTTGGCAGAGCTGTTCCATCACTTTACTGTTGTCTGAGAGTAGACTGATGAGCAGTAATTAACTGGGTTGGATTTGTATTGCTTTATGTAAGTCAAAGATGGATTTCAGCACTGATCCTAGTTTCATCAGCATCTTCATCAAGTTCCCTGACATGTTCGGCATGAGTTGATCTCTACCAGAAGAAGCTTGCTGAGAACAAAAGCTGGCCAATACAAATGAACTTCTACGCCTCAACCTGGAAATTGTATCTACTGAAGAACAGTGAGCAGGGTTGAAGCCCCTCACATACGTTGCAATGCAAAATCTACAGCGTTCTTCATTTAGTCAATTATACACCAACAAAGTATTGACCAGCACTAGTGTACATTCAGGAAAACGTGGCAGTTTCCAACTTACTCGATCACCTGTTAGGCCGGGGAGGCCAGTCTCCCCTCTGGGACCTCTCAACCCAGATTCACCAGGCTTGCCAGGATCACCCTGGAAAAGAAAACCACATTTACTGCTGACATTGTCAAATATCTCCCTTCCCATTCAGCTGGGTTGAACGTTTAAACGTTTTGGATAAAGTGCACCCATTTCATTCCAGTGTAATTTAATCTGTTAGTAATTTAATATGTTAAAATTTAATCAGCCTAGTGCTTTAGTGTAGGAAACCACTTGATGAAATTGAGGTCATAGACAGATAGAAACTAGGAGCAAGAGTAGGCCATTCAGCCCCTTGAGCCTGCTCTGTGTTCAATCTGATCATGGCTGATCCTCTATCTCAATGCCATATTCCTGCCTTCTGCCAATACCCCTTTAGCATTTAAAAATTACCATCTTCTCTCTTTAGTATCTATCACTTTCCTGAATATATTCAGTGACTTGGCCTCCATAGCCTTCTGTGGTAGAGAATTCCACAGGTTCGCTTCCTTTGAGTGAAAAAACTTTTCCTCATCTGAATCCTAACTTGTCTACCCTGTATCCTGGGAATGTATCCCCTGGGTTTACATTTCTAACCAGGGGTAACATCCTCCCTGTATCCAGAAGTACGGCTGTGTTAGGCTTTTATATGATTCAATCGGACGCCCTCTCATTCTTCTGAACTCGAGTGAATACAGGCCCAGTCGAGCAAATTTCTCCTCATAGGACAATCCTGCCATCCCTGGTGCTAGCCTAGTGAATCTTTACTACACTCACTTTACGGCAAGTATACCCTTTCTTGGGTGGCAATACAAAGCTGCAGCAATACTCCAGGTGTAGTCTCACCAAGGCCCTGTACAACCGCAATAAGATATCCCTATTTCCAAACTGAAACCCTCTTGTTCCATCATCTTGCTCATTGCTCCAGAGGCACTGTTTATTTAGAATGACCTCGTTGTTAAAGCGCTAGTGATTGTCTGGAAGGATTTGCGACAAGATGGAGGAAATTTTTATATAGCGGTCTAGCGACTGGACTAATAATTCAGGTAACCGGGATAGAACATAGAACATAGAACAGTACAGCATAGTACAGGCCCTTCGGCCCACAATGTTGTGCTGAACTTTTACCCTAAACCTAAGGTCTATCTAACCTCCACCCCTACCTTATACTATCATCCATATGCCTACCTAATAGCCACTTAAATGCCCCTAATGAGGCCGACTCCACTACCCTCTCCGGCAATGCATTCCATGCCCCGACCACTCTCTGAGTAAAGAACCTACCTCTGACGTCTCTCCTATATCTACCACCACTCACTTTAAAACTATGCCCCCTCGTAATAGCTACCTCCACCTTAGGAAAAAGTCTCTGGCTGTCTACTCTATCTATACCTCTGATCATTTTGTACACCTCTATCAAGTCACCTCTCATCCTTTGTCGTTTTAAAGAGAAAAACCCTAGGTCTCTCAACCTTTCCTCGTAAGACCTTCCCTCCATTCCAGGCAACATCCTGGTAAATCTCCTCTGCATCTTTTCCAATGCTTCCACATCTTTCCTGTAATGAGGTGACCAGAACTGGACACAATACTCCAGATGTGGCCAAACCAGGCTTTTGTATAGCTGGAGCATAACTTCACGGCTCTTGAACTCAATCCCTCTATTAATGAAAGCTAACACACCATACGCCTTCTTAACAACTCTATCCACCTGGGTGGCAGCTTTCAGGGAACTGTGGACATGAATCTCAAGATCCCTCTGCTCCTCCACGCTGCCAAGAATCTTTCCGTTAACCCTGTATTCCGCTTTCAAATTTGTCCTTCCCAAAATGAATCACCTCACACTTTTCAGGGTTAAACTCCATCTGCCACTTCTCAGCCCAGCTCTGCATCCTATCAATGTCCCTTTGTAACCTAGAACAGCCCTCCGCACTATCTACAACTCGACCCACCTTCATATCGTCCACGAACATACTAATCCACCCTTCCACTCTTCCATCCAAATCATTTACAAAAATCACAAATAGAAGAGGACCGAGAACAGGTCCTTGTGGTACACCACTCATAACTGAGCACCATGTTGAATAGTTTCCGTCCACTACCACCCTTTGTCTTCTAAGGGTCAGCCAATTCTGAATCCAATCTGCCACATTTCCCCCTATCCCATGCCTCCTTACCTTCTGCATGAGCCTACCATGGGGAACCTTATCAAACGCCTTACTTAAATCCATGTATACCACATCCACTGCTCTACCTTCATCCACATGTTTGGTCACCTATTCAAAGAATTCAATAAGTTTTGTGAGGCATGATCTACCCCTCACAAATCCATGCTGACTATCACGAATCAAACTGTGCCTATCCAAGTGATCATAAATCCCATCTCTCAGAGCCCTTTCCAATAATTTGCCCACCACTAAAGTAAGACTAACTGGCCTGTAATTTCCAGGGTTATCCCTATTCCCCTTTTTGAACAAGGGAATGACATTTGCCACTCTCCAATCTTCCGGCACTATACCCATGGACAGTGAAGACGAAAAGATCACCGCCAAAGGCCCTGCGATCTCTTCCCTCACTTCCCATAGAATCTTTGGATAAATCCCATCAGGCCCGGGGGAGTTACCTTTCTTCAAGTTCCTCAAAATTCCTAGCACATCTTCCTTACTAACATCCACCTCCTCTAGCCTATCAGCCTGTTTCACACTAATGACTGATAATGACTGAAAGGCATGGGGTCATATAAATAGAAAACAACTGTAGGATACCACCAAATAAAGGGATTTGGGATTCCTTGTACATGAATCCCAAAAAGCTGGCATCCCAGTTCAGCAGGGTTTACAGCGAGTAAATGGAATGTTGGTGTTTATTTGAAAGGAAATGGAGCATAACAATAGAGAAGTTTTGCTAAAACTATACAAGGCACTGGTCAGACCACAGCTGGAATACTGTGAACAGTTCTGGGCCCCTTATCTAGGGAAAGACGTACTGGCATTGGAGGCAGTCTGCAGAAGGTTCACTTGGCTATGACATAAAAACACAGAAGATAGGAGCAGGAGGAGGCCATTCGGTCTTCCAGTCTGCTCCATCATTCATCACAATCACGGCTGATCGACCAACTTAATGGCCTAATCCTGCTTTCTCCTCTTAACCTTTGATCCCACTTACCCAATTACCTGATGGAGGGACTGTCTTATGAGGGGAGGTTGAGTAGGTTGGGTCATTGGAGTTTGGAAGAACAAGAGGTGACCTTATGGAAATATACAAGCTGCTTAGGGAAATTGACAGGGTAGATGCAGGAAGGCCGTTTCCCTTTGTAGGAGAGTATAGAACCAGAGGGCATCATTTCAGAGTACATTGCCCATTTAAGACGGAGATAAGGAGGAATTTCTTCTCTCAGAAAGTGGTGGTGAATCTGTGGAATTCGTTATCACAGAGGACTGTTGAGGTTCAGTCGTTCAGTATATCCAAAGCTGAGATAGCTTTTTTAAAGTGTAACGGAATCAAAGATTACAGGGGAAAAGGCAGGAAAATGGAGTTGAGGGTTATTAGGTCAACCGTGATCTCAGTGAACAGCAGAGGAGGCTCGATCAGCTGAATGGTCCACTTCTGCCCCCTACTTCTTATGGTCTTAAGGAATTCAAATTCAGTTTGTTAACTGAATCTGGAATAGAAGTGGTTATCGTCGACCATAAGAAATAGGAACAGAAGGAGGCCGTTCGGCCCCTCGAGCCTGCTCCACTATTCAATACGGTCATGGCTGATCCAACATTCCTCACGTTCACTTTTGTGCCCTTTCCCCGTAACTCATGATTCCCTGACTGATCAAGAATTTATCTATCCCAGCCTTAAATATATACAAGGACTCTGTCCCCACAGCTCTCTGTGGCAAGGAATTCCAAAGACTCTCAACCCTCTGAGAAGAAGAAATCCCTCCTCATTTCACTCTTAAATTGGTGCCCCTTTATTCTGAGACTGTGCCCTCTGGTCCTAGACTCTCCCACGAGGGGAAACATCCTCTCTGCATTTATTCTGTCAAGCATCTTAACAATCCGATATGTTTCAATGAGATCACCTCTCATTCTTCTAAACTCAAGCGAGTACAGTCCAGCCTATTTAACCCTTACTCAGAAAATAATCCCTATATACCAGGGTACATCCTGATGATGTTACCGTTTGTAAATAAGGGGACTAAAAATAAGGGGCAGCACGGTGACTCAGTGACTCAGTGGTTAGCACTGCTGCCTCACAGCACCAGGGACCTGGGTTCAATTCCACCCTCAGACGACTGTCTGTGTGAAGTCTGCACATTCTCCCCGTGTCTGTGTCGGTTTCCTCCCATGGTCTAAAGATGTGCAGGTTAGGTGGATTGGCCATGGGAAATGCAGGGTTGCAGAGATAGGGTAGGAGGTTGGGATGCTCTTTGGAGGGTCGGAATGGGCTGAATGGCCTGCTTCCACACTGTAGGGGTAATATGAAAATTGCTCACAGTACTCCAGATGTGCTGTCACCAGCACCTTGTACCGTTGCAGTAAGACTGCCCCACTCTTATATTCTAAAGCTCTTGAAATAAGGGCCATTACTTTCTGATTACCCGCTGAAACAGTGTTTCAATGAGAAGTAGACCCCAAGTCCTAAAAACAAAAAAATGCTGGAGATCACAGCAGGACAGGAAGCATCCATGGAGAGACAGCAAGCTAACATTTCGAGTCTAGATAACTCTTCAGCTGAGCCCATATGAAACAAACTTGTGTGTTTCACATGAGCTCTGATGAAAAGTTGTCTAGACTTGAAACGTTAGCTTGCTCTCTCTCCATGGATGCTGCCTGACAAGCTGTGATCTCCAGCATTTTTTGTTTTTAGGATTCCTGCATTTGCAGTAATTTGTTCCTACACCCCCAAGTCCCTTTATGTTGCAGAGTGACCATGAAAAGCAGATTGTCATGAAATCAAAGATGGTTCACTAATATTTTTTCACAAAAGGATCTCTGCTGTCTTTATCTGGTCTGTCACAGGAAGTCACTCAGCCATGGCAATTGGAAGTGGGAAGTAAATGTTGGCTTTCCAAAAGACATATCCACATCAAGAATCTTATCGATTACAGAGTGGCTCATTTAGTCACTCCAGAGGGCTGTTAAAAGTCAACCACAACATTGGCGTTGGAGTTGATCAATACTAGAATTTGAATAATGATGGCAAGTTTTCTTTGTGTAAGGTCATTAATTAATGACAATCTGAGAAGCACACTTAAATATGGTTCATTTGCATGACAATAAGAACTGTGTGTTACAATGGGGCGGGTGGGGGGGAGCGCAAAAGGAAGGGCTACATCTTCACATGACAGGTAGAAATCTTTTTGCCAGATAATTTACTGTTGGTATTTTCCTTAATCAGCTTGTCCAGACACCTACTGGAGCAGGTGAGACTCGAACCTGGATCAGAGGTAGGGACACTACCATTTTACCACAAACCTAGCTACATCATAATCTGTTCTGTAAAAGAGTCATACCATACACAAAATTTCAGTCCACAAATGCTGCCGGGCATGCTGAGTGTCTCCAGCATTTTCTGTGTTTGTTTCAGATTTCCAGCATCCCCAGCATTTTGCTTTTATATATAAGAACATGAGAACTAGGAACAGGAGTAGGCCATTCAGCCCCTCGAACCTGCTCCACCATTCAATAAGATCATGGCTGATCTCATCTTGGCCTCAACTCCACTTTCCTGCCTGCTCCCCACAACTCTTTAACCCATTACTGATTAAAAATCTGCCTATCTCCTGCTTAAATTTATTCACTATCTCAGCACCCAATACACTCTAGAGGAGAGAATTCCACAGATTCACGACCCTTTGAGAGAAGTAATTTCTCCTCATCTCTGTTTTAAATCTGCCACCACTTATCCTAAAACTGTGACCCCCCATTCTAGATTGCCCCACATGTGCAAACATCCTCTCTATGTGTATGTTGATAACCTCGTTTAGCATCTTATATAACTCAATTAGCTCTCCTCTTGATCTTCCAAACACCAGAGCATGTAGATTATATTATATCAGAGATAGTAGGAACTGCAGATGCTGGAGAATCTGAGACAACAAGGAGCAGGGCTGGATGAACACAGCAGGCCAAGCAGCATCATAGGAGCAGAAAGGCTGACGTTTCGGGCCTCGGCCATTCTGA
>NC_063347.1:7034725-7073675 GCF_021869965.1 Rhincodon typus
CCCTTCATCAGATTCTGATGAACGTCAGCCTTTCTGCTCCTATGATGCTGCTTGGCCTGCTGTGTTCATCCAGCCTTGCTCCTTGTTGTCTTAGATTATATTATAGTTGTCTAATCATAGGAATATGATGCATGGGAAAGCTAACTCATGCACAAGGTTCAGTGAAAGTAAAATTTGGTACCTTTTCTCCTTTAACTCCTGGTATTCTGTCTTCCAAATTGATCTGCAAAAGAAGAGGTGAAGATTTAGACTCCCACAATCAGACTCCTGGCCAGGGGCCTGTGAAGTTTAGTCACTTCCTCAAGTATGTGGTTGGACTGAGGAGGACAAAATCAGAAGCCACACGACACCAGGACGGCCTTAATTGTGGTCTTCGGTTCACGTCACGCCATATGTAAGCCCACCATACTGTTCCGTATTTGTAGAATCTTCCTTAGTGCTCTGTTTTGGCACCGTCACCGTGATAACTTGTTATTATCTCTTTACCTTAATTAGTTGGTACTGTTTTGGATTACCTATTACTTTTGTTAGACCCTCAGAATGCGACTCTTTTATCTATCATGTTATTCCGGCCATTTGGTTTGTCTCTAGCACCATCATATTTTTGATTTTTTTAATTATCTCTCTGTCTCAATTAATTGGATTATAGGTCATCCCTTCACTTGCTACTCAACTGTTGGCACTTTACTCACATCGTCTGATGCTTTTGGTCACCTGCAGAAACTTATTATTCAGCCTGTCCATACTCCACTCACACTGTTTGTACTAACTTTTGACACTCTTTGTTACCTGGAATTATCTTGTAATGATCTCTCCACCTATAAATTCTGTGCCTGCGCACTTCCCCCCACTTCACCTGATGAAGGAGCAGTGCTCTGAAAGTTTGTGATTTCAAATAAACCTTTACACTCATAGAATCACTGGAGTGTGGAAACAGGCCCTTGAGCCCAACAAGTCCACACCGACCCTCAGAGCATCCCACCCAGACCCGTTACCCTTTCCTTGTAACCCATTTACACATTCCTGAACACTACGGGCAATTTAGCATGGCCAATCCACCTAGCCTGCACGTCTTTGGACTGTGGGAGGAAACCCACGCAGACACGGGGAGAATGTGCAAACTCCACACAGACAGGTAGCCGAAGGTGGGATCGAACCTGGGTCCCTAGCGCTGTGAGGCAGCAGTGCTAACCACTGAGCCACCTGTTAGACTATAATGTGGTGTCATGACACTTACTCAATGACCAAGACTGAAATGGAAACAGTGGTGTCACCTCTCCTGGCATCTGCCATTCTTACTTGTTGCCGTGCCTGGTGTTTGTAATGGCTCCTCTGAGCTGTAACGATTAACGATGGCAGCTCAGAATCACGTTCTGGCTAAAGGCGACGATTTGTTTGTTCCTGGTTTCCTACCGAAGATTCGGTATGGAATTCTCTCTTTCAGCTGCTGAATGCTTTGCTATGGGTTTCAGGCTCTTGCTGTTTTCTGATGGTCTTTTTTTAAATGGCTTTCTTCGTTTCAAATGCTGTGTTCTTCTCCATAAATCTGGTGCCTATCATCTAATTCCAACAAGATCATGCTGTGTCCATCAGCCCCCACTTGCAAAACCTAAAACAAACCATCTACTGGTCAAGGGTAGAGATAGTAGGAACTACAGATGCTGGAGAATCTGCGATAACAAGGTGTAGAGCTGGATGAACACAGCAGGCCAAGCAGCAGCAGAAGAGCAGGAAAGCTGACATTTCGGGCCTAGACCCTTCTTCAGAAATCTACTGGTCAATGTAGTTCTGCATTTGGGTAGCACTTACTGAATGATCCCAAGTACAACAACAGTTACATTAAAAAGCAATTTAAGTTGAGGTCACGTGTGGCCTATTTACACCTACTATAAATGAATCCATTCAAACTCAGAGATCGATTATCTACAAGCTCAAGGAACACGTTCATGCCTTATGCCTTTTTCTGATATCCTGAGAGCTTAACATCCTGGGAGTTAGTGATTGTTTGAGGGTTGGATTTCCTCTGTGAATCCTGATGGCACAAGACAACAAATCTCAGAAACATGTCTGTTTGTCGGCAATATTCAAGATCTGCGCTACAAAGCCAGAATTCCAACAGGTTTACTTAAGATCACAAGCTTTCGGAGCACTGCATATTCCCTCCACCACCACATCTCCCGAAAAAGGGTCCAGGGGCAGGGAAAACAATAAGCAGGATATTGGAAAAATGTTCAAACTCACCCTCAGTGATTCCAACCAGGTCCTGGGATAAAGTCCCAGCCTGAATATATCCTCGTGTGGCTTATTGGCACATGTCACTTGATAAAATCACTCTAGTGAAACACCTGGGGACAGTTTCCTTCATGAAAGGGGCTACATAAATACATGTTGTTGTTGTTATGGATTGATCAGCTCTTTAATTTCTCTCTCTGAGCACAGCCATAAATCTGACAATCTAATGGA
The DNA here is from genome assembly GCF_021869965.1 of Rhincodon typus. Lineage (NCBI taxonomy): Eukaryota > Metazoa > Chordata > Chondrichthyes > Orectolobiformes > Rhincodontidae > Rhincodon > Rhincodon typus. The sequence goes on from NC_063347.1 coordinate 7,037,189, forward strand.
GCAAGGTGAACAAATGGCTGGTGATGGTACAGTTTTGTGTGATTTAGTTGCTCATTGAGATTCAATATTAGTCCACTCCATTCTGCCAAATGAGAATTAGAAGCACAGTATTGAAGTGATTCTAAATTGACCAGTTTCTCACGTGGACAATCTCTGATGCTCACTTGTTACAGTTCCATTCTTGTCCGTGCCTACATCATACAATAACTAACATCTTAGTGCCATGTGAGTTCCACTCGAGAGATTTAAGCAGAAAACCTGAGGCAAATGCTCCAGTGCAACATTGAGGGAGTGCTGCTCTGTTGGAAAACACTGTCTTTCAGGTGAGATCTTAAACTGAGGCATGGTCTGCTCTGGGAAGTGGGTTTAAAAGTTCCAACAGCACTATTGTGAAGTTGAGGGGCAGCACAGTGGCTCAGTGGTTAGCACTGCTGCCTTACAGCACTAGGAACCTGGGTTCAATTCCACCCTCAGGTGACTGTCTGTGTGGAGTTTGCACATTCTCCCCATGTCTGCTTGGATTTCCTCCTACAGTCCAAAGATGTGCAGGTTAGGGCAGATTGGCCATGCCAAATTGCCCGTAGTGTGCAGGTTAGGTCAGTTAGCCATCGGAAATGCAGGGTTACAGGGATAGGTGAGTCTCAGTGTAATGTGGGCTCGATGGGCCAAATGGTCTGCTTCCACCCTGTAGGGATTCTTTGTCTGTGTACACTGAGTAGGGGACTTATTCCCGATATACTGACAAGGTAGGAAAGAACCACACCTGGCCATTATCACAGTGGGGACTTACAGTCCACAGACTGAACTTCTTACATGGCAACAGTCACAACGGCTTCTAAGATATTTCACTGACAGTAAAATACTTCAGGACATCCTGTATTTGTGAAAACATACCAAATAATCACAAGATGTTCTTTTTTTTAATCATTAAGTCACGGCAAACACAGTGATAAACATTACATCACAAATTTAATAAAATGAGGTTAACAGCTAGATTTACTCCTTTTCGAAACTTGATTATTTACCAGTTTTCCGGGAGGTCCGGGAGGTCCTGGAGTTCCTTTCTCTCCCTGGATTAGAAACAAAAGATCAAATGAATACTTTGTCTCCGCTTTCACCGCCATCTTCATAACTTCCTTCAGCAAAAAAGAACACGGAGGGTCGGAGATGGCATCCTGTAAACAGACTTGTGATATATGAGTGTGAGAGGGTGAGTTAGCAGGCAAAGAAATAGGCAGATGGAGAAGAATGGGTGGACATGTGAGCTTGCTGTGGATAAGCAGTAGATATTTTCTAATCAACCTGCTCGGAGATGAAATTGGAGCAGGTAGGACTTGAACCTAAGCCTCCTACCTCAGAGGTAGGGACATTACCACCTTGCCACAAAAGCCCCAACTCCTTTTGACTCGGATGGATGGACATTACAGACCTCCATGATGTAAAGAGATTTGGTACATGAATCACAAAAGTTAGCTTTCAGATTAAGTTATTGATTGGGAAGACAAATGGCATTTATTGTAAGCAAACTGGAACCTAAGGTTGTACAGGACGTTAGTGAGGCCTCTTCTGGAGTGCTGTGTCCAGTTCCGGTTGTCCTGTTACAGGAAGAATATTATTAAGCTGGAGATGGTTCAGAAAAGATCTATCAGAATATTGCCGGGAATAGAGCATTTGAGTTATAGTAAGAGGCTGGATAGGCTGGGAGTTTTTTTTACAGGAGTGTAGGAGGTTGAGGATTGAACTTATAGAGGTTTATAAAATCATGAGGGGTATAGATAAGGTGAATGGCAGTTGTCTTTTCCCTACAGTGGGGGATTTCAAGACTGGGGGCACATTTTTGAGATGAGAGGAGAAAGATTTATAAAAGACATGAGGGGCAACCTTTTTACACAGACTGGTTCATATGTGGAATGAACTTCCTGAGGAAGTGATGGATGTGGGTATAGTTACTATGTTTAAAAGACATTTGAATAAGTACATGAATAAGAAATGTTTAGAGGGATATGGGCCAAGTGCAGGCAGGTGGGAGTAGTTTGGTTTGGGGTTATAGTTGGCATAGACTGTTTCTGTGCTGGATGCAACATGTGACTCAGCGGTTAGCACTGCTGCCTCACAGCGACAGGGAACTAGATTCAATTCCACCCTCAGGCGACTGTCTGTGTGGAGTTGGCACATTCTCCCCGTGTCTGCATGGGTTTCCTCCGAGTGCTCCAGTTTCCTCCCACAGTCCAAAGATGTCGAGGCTAGGTGGATTGGCCATGCTAAATTGCTCATAGTGTTCAGGGATGTGTAGGTTAGGGGTATGGTTCTGGGTGGGATGCTCTGAGAATCGATGTGGGCTTGTTGGGCGGAAGGGCCTGTTTCCACACTGTAGGGTTTCTATGAACTTCTATGACTGTAAGAGTAAGGAATTTTAATTGCAACTGGACAGGGCCTTGGTAAGACCTCTCCTGGAATATATTTGTGTACAATTCTGGTCTCCTTGTTTGAAAAAGGGATACAAACTGAATTAGTCGCAATTCAGAGAAGGTTCAGTCCACTCAATCCTGGGATGAGGGGGTTTATTTTATGAAGGAAGATTGCACGTGGTGGGCCTGTCCCCACTGGTGTTTAAGAGGAAGGAGAGAGAACCTTAGTGAAACATGTGAGAACCTGAGGAACTTGAAGGGTGGATTCTGGAGTAGATGGTCTAGTGGTAGGATCACTAGACTATTAATCCAGGAGACCTAGTTAATATTCCGGACGTCTGGGTTCAAATCCCACTAGTGGAGATGGTGGAATTTGAATTCAATAAAAACCTGGAGTTAGGAGTCTAATGAAGACCATGAAACCACTGTCAGTTGTTGGGGGAAAAACCCATCTGGTTCACTAATGTTGTCAAGGGAAGAAAACCTACCTGGTCTGGGCCTAAATATGACTCCAGACCCACAACAATGTGGTTGACTCTCAACTGCCCTCTGGGCAATTAGGGATCGGCAATAAATGCTGGCCTAGCCAGTGACGCCCTCATCCCGTGAATGAAGACAAATGGATGTTTCCCCTTGTGAGAGGAACTAGAAGTAGGTGACACAGTCTGAGGGTAAGAGGTCTCACTGCTGAATTGGAAATTATAGTTTTTTTTTCCTCTGAGAGACTCATTAGTCTGTTAAACTCACTTCCCCAGAAAACAGTTGAGGTTGGGCCATTGAATATATTCAGGACTGAAGTGGATGGATTTTATGATAGACAAGGGAGTCCAGGGTAATGGGGACAGAAAGGGAAGTGGAACTGAGACCACAACCAGATTAGACCTGGTGTTGTTTGAATGCAGCACAGAGGTGATGGATTGGATGGGGCGTAGTCCTGCTCCTGAGTCCCCGATGTTCTAATGTGCATCATGGGACATTAATCAGGTCAGTCAGTCTTCCCCTTAAATGGGACCAATGTCCAATATCTCAGAACTGTGGGTGGCTCAGTGGTCAGCACTGCTGCCCCACTGTGCCAGGGACCTGGGTTCGATTCCACCCTTGGAAAACTGTCTGTATGGAATTTGCATGATCCCCCTGCGTGGGTTTCCACCAGGTCCTTCAGTTTTCTCCCACAGTCCAAAGATGTGCAGGTTAGGTGGACTGGCCATGCTAAATTACTCATCGTGTTCAGGGATGTGTAGATTTGGTGCATTAGCCATGGAAAATGCAGGGTTACAGGGATAGGGGTAGGGGGAGGTGTCTGTGTGGGATGCCCTTTGGAGGATCAATATGGACTTGTTGGGCCAAATGGCCTGTTTCCACACTGTAGGGATTCTATGATCTGAGATAAGGAGAAATGACTTCATTCTCAGGGGGAAATGTTGGAATTCTCTGTCCCAGATGTTTGTGGGTGCTCTGTCATTGACTATGTTTGAGGTTGGGATAGACAGATTCTTGGTCTCTCAGAGAATTAGAGGGATATGGGGAGCAGCTGGGAAAGTGCAGTAGAAGCCAAAGATTGTGATCACAGTGAGTGGCAAAGCAGGGTCAAAGGGCAGAATGGCCTTATCCTGCTCCTATTTCTTCGGATCTCGTGTGTCTTTGCCATCACTGAGGCAATAATTTCAAGAGAAAGGAGGGCCCTGAACTCAATGTTCTGACCTTTTGGATGAAAATCAAGCTCCCAAGTTCCTTTGGTCCTGAAGACTAGGTGTGAATAGGACCAAAAGTGGTTCTAAGTCACCCCCTTCTACCAAAAGCCAGGCTGTTTAGAGAATAAGAAATAACTATCCCATCCTTGAGCTCATTCCACTCTTCAACTAGAGCATGGTTAGATTTTACCTGCTTTGGCCAACAATCACCCAGCACAAATTTACCATTCTCAACTGAGAAAGTTTCACCTGGCTCTGTCCTCTATCCAACATTTATCCTGTAGAGATGAGCCCCATATTTCCTATACACATTATGTGGGAAAATGCTTCCTGATTTTTTAAAATATAATTTGTTCATTGCCTAGGCCAGCATTTATTATCCATCCTGAACTGCCTCTCTTAATTCAAGACTTTTCATTGAATTCAATTCAAATTCCACCATGGCCAGATTCAAATCCAGGTCCCCAGAACATCACCTGGGTCTCCGTATTAATACAGAGATCATAGCACCAGGCCGTCATCTTCTCATAATATTAAATAGCAAAGGATAAAATGCTGGTTGGACACAGTGCAGTCAAAGATTTTCCTGCAAGCTGTTCAGCAATGTCATGACACACCTCTTTGGCAGGTGGGATTTGAATCTGGGCATCCAAGCTCAGAAGTAGGGTCACTACCACTGTGCCAAGAGCCCATGTAATGTTGGATATTTCTAATCAACCTGTTCAGGTATATTACGACACATCTCTTGTGCAGGTAGCCAAGGTTACCTCAGAGTACAACGGGACCTTGATCAGATGGGCCGATGGGCTGAGGATTGGCAGATGGAGTTTAATTTAGATAAATGTGAGGTGCTACATTCTGGAAAGGCAAATCAGGGCAGGACTGATACACTTAATAGTAAGGTCCTGGAGATTACTGCTGAACAAAGACACGTTGGAGTGCAGCTTCATAGTTCCTTGAAAGTAGAGTCGCAGGTAGACAGGATAGTGCAGGCAGCTGCTACGCTTGCCCTTATTGGTCAGTGCCAATAAAGTGGGGAGGTCATGTTGAAGTTGTACAGGACATTGGTTAGGCCACTTTCAGACTACTACATTCAAGTCTGGTGTCCCTGCTATAGGAAGGATGTTGTGAAACTTGAAAGGGTTCAGAAAAGATTTACAACGATGTTGTCAGGTTTGCAGGGTTTGAGCTATAGGGAGATGCTGAATAGGCTGGGTCTATTTTCCCTGGAATGTCAGAGGCTGAAGGATGGCCTTCTAGAAGTTTATAAAATAATGAGGGGCAAGGATAGGCTGAACAGCATCTGAAGGTCTGTTCCCTAGGGTGGGGGAGTCCAAAACTACAGGGCATAGGTTTAAGGTGAGAGGGAAAAGATTTAAAAGGGATCTGGGGCAACTTTTTCACACAGAGGATGGTGCGTGTATGGAATGAGCTGCCAGAGGAAGTGGTGAGAGCTGGTACAATTACAGCATTTAAAAAGCATCTGGATGGGTACATGAATAGGAAGGGTTTACAGGGATATGGGCCAAATATTGGCAAATGGGACTAGATTAATGCAGGATATCTGGTCAGCATGGACGAGTTAGACCGAAGGGTCTATTTCAATGCTGTAAAACCCTATGACTCTATGAGGTAGGACACTACCAATGTCCAGTAGGAGTTTTATTTAAAGTCTGAATACCACAAATTGCAACATTGATTACCTGTTCCTCCAGGCAAGTGCTCACTGAAGTTAATGTCACCTGTTCCCTAGTTTGATTTGGTCTCAGGTAGCCCAACCAGACCCCACTAGAGATAACTCAAGGTTTCTGCTAGTGTAATTCTACCACTATCCATTAGAAGGTGCACATAATCGGAGTATAGTAGAATGCTGCTTGGATTTTTCTCTCATGTCAAGTGACTGCCCTCCTCCCTCAAGATGTCTTGGCTGACGTAGTTCACCTGGGAATCAAAGGCAGGAAAAATAGACCCATCCCTCCGTGTCTTACCATCTGATCAGGTCTGAATGAATACCTGAGTCCCAATGGAAGGGATGAGAGATGTATCAATTGAGGGTTAATCGGTTGAGAATTAGTTGCATAAATATGGGTTACTTTTACTCCTTCATCCAGCACCTGGCTGTCCCTTTGCTCTTTCCATGGATGTCCTTCCACTTTCCCGTCCAGGGACCTAGATGGAAGGGTGTTGCACGCACCAGTCCCTTGTAACCACAGACTGCAACAGTTCACAGACTTCCCAGCCCAACTGTTTATTTTGTGGTGTTGGGGAGAACGTGGATCATACACAGGAGTTTAGGGAAATCTGATCGGCATGGATGAGTTGGGCTGAAGGGTCTGTTTCCATGCTGTGTGATTCTATACATTGGGTGTGGGAGGTTGCAAGTGCATTTTAGTTCCTTGAAAAAGCTTTTAGTTGCACTTCAACCACACGCTGCAGAGGGGTGTGGGCAGGTTGGAAGATCCCCTCATGCGTCTGCTCCTGGGCCTGGCCAAGCTGGCTATAAACAGGTCCAGGCAGCGGGCTGCGGAGGGATCATAGATATTGACTGTCTGGCCCTCTTCCGTGGTTACATTTGTGCCTATGTGTCCTTGGACAGGGAGCGCATTGTGTCTATCAATGCTCTCGATGCCTTTGGAAGTGCTTTAACTCCCCTTCCAATTCCATTTTGATTTCATCTCCTTCCTCTCTTCCCTCACCTTTGGTGGTCTGCATTGCCCATGCAAGGCATTGCATGTGACTGATTAATTGGCAACACTGGAGATTTACAGGTGGCAGATACAGTAACATAAAAATTACCAAGAGTGATTTGGTGAAGAGAAAACAGCCATTCAGTTGTGTGTGATACCACTTCAGGATGTAAACCAAAATAATCAGTGGGTTGTGAATTTTATGGACTGTCGTTGACAACAGTAAAGCTCTCACTCAAACCTTGGACCTAAACTCTGTTCACAAACAGTTATCTTGTAATGTATAATGACTGCACTGGAAAACCATCCGGTTCCCGAGGAAGCCTATTGAACTAAATCTACCAAGAACACCAGTGGCTGCTTACATCGTCCCATTGCAGAATAGGAAAAGACCCAAATTGCAACTGTTTGACAGGATTCAAAAAGAGACAAGCTGAACCAACACTTCAAATTACCTCAGAAATGAGGGAGTGGCTCCAAAATTAAAGAAAACAGAAAGATAAAAGCAAAGTGAGATCATGGGAGGAGGTATAGCAAGGGCATTATGAAATTAATTAAAATGCTTGCTAATTTTCCAGTTTCCATAAAAGGTTGACACCACATTGTTAGCCTGTTTTTTTCATAAGGGGCCTACACCTCATTGTTAGCTTGCCTTTCTCATAAGAGGCCTACACCACAATGTTAGTCTGTCTTTCCCATCAGGGGCCTACACCTCATTGTTAGCCTGCCTTTCCCATCAGGGGCCTACACTATACTGTTAGCCTGCCTTTCCCATAAGGGGCCTACACCTCATTGTTAGCCTGCCTTTCCCATCAGGGGCCTACACTATACTGTTAGCCTGCCTTTCCCATAAGAGGCCTACACCACATTGTTAACCTGCCTTTCCCATAAGAGGCCTACACCACATTGTTAGCCTGCCTTTCCCATCAGGGGCCTACACTACATTGTTAGCATGTCTTTCCCATAAGGTGCCTATACCACATTGTTAGCCTGCCTTTCCTATAAGGGGTCTACAACACAATATTAGCCTGTCTTTTCCTCGTTGACTTAGGAAGAATCCTATTATATGAACTTTCTGTATTTTCTGTTTATAACTCAGGCAAGTTCGTCTTGCGCTTTTTGTCTGTATCCTTATTCTGTAACCACATTTCTCACTAGAACCATTTGCTTCAACATCCACAATGTACTTACCCTATCGCCGTGGTCTCCCTTTGATCCTGCAGGACCCCTGATCCCCTGGAAAGAAGTCATCGAAAGAAAAACAAAAATCAATTAAAGCTTTAATGAAGTGTTTGCCATGAACTCTGACCCAGAAGAAAACGGAGCGATTCCAAATGAAGTTCAATGTGCTGTGGATGAGACTCACATCTCTTCCAGCCCGTCCTGGTTCACCAGCATTTCCTTTCACTCCTGGGGCACCATCAATTCCAGGGACACCCTGAAAACAGGAGAACACCTTTAAACATAACTCCTTCCTGAGTCACAGAAAGGCTGAACTGCCTGTGTTTTGATGGGAATCACTTTGGAGGGAGAAGGGAGGGGTAATAATGGCTCCACCTCCAAATAATCCTCCCAAAGAACAAACATCACAGAATTATTACAGCGCGCCTCTCACATCTTCAAATGTGCTTCATGACCTAGTGTCATTTACCTGTCTTCTCCCCATACCTTCACAGATTGGTTTTGGTTAAATAAGCATCCAATGCCCTTTTTAATGCTTTGTAGCCTGCTTCCACCACATTTCCAGGTAGTGCATTCCAGACCCTAACTATTTGCTATGTGACTACCATTTTGTCCTCACATCACATTTGCTTTGTTTGCAAATCACTTTAACTCTGTGCCCCCTTGTTCTCGATGCTTCAATCCGAAGCAGTGTCTATTTGCTCTATCCTGTCACTCCATGATTTTGAAAACCTCTATCAGAGGTCCCTTAGCCTTCACCTCTCTAAGGCCAAAAGTCTCAACCTCTGCGTAACTATCCCCATAAACGTGGCTTCTCATCCCTGGACCCCATTCTTAAACACTGCATTCTAATCTTCACGGTGAAATGGCAATGATTGATCTATAGGAATGGACAGTACAACATAAAGGACTTTTCCAGGTGAATTCTCGTCATCCACACAGACTTCTACTGGAAACATTAACTCTGTTTCTCTCTCAGACCTGCTGAGTTCATTCAGCACTTTCTATTTTAGTTTCAGATTTCCACTATCTGCTGTTCCTTGTCTTTACCACAATGGATTCGAACCCTGGCAGTGAGGGTGAAAGGTCACTATGCTGATCTGAATGCAATAATGTACGCCTTGGATTGAGCCCAGCATGCCAAGGCTGTGGATCTCGGTTCTTCTAAACTGAGATTTGGTATGGATTAATGAGGCAGAATGGTAACGGTTCTCTGCATCTTAGCCTGATCTGCCTGCGACACTGGGCGCTCAAATCACAAAGCTTTGGCCATTGACCTAACCCACACATACCCTTGCTTGAGCTACAAGATAATTTATTGGGATTGACACCATCAATGTTTCTTCATCTGCAGTGTCTGGGTGTCACTGGTAAGCCCTGCATTTTGAGACTGTCGCCAAGACCCAGAGAAGGTCATGTTGAGCTGCTACCTTGGCTACAACCATGCAATTCATTAGTCTATGTCTGAGTGTCAATATTCTTTCCCATTCTAACCAGCTGCTTTTGGGATACATCGGAAGGATTTGCAGTTTAACACCCAACTCCTCTGGCCCTGTTCTGAGCGCAACTTCCTTGGCCATCGAGTCCTTGAACTTGAGAACTTTAAGCTCAGAGGCAGGGATGCAATCAGGTGACTGAAGAAATTGGGACTGCTTTCCGTGGAGAGAAAAAGGGAGATGTGATCTGGATCGAGCAGGTGGGAGTGTTCCTGCTCAAAAGGAATTTAAAGATACCTTCTGATTTAAAATGATGTGCGTAAGAAACTTGGGTGATGTGCGAAAAACATTTTCACCGAGCGAGTAGTGGGTGTGCTGCCTGGAAACGTGGTGGAGGCAGGTTCAACAGAGGCATTGCAGAGGGGCAGTGGACAATTTGAATAGAACTACTGCACAAAGGCAGCAGATTGGCACAAGGTAATGACGCTCATTTGAAGAGACAGTGCAGGCATGTTGGGCCAAATGGCCTCCATCTATCCCTGTAATTCTGAAATCTCCTGCATCAGAAAAACATTCCACACTGCAGAACAATTTTCTTCAAGTCCTCCTCATTGTCGCAATTTGTACTGATTTCTAAGCACGGGCCACGTTAAAAATCAGATATTTTATGCTGCAAAACTTTTGTATGAGGGCCTTCCTGACTGATTGATTGATTAACTCTGTAACTCTCTTCTGTTATAACAGACCATATTCTGAATGTTCCCCCTGGTCCAGAGGGTGAATGAATGAGGTTTCTGTTACTCTTAACTTTTTATTTATTTTTCTAATTTATTTTTGTTTCCTAAGAATTTCTACTTAAGAATTTGTACCTCAGTACCTTTGTACCTAAGATGGCGATGTAAGTTGTGACTTGTAAACTCTTCACTTTAACAGGAAAGATGTGGAAGCGTTGGAAAAGGTGCAGAGGAGAGTTGCCTGGAATGGAGGGAAGGTCTTATGAGAAAAGCTTGAGAGAACTGGGGCTTTTCTCTTTAGAACGACAAAGGATGAGAGGTGACTTGATAGAGGTGTACAAAATGATCAGAGGACAGCCAGAGACTTTTTCCTAGGGTGGAGGTAGCTATTACGAGGGGGCATAGTTTTCAAGTGAGTGGAGGTAGATACAGGGAAGACGTCAGAGGTAGGTTCTTTACTCAGAGAGTCGTCGGGGCATGGAATGCATTGCCGGAGAGTGTAGTGGAGTCGGCCTCATTAGGGGCATTTAAGCGGCTATTAGATAGGCATATGGGTGATAGCATAAGGTAGGGGTGGAGGTTGGATAGACCTTAGGTTTAGGCTAAAAGTTCGGCGCAACATTGTGGGTCGAAGGGCCTGTACGGTGCTGTACTGTTCTATGTCTATGTTCATGGTACTCATATAAGTACATGTGACAATAAAGCTAACTCTAATTCGACTGTCTGGAAACTGGATCCCAATATGGCAGTTACAACATTTAAATTTAATTAAATCTAGAATCCAAATCTGGTTATGAGACCACATTAAAAATGCATCCGGTTCTTTAAAATTCTTCAGGAAAGGAAACCTGACATCCGTGTGACCCCAGGCCCACAGCAAGATTCTTCAAGGGACTTGATAGGGTAAGATGCAGAGGGGTTGTCTCCCCTTGTGGGAAGTCTAGGACAACAGTGCATCAGCTCTGAGCAAGGGGCTGTCCATTTAAAAGACAGGGAGGAACTTCTCCTTTTAGAGAGAGTGAACCCTTTAGAATCCCCACAGTGCAGGGACAGACCAATCAGCCCAGACTCTCCAAAGTTTTTCCCAACCAGACCCAACCCCTCATTTCCCATGGCTAACCCACCTAACCGCCACATCTTTGGGCTGTGAGGAGAAACTGGAGGACCCAGAGGAAACCCACATAGACAAATATGGCAAATGTGCAAACTCCACACACACGGTTGCCCGAGGCTGGAGTTGAAGCCAGCTCCCTGGTGCTATGAGGCAGCAGTTCTAACCACTGAGCCACCATACCACCCTGGACTGTAGAGAGCGGGTTGTTAAGTATATTTAAGGCTGAGATAGACAGATTTTTAATCAGCAAATGAATCAAGGGTGATGGGGAAACAGCAGGGAGGTGGAGTTGAGGATTATCAGATCAACCACGATGGCGGAGCACACTCAATGAGCTGAATGGCCTACATCTGCTTCTACATCTTATATAGTTCATTCCTAATTGGCCTCTGAAAAGTTCCAGCAAGTCACTCAGTTCAAGGGCCATTAAAAATATTGACTTTGTCAGTGACGTCTGCATCCAAAGGTAAAATAAATTTACAATGGATTTTGGTCATTAGGATGTTGCGTTGGAGTTAAAACTACTATACACTGGATTAGAGAATATTCTATAGGTATTACTCGAAGTCCTCTCTCGCCAGTCCGCCCTGGTAATCCAGTCTCTCCCTGGAAAAACAAGGCAAGGCAGAAGTTAGTTATTTTGTGACTGAAATCAAAAAATGCAAGCAATTGAAATCTCAAGAGAAATACCAGTTTAAAAGTGAAGTTACCGGTGTCCCTTCATCGCCTTTGTTCCCCTTTTCACCCTGGGAAAGAAATGACAAATAAAAAACAGTTAGGGAGTTTTCAACCTGTGAACTGATACAGACTTGTCCTGAAGGCAGTTTCAGTCCACAGCACTCACACCTCTGTATCTTCAATGCATTCATGTCAGGTGTGCATCACTGGCAGAGCCAAGAGCTAGTGCCCCTCCTAAATTGGCCTGTGGTAGGGCAAGACCTCTTCAGGGGCAGCTATGAGTTGACCACTTGGGGGCGCAAATATCATCCTGAGCCACTTAACTGCATGTCTAACTGCATGAAGTCAAGTCAAGGATTTCTGGCCATAGGGAGACGGTCTTTTTGATCAGGTGTTGAGGGTGGGGGGGTCACTGTCTGAGCTTTCAGCAGTTGCAGTCCAGTAAGATAACTGATTAATGATTATTCTTCTGCACCACAAAGAAAAACAGAATCGGGAAGAAGCTAATCGACTACGTTCTCAACAGAGAGAATGTAATCAAAAGAGATCAATGTTGTCATGGATTTTGTCCCAAACTAAATGGATCAAGACTGGGGAGGGAATGGAGGGCTAAGGGGAAAAGGCAAGAAAGTGGAGGTGAGGATTATCTGATCAGTGATGATCTGATTGGATGGTGGAGCAGACTTGATGGGCTGAATGGCCTGCTCCAGCTCCAATGTCTTTTGGGAGCACAACTGGGCCTTTACCTCTTTCCCACGGGGTCCGCTTGGTCCAGGCAGTCCCATTCTGCCAGGCTCCCCTTTCTCTCCACTTTGTCCTCGATCTCCCTGTAACAGAAACCCGTCATTAGTCTCCATCTTCCCATTTAAGAACAAAGTAAATTTATACCAGGTGTTCTGCTGTTGCTATTGGAGTACTCCTTACCTTTTCTCCTGGTCTCCCAGAAAGCCCAATATTCCCCTAAAACGAGATGTAGAAAGGTTAGTGTGGTAGCTCCAACTGCAGACCATGGTCTATTGGCAGTTGACAAACCATTGACCTTACATCATGGAAACAGGCTGTTCGGCCCATCTGGTTCATGATGTGTGTTTCTCCACCACATGAGCATATATGTTTAATCAATCTTCCCTTAAAGCCACTTAAGTATTGGGAATATGCCACAAATGTGTACCATCGATACAGTAAGCTATGAGAAGAGATTATACAAATTAGGCCTGTTTTTCTCTAGAATTTAGAAGGTTAAGGAGTGATCTGATCAAAGTCTTTGAAATATTAACAGGAAAAGACAGGGTAGATAAAGATAAACAATTCCACTGGTTGGGGTTTCTAGAACTAAGGGCATATCCTGCGAATTAGGGCCAGACCATTCAGGAGAGATGTTAGGAAGCACTTCTACACACAAAGGGTGGTAGAGGTTTGGAACTCTCTTCCACAAATGGCAGTGATGCAGGATCAGTTGCTAATTTTAACTCTGAGAGACATAAAGTTTTGTTAAGCAGAAATATTAAGAAATATGGGCCAAAGGCAAGTGCATGGAGTTACGCTACAGATCTGCCATGATCTCATTGAATGTGCAACAGGCTAGAGGGGCAGAATGGACTACTGATGGTCCTATGTTGTACTCACAAATCAAAAAAGCTGTTCTAACAGCACATTCCAAACCCATGACCACCTCCTTCGCTACTGACTCACAGTGTGTACCATCTACAAGATGCACTACAGCATCTCACGAAGACTCCTCCCACAGCACTTTCTAAACCCATAACCACTTATATCTAGAAGGACAAGGGCAGCAGATACATGGGGACACCACCCCCCTACAAGTTCCCCTCCAAGCCACTCACCATCCTGACTTGGAAATATATCGCTGTTCCTTTAGTGTTGCTGGGTCAAAATCCTGGAATTCTCTCCCTAAGGGCATTGTGGATGTGCCAACATCACATGGTTCAAGTAGGCAGCTATCAACACCTTCTCAAAGGCAATTGGGGATGCGCAATAATTGCTGGTTGAGCTTGCAGTGCCCATGTCCCACATGCATGAATTAAAAGAAAGCCCAGAGAACAAAGTATATGCACAACTAATGATCCCTTTAAGTTGTACATATTCAGCTGCAATTTTAAAGCGAACATGAGGTGTAAGGGATGGGCCTTGCACAGTGAAGGGACATTAAAAGGAACAACGGTCTGTGGCTTTAAGAGGTGTGTTTTGTCCTGGTTTCTTTTAGGGAGAGATTGGGAAATAGGCGCAGAGCAATCTATGGGAAGATAAACAGCTTGTGAAGCCTTGGGTGTTTCTGTTTGAAGTTGAAACAACAGAAGCAGCCATGGTGGGTGTGGTCAAACTGCCACAGAACCAGGATCTTTGCTATTGGGTCTTGAAGAAGTGGAAGGTATTTTTTCCCTCTCTCAGTTACAGCCAAAAGCTGGGATTGACTTCATGCTATTGAAGTTATATGAGACAATCTGTTTTCTGAATTTGCCTTTTGCCAAGGGTGTGTTTATGGGATGGCACGATATTGGAACAGTTAATTAGTAATAGTTACTGTATCTTTTAGTCTGTTAAGTTTTCCAGTAGTTGTTATTCCAATTCCTTCTATCTTTTGTCGTATTTTAACAAGAGTGGATGAATAAAGCATGAGTTTTGCTTTAAATCCAGTAGTGTGATCAACTGAATTGCACCTGGAAGGCAACACCTTCCATTTACCTTTAAAATAAGAAAAAAAGTTAAGGTCTAGATTATCTTCTGATATTTCGAGGGGGTTTGGTCTGGTCCATAACAGATCTGAATCCAAATTTTTTATCACATTTCCACAGCCCTTCAAACACTCCTTCATCTTCCTTTACAACTGAATACTAAATGTTCACTCAAGTTTCATCCCTAACCAGTAACCCTGGAGATAAAATCTCACACCCTCTCAATTTTTTGCATGAAGCATTTCTCCCACCCTCAACTGCACATCTATGCCTTTTGTCGAAAGCAACAAATGCTAGAGATCACAATGGGTCAGGCAGCGTCCATGGAGAGAGAGCAAGCTAATGTTTCGAGTCTAGATGACTCTGCATCAGAGCAGATGAGACGAGTCATCTAGACTCGAAATGCTCACTTGCTCTCTCTCTATGGATGCTGCCTGACCCACTGTGATCTCCAGTATTTTTTGTTTTCAGTGCAGATTCCAGCATCTGCAGTAATTTGCTCCTACTATGGCTTGTATTTGTTGTTACAAAACGGTTTTCACCGTTTTATCCCTTTAACCCTAAGAACTATATTTAACTCCTTGGAAAATAATTTAAATTCTACTCTCCGCTACAGGAGGATTTAAACTCATGTGTCAAGTGCATTATTCTTGGACTATAGGTTACTAGTCCCATGACATTACATTTTAAGGGATTTTATATCTTTTTGGTCATCAAATTATCTAACTCTGGAAATTATTTTTTTAAAAGTGGGTTTAATGACCTGTAATACTGAGCAGTGCATTGTCGCTGATGAGGTTTAACTGAGGAGTGATTATTGACAACTTTAGCCAAAGTCCCACTGTGACAGCTTGAAGTGAAGTCAGTCATGGTGATTTCTGACAGTCTCTGTGGAGAGTGTTTGTATCCACAGAAGACAATGGGTTGGGTCAAAGGGAGAGTGACACTGATGTTTACACGCTGCCTGTATTGCTGGAGGGGGTCACTTAAAATGGGACAGGTGCCATCTCACCCACCCCCGAGCTCACCCCCATGATCCCGGGTGTGTGGTGGGATAGGGATGCCAACAGCAACTGTCCATCCAACATAGAAATACAGAAGACAGGAGCAGGAGTAGGCTATTCAGACATTCGAGCATGTTCTGGCATTCAATATGATTGTGGCTGACCATCCAATTCAGTGCCATGTTGCTGTCTCCACCTTTTTAATCCCTTTAACCCTAAGAACTATACCTAATTCCTTCTTGGAAAAGAATTTAAATTCTACCCTCAACTGCGGTAGGTTCTGAACTCATGTCTCGAGAACATTATCCTCGGATTGCGGATTACTAGTGCCATGACATTGCCACTCTGCCACCCCCTCACTCCTTATAATAACATACATACAACTTACAGACTTAATAACTGAGAGTCAATTGAGTTTGAGGTTGATGGGTCTGGGCAGGAGTGGCTAGCCCATTTCTTACCCTCCTCCTATGTTCCTAAAAATGCAAGAAAAAACGGGTACTCTTTTCAGAGGTTGCCCTGAGCACATTAGGGAGTGTGATAACTTCACAAAGGCTGGTATCCCACCACCAAGTCACCCTTTAGTGACACATGCATAGTAGATGACACTGACTCAGCTAGCTCAGAGCTGGCTCCGAGAGTGAGCAGAACCCCTGACACTCCTGTTTATATTGTCAGCCAGGACTCCCTGATTGGACCAGTTAAGAATCCCAATCAGCGAACTCATACTCCAAGATATCCACCTGACCGACCTCGTTCCAATCACTTGAGTGGGACCCATCCAATTCCCCGAACAGAAAATATCCGCATGGATTTTAAAACCCTTCCCTCCGACCATCCCATGTGATCCTAAAGGTGGGAAAATCCCTCCCTGCCCAGTCCTCTGCCACTTACTTATGACCAAGATCCTTTGGGGCCCTCATTCTGCGACTGGGTGCAGTTCAGGGAGCATCAACTGCAGAGCTCTACTGGAGACTAATCCCATTGAAGGACAGTTCCAGAGATGGGGGTGATCTTCCACCCACTGAGAGGCCATAGTCAGACTTTGCATCAATTTAGCCACCCACAGCATATCATGGCTGCGGAGAAGACCCTTTCAGAGCCTGTTCGCTTACTGCTGCCTTTCCTTTTTGGGGGGTTGGGCCATACAACCTTTTCCTACCATCTATATAAAATTCTGCCTATCGTAATACTGAACGGGAAATGCTAAATATCATTCTGGGGTCAATGACAGCTGTGTCTAACTCCACAATGAGAAGACATCTAATTCTGCTCAAACCCCGAAAAATGTTATTGATTTGCAAAGACTGCGCTGGGACCTGTCCCTTGTGTTTCTAAGGTGGTAAGCCAAGGAATGTTTTCTTTAATTTAATAACTTGTGGGATGTGGGCATTGATGGCTGGGCCAGCATTTATTGCCCATCCCTAACTGCCCTTTAGATGTTGGTAGTGAGCTATCAGAGATTAATATTTTTACTTGGATATAAGGTTAAGGCATTTCTCATTACCTTCGAGAAGGTAACAAGAAACTATTTTCCCTAAAATGCCCTGAGATATCACTGTTGGGGCAGTTGCAATTTTTGCTCTTGAGTAGTTTGCGGTCAACTATGAGATGAAGAGAAAAAAGAAGAAATTGATGTTGGCCAGGCCTGCACATTAGGCAAAGAAAATGCCAATTCTAATGCTTGCTCATGAAATAGAGCATGGGAGCTTGTGCTCAATTCTGAAGACTGAGTTCTGAAGGAGTAAGGAAGAGGCTGGAGGATTTGCCTAGCTAGAGGGAGAATCTACAGGAAAAAAAGAGTGTCACACTGGGACTTAACATTGGGAAAGAAAAAGAACAGAAATAAATCCTTGCTTGCTGTGAAACACCTTGGATTGCTTAACGAAGATTTCCCGAGCAGTGTGACAAAATTGGGGTTTTAGGTTGTCGTTAAAAACAGAAAGAAAAAAAATGCGCTCAGTGGTTGAAAGAAATGCTGGCTGATGGAAAGTTAACATTGTTTTGCCTTCAGTCACTGATCAACTAAAAGTTCTTTTAAAATGTGAAATCTTTACATGTGATCCTTTCAGATATTAACTGCAAGTGCGAATTTCTCTTTAGCCTACTATGGATTTTTGTGGATGTTGTTGCACTTATTCTTGTCCCCTCGTTGGAGAAGCCCTGTTTCTATCTGTTCTGTGCCTTGCTTTCATGATTTAAAATATTCCTATCACACTGCCTATCATACCTCAGCTGTGATTTATAACACTCATATTGGGCAGCGAACCAAGAGATGTGCCAACTAAGAAGCTGCCTCCAGTAGATTTGTCAGTCCAATCACTTAATCTGAACTAGCAACATCCTTTCTGCCCCAGCACTTCAACTCAACCACCCAGCTATTGCATAAATGCTGCCCCCTCCACACTTCACTTCAGCTCTGAGGAAGAGTCATCTGGACTCGAAGCGTTAGCTTGCTCTCTCTCCATGGATGCTGCCTGATCCGCTGTGATCTCCAGCATTTGTTGTTTTCCATTTGTCAAGGGATCCCTTTGCTGGGAACTGCCATAGCATCATAGAGATCCACAATCTGCTCTGGTCAAAAACCAGCACCAAGCTATTCTAATTCCATTTTCTAGCATGGGAGTGTGAGCTTGAGGTCTGCCTTTTGGTCCAACATCGAGGTCCTAAAGCCTATAAGAGAGTACAATAAGGTGGGAGAGATGTGCATTTAATTGAGGTGTTCAAAATGTAATCGAGGTGTTCAAATGATGAAGGGTGTTGGTGAAATTGGAAAGGGAGAAACAATTGTTTTCCTGAGTGTGTTGCTGTGATTTTTAATACACTGCCTTAAAGGGTAGGGAAAGGAAATTCAAACTTTGAAAAGGGATTGGAAGAGAACTTGATAAACAAAAAACTGACACATTTGATTGGTAAATAAGATTGGAAGGATTACACAGATGGTTACAGAACCGTAGAGTCATAGAATGGTACAGTACGGAAACAGACACTTTGGTCCAACTCTTTCAGCTACAATAAAAATTTATCTGTGTATTTTATTTCCTTACATCCTTTCGTAAGAAAAGACTGATGCAGGGCATGGTATAAAGTGTAATGGTATAAGAACAGTTCTGAGGAAGGGTCACCAGACCTGAAATATTAACTCTGATGTTTTCTTCACAGATGCTGCCAGACCTGCTGAGCTTTTCCAGCAACTTCTGCTTATATCCTAAATTAGTCTTGCCCCATTTGCCAGAATTTGGTTCATATCCCTCTGAACCCTTCCTATTCATATACCATCCAGATGCCTTTTAAATGCTGTATTTGTACCAGTCTCCACCACTTCCTCTGGAGGCTCATTCCATACATACACCACCCTCTGCGTGAAAAAGTTGCCTCTTTGGTCCCTTTTAAATCCCCTCTCACCTTAAACCTATGTCCTCTAGTTTTCAACCTCCTCTCTTGGGAAAAAGACCTTGGCTGTTCATCGTATCCATGCCCCTCATGACTTTATAAACCTCTATAAGGTCACCCCACAGCCTCCGACATTCCAGGGAAAATAGCCCCAGCCTATTCAGCCTCTCCCTGTAGCTCAAACCCTCCAAACCCTGATCCTCATAAATCTGTTCTGAACCCTTTCACATTTCATAATACTTTTCCCATTGCAGGGAGACTGCAACTGAATGCTGTATTCCAAAAGTGGCCTAATTGATATCCTGTACAGGTTCTTCAAAGAGCTGGCACAGACAGATGGGCAGATAGGACTCATTCATTGTTGTACAATTCTGTGGTTACTTATTTTTAAAAAGGAAGATTAAAAGACTCACCCTTTCACCTGGATCACCTTTGGGTCCTGGTTGCCCTGGGATACCATATCCAGTCTCACCCTGTAAAACAAAATGTAAAAGTTGTGAAATATTCTCGACAAAGAGAAGAAAATATTACTCCAGATCCTATATGGTTGAGTCTTAGATAACATAGTGTGGAGCCGGAGGAACTGCCATCCTTACCTGGTCTGGCCTACATGTGACTCCAGACCCACAGTAATGTGGCTGACTCGCAACTGCCCTCTGGGCAATTAGGGATGGACATTAAATACTGACTTAACCAGTGACACCCTCATCCTGCCAATGAATTAAAATAAACAATTCCTAGCCCATCTGTTTGTCCTTGTAGCAAGGATTTAGGCTCTCTGGTCTCTACAGCCATTACAACCAGCAATTACAGTGTGGAAGCAGGCCATTCAGTCCACTGAATCTGCACTAACCTCGAAAGAGCATCCCACCCAGAGCTGCCCCATCCCTGTAACAATGCATTTCCCCATGGCTAACCCGCCTACACTGCACATCCCTCGACACTATGGGCTATTTAGCATGGCCAATCCACCTAGCCGGCACATCTTTGGACTATGGGAGGAAACCAGAGCATGCAGACACAGGGAGAATGTGCAAACTCCATACAGACAGTCACCTGAGGGTGGAACTGAACCCAGCCTGGCGCTGTGAGGCAGCAGTGCTAACCACTGAGCCACCATGCCACCCAGGTAATGTTCTGGGGAGCTGCGTTCAAATCCCGCTATCATAAAGATAATGATCATGAAACCATTGATGATTGTGGGAAAAACTCATCTGGTTCACTAACGGTCTTTAGGAAAGGAAACTGATATCCTTACCTGGTCTGGCCTATGTGTGACTCCAGACCCACAGCAATATTATTGACCCTTAACTACCCTTTAGGCAATTACGGATGGGCAATAAATGCTGGACTAGCCAATGATGCCCACATTCTGTGAATGAATTTTTTAAAAACTCCCAACAACAACTCCTTGTGGCAAAGATTTAGGCTTTCAGGTCTCTACATGTTAAGCAACCAGTCCATCTGAGCTTTTGGACAATTTTCCAAAACCCAAGGCTCTATAAAGAAGATAATTGCAGTGCAGAAGTAGAGAAATGGACAGTGATCAGCAAAACACATCCTTCTTCATCAGCACACAGCTTAAAGTGCCAAGGGCATACAGTCTCCCGCAATTTCCCCAGATACACTGTGCAGGTTGACTCTCTGTAACTTCTGCCTCACCTTGTTGCCTTTCTCTGCTGGACTACCTTTTGTTCCCTTCTCCCCTGGGATTCCTGGTGGTCCACGCTCGCCCTGAAGTAAAAATTAAAATATAATTTGCGTGAAGCACAGCATTCATCTGATTCCCAACAAAATGAGGGAGTGTAGTTTAACAGAGCAGCTGACACAAGATACCGTAGAAGGCCATATATAGAAAGGACAGAATGATCTTACCCGGTCACCTTTGCTTCCTGGTGGGCCAGTGATCTGTAGTAGAATGAGAGAATTGGAACAATTAGAAATTGAGAAAGCAAAGTGCCTTTAGCAACATTTGGTTACTGAGCAACAATTTTCATCAATAATTATCCCAAAGTTTTTTAATGCTTTACAGGGGAGGGGGAAGGAACAGAGGTGAAGCAAATAAAATGCAAGAAGGCAATAGGACAAGGATGAGCACAGTCCATCAACCATTTGAGCGATGAGACCGAAAGTTTTTGAGAAGATTGCTGAAAGAGTGGGGGGAGAAGTGCATACATCTTTGGACTGTGGGAGGAAACCGGAGTACCAGGAGGAAACCCATGCAGACATGTGGGTGACTGTCTGTGTGGAGTTTGCACATTCTCCCCGTGTCTGCGTGGGTTTCCTCCGGGTGCTCCAGTTTCCTCCCACAGTCCAAGGATGTGCAGGTCAGGGTGGATTGGCCATGCTAAATTGTCCGTAGTGTTCAGGGATGTTTAGATTAGGTGGAATAGCCATGGGAAATGCAGGGTTACAGAAAGAGGGTTGGGGGCCGGGTTTGGGTGGGATGCTCTTTGGATGGTCAGTGTGGACTCGATGAGTCAAAGGGCCTGCTTCCACACTGTTGAAATTCTATGATTCTAAGTGAATAGAGTAAAATGTTTCAGACAGTGTTCCGACATTGGAGCTGACACAATGGAAAGGTGAACAGAAAGGCTACATCTGAAGAAGCCAAGGCTGCAATGAGGGTGTGGGAAGAGGATAGAGGGATAGGGACAGAGAAGTATCTAAAGCTCAGTGCACTGGGGGATAAGGTATCAATGCTGAGCAGCAATGTAGGTGTAATGGGTCATGAGGTAGGAGCTGGAAAGCATGCATTATGTTGCAGGTCTACTGTATATTACCAAGTAAAATCACTATAAGGTACACTTGGTCAACTGCATTACTGCAATAACCAATTTTATTTATTCATTCGCTGTGGGTGTCGCTCACTAGGCCATTTATTGGGCACCTATTGAGCACCCCACATTGCCTTTGAGAAGCTGAAGATGAGTTGTCTTCTTGAATCACTGCATTCCACTTGGTGTAAGTACACCTCAATGCTGCAAAGGCAGGGAGTTCCAGGGCATCAGCCCAGCGACAGTGAAGGAACGGTGATATATTTCCAAGTCAGGACGATGAGTGACTTGGAGGGGAACTTGCAGGTGGTCGTATTCCCATGTATTTGCTGTCCTTGTCCTTCTGGATGGTAGCAGTCCTGGATTTGAAAGGTAATCTCCAAGAATCTTTGGTGAATTTCTGCAGTGCGTCTTGTAGATGGTACACACTGCTGTTACTGAACATTGGTGGTGGAGAGAGTGGATGCGTGTGGATGTGGTGCCAATCAACCAAGCTGCTTTCTCCTGGATGGTATCAAACTTCATGAGTGTTGTTGGAGATGCACCCATCCAGGCAAGTGGGGAGTATTCCATTACAATTCGGACTTGTGCCTTGTAGATGGTGGACAGGCTTTGGGGAGTCAGGGAGTGCGTAATTTGCTGCAGTATTCCTTGCCTCTGACCTGCTCTTGTAACCATATTATTTGTACGGCTATTCCAGTTGAGTTTCTAGTCATTGGTACCCCACCCAGGATGTTGATAGTGGAGGGATTAAGTGATGATAATGCCATTGCATGTCAAGGAATGATGTTTTTTTACCTGGCATTGTGCTCGTCAGCCCAAACCTGTATATTGTCCACAGTTCGCTGCATTTCAACATGCATTGCTTCAGTATCTGAAGAGTCGTGAATGGTGCAGAACACTGTGCAGTCATCAGTGAACATCCCCACTTCTGACCTTATGATGGAGGAAAGGTCATTCACGAAGCACCTGAGGATGGTTGGGCCGAGGACACTGCCCTGAGGAACTCCTGCAGAGCCGTCCTGGAGCTGAGATGACTGACTTCCAACAACACAACTATCGTCCTATGTGCCAGACATCACTCCAACCAGTGAAGAGGTTTCCCCCAATTCCCATTAACTACGGCTCCTTGATGCCACACTTGGTCAAATGCAGCTTTGATGCCAAGGGTTGTCACTCTCACCTCCCCTCTGGAATTCAGCTCTTCTGTCCATGTTTGAACCAAGGCTGTAATGAGGTCAGGAGCTGAGTGGCCCTGGAGGAACCCAAACTGGACGTCGCTGAGCAGGTTATTGCTGAGCAGGTGCTGCTTGATATCACTTAATGACACCCTCGAACACTTTAATGATGATCGAGTATAGGCTGTTGGGGCGGTAACTGGCTGGTTGGATTTGTCCTGCTTTTTGTGTACAAGGCATATCTGGGCAATTTTCCACATTATTGGGTGGATGCCAATGTTGTAGTTGTACTGGAAGAGCCTGGCTAGGGGAGCAGAAAGTTCTGGAATACAGGTCTTTACTTCTGTGGCTGAAATGTAGTCAGGACCCGTATTCTGGGCAGATTCCAGTGCCTTCTGCTGTTTCTTGATATCACATTGAGTGATTCCAATGAAGAATATCTGTGACAGTGGGGACCACTACAGGAGGCCAAGATGGATCATCCACTTGACACTTCTGGATGAGGATCGTTGTGAATACTTCAGCCTTATCTTTTGCACGGATGTGCTGGGCTCTTCCATCATTGAGGATGGGGATATTTGTGGAGCATCCTCCTCCAGTGAGTTGTTTAATTGCCCACCACCATTCAGGACTGGATGTGGCAGGACTGCAGAGCTTAGATCTGATCTGTTGGTCGTGCAATCACTTACTACCATCTATCATTTGTTGCTTATGCTGTTTGACATGTAAGTAATCCTTTCGCGCATGTAACTAGGTTGGCACCTCATTTTTAGGGAGGCCTGGCATGCCCTCCTGCACTCTCCATTGAACCAGGGTTGATCCTCTGGCTTGATGGTAATGGTTGAGTGGGGGATATACCGGGCCATGAGGTTACAGATTGTGCTGGAGTACAATTCTGCTGCTGTTAATGGCCCACAGTGCCTCATGGATGCCCAGTCTTGAGTTGCTAGATCTGTGCGAAGTCTGTCCCATTTGGACAGTGATAGTGGCACACAACAACATGGAGGGTATCTTCAACATGAAGGCAGGACTTTGTCTCCACAACGACTGTGCGATGGTCACTCTTACCGATACTGTCATGGACAAGATGCAACTGCACCTGGCAGATTGGCAAGGATGAGGTCAAGGATGGAGTAAACCAGGACCCAGCAGTCATAAAAATTACACAAACAGAATCACAAACAATTCTTTTTGTAAATGATTCAGATCAGATCCAGTTGAACTGGGGTTAAATTTTATGGTCACTTGCTTGTGTGACAGAAAATCATAGTCATAGAGATATACAGCACAGAAACAGACCATTCGGTCCAACTTGTCCATGCCCGACCAGATACCCTAAATTAATCTAGTCCCATTTGGGCCATATCCCTCTAAACCCTAGACAACAAGGTGCAGAGCTGGATGAACACAGCAGGCCAAGCAGCATCATAGGAGCAGAAAGGCTGACGTTTCGGGCCTAGACCCTTCATCAGAAATGGGGGAGGGGAAGGGGGTTCTGAAATAAATAGGGAGAGAGTGGGAGGCAGATAGAAGATGGATAGAGGAGAGGATAGGTGGAGAGGAAACAAACAGGTCAAAGAGGCGGGGATGGAGCCAGTAAAGGTGAGTGTAGGTGGGGAGTTAGGGAGGGGATAGGTCAGTCCAGGGAGGACGGACAGGTCAAGGGGGCGGGATGAGGTTAGTAGGTAGGAGATGGGGGTGTGGCTTGAGGTGGGAGGAGGGGATAGGTGGGAGGAAGAACAGGTTAGGGAGGCGGGGACGAGCTGGACTGGTTTTGGGATGCGGTAGGGGGAGGGGAGATTTTGAAGCTTGTGAAATCCTCTCCACCTATCCTCTCCTCTATCCATCTTCTATCCGCCTCCCACTCTCTCCCTATTTATTTCAGAAGCCCCTTCCCCTCCCCCATTTCTGATGAAGGGTCTAGGCCCGAAACGTCAGCCTTTCTGCTCCTATGATGCTGCTTGGCCTGCTGTGTTCATCCAGCTCTTCACCTTGTTGTCTCGGATTCGCCACCATCTGCAGTTCCTACTATCTCCCTCTAAACCCTTCCTATTTATATACCCATCCAGATGCCTTTTAAATATTGTAAATGTACCAGCCTCTACCACTTCCTCTGGCAGTTCATTTCATACACACACCACCCTCTGCGTGAAAAAATTGCCCCGTAGATCCCTTTTAAATCTTTCCCATTTCACCTTAAGCCTATGCCCACTAGTTTTGGACTCCCCTTCCCTGGGGAAAAGACCTTGGCTATTCACCCAATACAAGCCCCTCATGATTTTGATGTTAAGCTTGGGGGATGAGAGAGACGGGAAGAGGAGAAGGCTCCAAATGGAAAGTAGCAGCTGAACAGTGTGTCAATCTGGAAAATATTCTTTGGATGTGACTACTGGTCTATACCCTGCTAATAACACAACGGTTTGCAATGATCAACCGACAAGACGGCCAAGAAACCAATAACTGTTATCAACTTGTACAAACAGAATCAAACACAATTTTTCAGAGCATCTGAGGTGTCAATGTGTGTCATTTGTCAAGGACAATTAGAGAGGGGCAATAAATGTCGGCCTAGCCAGTAATACTCACATCCTTTGAATAAATTAAAAGCATTACTGGAACAATTTCTACTGGAAGACTGTTGGAAACCGGGATTATTGTTTTCTACATATGTAAACTGGGCCTCCATTTTTCAGTTACAAATGAGCAGACATTTAAACTTTTTTGAATTAAGCAACGGCATGGAGGACAGAATTTCCCAGGGGCATGCACTGCAGCGGCATCTCAACCAATCTGAGAGAATGTGCCAACCCTTTCCTTATGTGGTATAAACTGTTGTTCCCTTGGAAATTTGGCATTCTTGTGATGGTGTCCTGATGAGTGCAAGGTGAAAAATTTCTACAGCGTGTCTCTTTGTTTTTTCATCCATTCTGATGAGGTGTTGGCATGGCGATAATGTCAGTGGATTAGTCATCGAGAACCTCAGGCGAATGTTCTGAGGCATGGGTTCAAATTCTAGGACTGGCAGGGGGTGAAATTTGAATTCAATAGAAGTCTGGAATGTTATATGATAGAAATGTTTAAGAGGCATTTAGACAGGCACACAAACAGGGAGGGAATAGAGGGATATGGACCATTTGAAGGCAGATGGAATTAGTTTAGAATGGCATCATGGGCAGCACAGACATGATGGGAAGAAGGGCCTGTTCCGGTGCTGTCCTGTTCTGTGTTCTATTCTCAAGTCTTGTACCAAATGACTGTTTACTTGAATAGAACTATTTTCAATCATACATTATTTTTCAAAAGAAAATTCACATTAGATCCAGTTGAACTAGAGTTAAACATTTTTAAACTAGAGCACCATGAGCTGTCGACTTGTATCTTATTTTAAGGGCAACTGGAAATGGGCAATAAATGTTGGCCACGTCAGAAACACTCACATCTCATTAATAAATTAGAAACACTGATGTTCCCCAAAATAAAATGTTCTCAGTAATCCTTATCTGTCAACACTTAATGGGAACACAGCCCGAAATTATTTGTTGGCAGTCTAACAGGAAATTGAAACGATAGCATTCCCAGAGCAATCCCTTGTTCTCCCTAACACTTCCCAATCTTTTATATTTCTGTTGACTGTCCTGCAGATGCTGGACTTCCAAAGTTTCTACTGGAAATTTTCAGTAGTTTAGATATCTGGTGCTGGAGTCCATTGCAATAAGATTTGACTCTGTGTCAGCTCAGGCATTCAGTTCTCATAGAATCCCTACAGTGTGGAAACAGGCCCTTCAGCCCAACAAGTCCACACTGACCCTCAGAGCATCCCACCCAGACCCATCCCCCTAATCTACACATCCCTAAACACTATGGGCAATATAGCATGGCCTTTTCCACCTAACCTGCACATCTTTGGACTGTGGGAGGAAATCCACACAGACACAGGGAGAATGTGTAAACTCCACACAGGCAGTCACCCGAGATTGGAATTGAACCCTGGTTCCTGGAGCTGTGAGGCAGCAGTGCTGACCACGGTGCCACTGTGCCGCCCTTCATGCTCATCAGATCAAACTATTTATTGCTTCAAGCAATTTTAGGGGACAGGAGAAAAGTCAAACAGGAAACACATTTTTTATACAAACAGAAATGGGGTATGAAATTCAGATTTTGATATTTCATGGACCTGTCCCATTGGCAGACTGTTGGAAACTGGGGATTGTGGTTTCCTAAACATGAAAATTGGTTCTGCATTTTTCAACTAAACAGATGCTACAAATCAACAGAATTTCTAACTTTATTTCAATTTAAGAAAAGCGGGGGGACAAAATGTCCCTAAATGCATTCTCTGCAGCAATGCCTCAAGCAATCTGAGAGAACTTGCTAATCGGTACCCATTCCTCATTGCAATATAGATTGTTAATCACTTCAAAATTTGGCATTCTTGTGATGATGTTCTGATGAGTGGAAGGTGAAAAGCTTCTACAGCATGTTTCTCTTTTCCTTCACTCAGTCATTCTCAAGTTCTGAAGTACCAAATGACTATTGGAATATCAGCAATTTCCATTTCTAAACCTTTACAGTAGGAAAAGAACCCTGAACTGCATGACAGAACCATAGCCAAATGTCAAAATGAAGTTGGCCTCCACTGGGCTTGTAAAGGAGTTGGAACGATGGACAGTATAAATCAGGAAAAAAGCACAAAGCCTAGCTCCATCTGACACATAAATACATCTATAATCATTGCTCAAGTATTCTTGAATGCCTCAGTTTTATAAATGTTTTATATCAAGGGAAGCTAAATGGAGGAGACTCTATGATCTTTGTTTAAAAAAAAGCTAGAGATTCGGAGCACCTTTGCTTCAATAGCATAAGACCATGAGATTGGGGCAGCACAGTGGCACCTGGGTTCGATCCCACCCTCGGGCGACTGTCTGTGTGGAGTGTGCACGTTCTCCTTGTGTCTGCGTGGGTTTCCTCTGGGTGCTCCGGTTTCCTCCCACAGTCCAAAGGTGTGCAGGTAGGTGGATTGGCCATGCTAAATTGCCCAGTATTCAGGGATGTCTAGATTTGGTGAGTTATAGGGGGATGGGTCTGGGTGGGATGCTGTGAGGGTCGGTGTGGACTTGTTGGGATGAAGGGCCTGTTCCCACACTGTAGGGATTCTATGAGTCTATATAGGAGCAGAATCAGGCCATTCAGCCAACTGAGTCTGCTACGCCATTCAATCATGGCTGATATGTTTCTCAATCCCATTCTCCTGCCTTCTCCCTGTTACATTTGATCCCCTTACTCATCAAGAAGCTATCTATCTCTGTCTTAAGTACACCCAATGACTCAGCCTTCTGTGGCAACAAGTTCCACAGAGTCAGAAGAAATTCCTCCCCATCTCAGCTCTAAAGAGTCGACATTTCACTCTGAGGCTGCGCCTTCAGGTCCCATTCTCTCCAATTAGTAGATAAACCTTCTCCATGTCCACTCTATCCAGGCCTCTTTGTATTCTGTCAGTTTCAATGAGATCTCCTCTCATCTTTCTAAACTCCCATCAAGACACCCAGAGTCCACAATTGCTCTTCATATGAAAAACCCTTGATCCCTGGGATCA
This sequence comes from Rhincodon typus, assembly GCF_021869965.1. NCBI lineage: Eukaryota > Metazoa > Chordata > Chondrichthyes > Orectolobiformes > Rhincodontidae > Rhincodon > Rhincodon typus. The sequence continues at coordinate 7,065,757 of NC_063347.1, forward strand.
TTCTTGTAAACCTCCTCTGGACTGTTCTCTACAGGGCCCGGAATTGCTCACAATATTCCAAATGCAGTTGATTCAATCTGGAACACATTGCATGAAAGGGCAACTTAAGCAGATTCATTAGTAATTACGAAAAGTTTGATAAATATTTGAAGGGAAGAAACACATGCAGGGCTATAGGGAAGGGGAAGGAGGCGAGACTAGTTCAATTGCTCTTTCAGAGGGCTGGTGCAGATACAATGGCTTGAGTAGCCTCTCTGCGTTTGGTTTCCTACAGTTCCATGATACTCACAGACCGCCCTGGTTCTCCTTGTCTCCCCTCGTTTCCCTGTTTGAAGAAACACATTGAGAACTTTTTGTGAACACAGAAACCAACCACAACACAAACTCACAAAGATACAAGCAACTATAAGGTGACAAAAGATGTGTAACAACCAGGGGATTAGCTGTAGTAAATCACTCATGAGCTGTTAATGATGTAGTGCAGAAACTGAAATATATGGAGATAATGTAAGACATACAACGTTTGCAATTAAAATTGGGAAATGGAGCAGGAATAAAGGATAGCCTCGTTATGAAGATTTTTGCAAAATTTATCACTAAATTGCACAAAGAAGGGCATGAATTTCTGTAGCACCTTTCACAACTTCAGGACACTGCAATGAAGTGTAAAAGTCACTGTTATTACTGTCTTTACAGTCACTGTTGTAATGTAGGAAGTGTGACAGCTAAATTGTGCATAGCAAGATCCCACAAACGGCATTGTGATAATGACCAGATACAGGAGGTCCCTGGCTTATAATGGGTTCCATTCCTGATTGCGTTTGTAAGTCAATTTATATGTAAGTTGAACACAATACCGCATGGCTAAAATATCCGTTCGTAAGTATGGGCAAACGTTTGCAAATCGGAACCTTAAAATTTAGATAATAGGGATCGTGTTCGTAAGTACGAGTGCTCATAAGTCAAATGTTCTTAAGTCGGAGACCCCATGTAACCTGTTTAACAAACAAAGACAGAAATTGCTGCAGATACTCAGCAGGTCTGGTACCATCTGTGGAGAGAAAGCAGAATTAACGTTTCGATTCCAGTGACCCTTCTTCAGAATGGACCCTTCTGAAGAAGGGTCACTGGACTTGAAACATTAACTCTGCTTTCTCTCCATAGATGCTAGCAGACCTTTTCGAGTTTCTGCAGAAATTTCTGTCTTTGTTTCAGATTGCCAGTATCTGCAGTTCTTTGATCTATTAACCTGCCTGTTGGTGTTGGCTGAGCGATAAATATTAGTCAGGAGTCCTGAACAGCAATACAAGGTTCTTATATCTGACTGAAGGGCTTTGGTTTAAAGTCCTATCCAAAAGAGAGTGCCATTTACAATGCAGCACTCCCAAAATTGTCCACCAATGCAACAGTCCAGGTGTTGAGCTCTGCTTCTTCAGTAGGACTGGAATGCACCAACAACATTTTGTTTCAGTGGTGACAGTGCTACATGCTGAGTCACAGCTAACATACAGTATCTAGGGGAACAGTATCTCATGAATCAAGACAGTGATGCATTAATTGCAGGGTTTACCACCCTGCTTCAGCTTGAGTGACCATGTCAGTGAAACCTATTTTGTGTTTGAGTAGGATGAAGGAGCCAGCTTTTCCAGGGAAACATGCCTTCGACCAGAAACTGCATCACAGGTCACTACAGGTGGAATGAGCTACCCTCCCTTGAGTCAGCAGCTTCTCCACCCACAGTTCACAATCTAGCTTGAGGTGGCGCTGTCTCCACAGTCAAGCCCTGAAACAGCTCCATTTCTGAGAGTTTACAGGGAGAGAGATTAAGTAGACGCAGACAATAAAGGTTGACTCATTCTTGAACAAAAACCACTGGAAGATTGTTTTCTTCAAGAAACATTGAAGGTTGAGTGCACCAGAGGAAGAAGGGTTGACATGAATTGGATGTGTTTGAGTGTGAAGTGGATCTCAGCATCAGTGAAAAGTCAATGGGCCGAATGGTCTCCTATCCTTAGGAAGGACAGTCTCACCTTTTCACCTCTGGGACCACTAGGACCTGGCAACCCCTAATAAAGGAAATAAAATGTTAGAATTACTGCACAAAATATTTCTTCAGCAAACATTCCTGACTTTAATAGTTTAGAGAGAACAGCACAGATGAAAATAGCCTAAATCTTCCACGTAAGACATAAAAAATACCTTCTTGCCAATGTTCAGAATGAAAAATGCCCAATTCCAATGCTGGACCCATCTTAATTGATGCAGCAAACCATGCAAGGCTGCATTGGAGTGAATCTTTGCAGGAGCTAAGCCCTCTTTTTATTGGAATATGGCATATTTCAGTTGGTAAACTGTTTTGAGATCCCAAAGCCATTTGACCGTTACTGACAGAATGTGCGTGTGATAGGTCGGTGGGTGAGGGCACACAATGGCAGGTATTGGGTGCCTTTTGTGTGAAGGGGCAGGTCAGTGAGTGAGAGGGAAGGGTGGGTCAAGTTTTGGGAGGAGTGGTCAGCTCAGGCAGGACAAAAGTTGGGTGTTGGGAAGGTTGTGATTGAATGTGGAGAGAGGGAGCCTGATGCCTGTGCAAGTTTGGGAGGGAGGGAGGTTGGTATTGGGGGAGCAGATGAGGAGGGCTTGGTCTGGTATTCAAATGTAAGTCATTGCAAGTTGAATAGTTACCCAGGAATGAATGGGGTTGCCAACGCTCAACAGTATTCTTGTAAATCCCACAATTTGTGGGGCAGTTTCTTGGAAATAAAAACATGCATATTTGCTACACATGCAGGACACTGGAAAATTGCCTGCAGTCTGTGTGGAGACCGCCAAGGCTTCTGAAAATGCCTGGCCTAGAGGAAAGACTCTCACTCCAACTGGGCCGAACTTTGATGGCTCCTCCTCAGAGAGAATTTCCTGAAGTGTGCTCTGTGCAGACTCTTAGTCGATGAAAATAAACATGCTCACCAGGAAGTCTCCCCAGTGGAGAGAATGACAGCCTTTATCCCACCCCCAGCAAAGTGGAAATTTACCAAGGCTTCTTCGAGAGCACCTTCCAAACTCACAATCAGTTCCGTCTCAAAGGCAAGGACAGCACATACGTTGGAACACCAACCCCTGCGATTTGGAATCACTTGAACACCGACTTGCTATGACACTCCACATGTCTAAAAAAATTGTCACATCCTGTCAAGCCCAGCATTTATTACCCATCCCTAATTGCCCTGGTGAAGGTGATGGTAAGCTGCCTTCCTGAGCCGCTGCCTTCCGCAGACACACCCACAATGCTCTTAGGGAGGGAATTCCAGGATTTTGACCCAGTGACAGTGAAGGAATGGTGATATATTTCCAAGTCAGGATGGCGAGTGGCTTGGAGGCGAACTTGGAGATGGTGGTGTTCCCATGTACCTGCTGCCCTTGTCCTTCTGGATGGTAGATGTGGAGCTTCTTGAGTGTTGGAGAGGGAGCTGCACTCACGTAGGCAAGTGGGGAGTATTCCATTACACTCATGAGTTGTGCCTCTTTGACAGTAAAAGCTCTGGGAGCCAAAAGGTGAGTTACATGCCACACAATTCCCAGCCCCCTGAGCTATTCTTATACTCAGAGTATTTATATCCAATTCCTACCCATTTTGTTCTTGCTGCTCTTTGGAACAATAGCCATTGACTGTTCACCGATCAAAAGAAAGATAAGAGTGGGACAATACTTACGACTGATCCTGGCACACCAGGTGGTCCGATTAGTCCTCGATCTCCCTAATAGCAGAAACAATAAACCATGACTGCAATTCCAGATGGCTTACGACGCTTTCTCAAGAAAGGGGAGAATCAAGGATTTTACAAACTTTTCAACGAAGCATGGGCAAGGCCAGAATTTATTTCCCATGAACTGATTGGCTTGCTGGGCCATTTCAGAGGGCAGCTAAGAGTCAACCACATTGCTGTGGGTCTGAAGTCGCATGTAGACCAGACCGGGTAAGGATAGCAGATTTCCTTGCCTAAAGGAAACGAGTGAACCAGATGCATTTGTACACTAATCAACCATTGATGTGACTAGTTTTGAGTTCCAGCATTATTGGAGAGGCACTGGTAACGTGATGATATCACTGGGACTAGTAATCCAGAAACCAGGTTAATGATCAGAGGACGGGATTCCAATCCTACGATGGCAGATGAAATTTATATTCAATGAAATTCCGGAATAAATGGCTAGTTTAACATGATTGTCACAAAAAGCCATCTGGTTCACTAACACCCTTAAAGGAAAGAAATCTATGATTCTTATCCAGACTGGCTTCCAGCAATGTGGTTGACTTTTAACTGCTCTCTGGATAGCTAAGGATGGGCAATAAATGCTAGCCTAGCCAGCGATGCCCACCTCCTGTAAAATTAATAAAAACAATCATTAGCTGCTCAGACGGGATTTTGAATCCCCTATCTCAAGGGTGCATTAGCCTGGGTCTTTATACGACCACCACTCCCCTATGCATTAGTGAATACTGCTGGAGGATGTGGCTCAATAAAGCGAACTGTGTATCGGAAACTGATGGTTCAATATTTAGACACTTTGGAGGTGGTTAAATAAAACGCAGTGTCATTCAGTGTGTAACAGTTCACCTTATTGATTTGTGTCTTCGCTCGCTGCTTGGTTCTGTTCCTGTATTCACTGATGCTCATCAGTTGAAAATGAACCAATGATACACATTTGACAGTGCACAGGTTCTGAACTTAACTTCTCAGTAGCGAAACACAGAGACTGGTTCCACACCACACAGTTCCCCATCATTAGGTAGAGAGTAGGGAAGTAGAAAAACTGATTTAAAAAAAAGACGGAGAGAGAGAGACAGAGATGACAGAAAGGCAAAAGAAACAGAAAGGAATGGAATGATGGAAAGGAAAAGGGGTAATGTAAAATAACAAAATGAAAACCTAAAGGGAATGAGGTAGTGGAAGGATGGAGAAAGAGAAAGAGAGTGATTTTTGCCTATTTGTTTCTCGTTATTTGCTCATAGAATGTGGGTGTTGCTCATAAGCTCAGCATGTATTGCCCATCCCTAACTGACCCTTGAACCACGTGGTTTTCTAGGCCATTTCAGAGGGCAGTTAAACATCAATCCCATCACTGTGGGTATGGAGTCACATGTAGGACAGACTAGATACAGGCAGCATATTTCCTTCCCTGAAATCATTCGTGAACCAGATTGGATTTTACAACAATCGATGACAGTTGTCGTGGTCACCATTGTCAAGACTAGCTTAATATTCCATAGTTATTCACTGAATTTAAATTCCACCAATGGCTACGTTTGGATTTGAACCCATATTCACAAAGCAATTAGTCTGGGCCTCCAGAAAACTGGTTCAGTGACATTACAATTACAGCACCATCATCCCTTCTATATATTCACTGCTTTTCATCATCTTAGGATGTACTTACGTTCTTAAATTAGAAAGTGCAGTTACGAGCAGGCAAAATGTAAACTCTATTAAAATTCTGAAAGAATTAATCAACTATTGGTAGCATTAAATAATGGACCAAAATTACATCAGGCAAAATAAGCAACCAGAACAAAGAACAAAAACAGCCCTCCAAGCCTGGACTGCCATATTTTGCCCTTCCATACGAAAACTGTCTTCACTTACAGGATCCATAAACCTCTATTCGTTTCCTATTCATGTATTGAACCAGGTGTTTCTTGAATGTTGCTATTGTGTCTGTTTCCACCACCTCCTCTGGCAGCCCGTTCCAGGCACTCATCACCAGAGTGAAAAAGATTTGGGCAAAGTTTCTGTTGTGGATCATTTTCTGATAAATTCTCTTGGCATTCATCTGTGTATGCATACACATTTGATGAGACTGTACTTTGTAATGTTCCTGCTCTTGATTATACTGCGTTGAATGCTAAAGGAGTTGAGTGTTGATTTGGGAAGACTAGCAAAATGGTAATTCACCTGTGACAGAATCCTTGGCACATCTGACTGTACTCAAGAGTAACAGTTTTGCAAGTTTTCTTAATTTTTCTATGATTACACTTTTGGAACAGTTAAATATAAGTTAAAGAAAGTTCACTTCAATATCTGGTGTTCAGACAATGAAGAAAAGCAGGAAGGAACTTGCAGTAACTTCACATGAGTTGGATATGTAATGAGGGGAGATTCAAACAGTGGGAAAACAAGTATATTAAAAGACATTCATTATGTATTGTACATTTTTGTCTTTATTAAAAAAAATTAAAATAAGTTTACAAAATTATCCAAAGAAATTGATGGGAGAGGTTAATAGCAATGGAATGGGTTGACATCTCCAATTCTCTTTGACCATTTATTGCCTTTGTAAATAGTCCATGAAAAAATGTGGTTTAGAAGCTTGGTCTGTATGCTGTTTATTTTGAATTGAATTTACTATAGCGCCATGGTGTCAGATTAGGACATATTTTGGACATGTACTTGCTCATGGAGCTGACATTTGAGCAACATGATTATTGCTTTCTTACTCAGATTGCTTCTTGAATTGTCTAGAATGGGGATGGAAACATTTGAAATTTGGGGTCAGCAAGGGAATAGATGATTAAAATTTCAAATTTAATACAGCAGCTTTTAACGGAAATATGGATGAACATGCTCATGTTCTCAAAAACCCGTCAACCTTTACTTTAAAATAGTAGTACAATGGAAAGGTAGTAGCGTGGTTGGTAACGTCATCGGACTAACAGGCCCCAAATAATGCTAACATGAGTTCACATCGCAGCTTGTCGTAGGTATTATTTATTTTCCAACTTTATTAATGCATTTAAAGTTCATTTCACTAATGGTGACTGTGCTTACCATCATTGATTGATTATAAGACCCCACCTAGTTCACTTTATGTTCCTAATGTCCTTGTAGGGGAAGGAAATTTACTATTCTTATCTAGTCTGGCCTACACATGACACCCAGATCATTGGCTTTGTAGTTGGTTCTTAACTGTCCTTTGAAATGGCCGGACAAGCCATTCAATTCTAGGACACCGGGGATCTACAACAATTGTATGCCTTGCCTGTTGCAACCCATAATTCATGAAATATTTTTTAAAAAACTAAGTGATTTAATTCAAATTCTGATATGCTGGCTTTCAAAACATTCATGAATTGCTAAGTTCTGATGAACTCCACACATTGTAGCAAATTATGGTTGCGATGACTTAGGTTGAAAGCTCAGTTTTGTTTTTAGGCAATCATTGTGTGTTCTGGGCAATTTGTTGACAAAATTTTCATTTAGCCCTGGAAATGACAAGGTATTTTCCATGTGTAATTTGTTGTTCTGCTTGCCTGTACATGCCATTAATTCTCTTGTCTAACTAATTAGAAGGTAAAATGATTGGCTTTTTAAAAAATTGGCATTGTCTCAAGACTGATCTGTTTCTTTTAACAGACTTGCAGAGAGGGAAAATGAGATCTTGGATAGCAAACACATCACAGCACAGGGTGAATTATCCAGATGAGGAAGCATTTCTTCTCTGAGACAGTGGTTACGCTGAGGAATTCTCTTCCCCTGCAGACAGCAGTCGTCGAATATATTCAATGGTGAATCAGACCGATTCTGAATTGACAAGGAAGTGTGTAGTTATGGGGAGAGTTGTATGTGTGGGGAGGGATCAGGAATGTGGAATTGAGACCACAATAGGAGCAGCCATGATCTTACTGAATGGCGGAGTAGGCTCGAGGGGCCGAACAGCCTCCTCCTGTTCCTATTCAAAATAGCAGAAAGCAGGTGATTCGGCCCTTCGAGCCTGCTTCGTCGTTCAATACGATCGAGGCTAACCATCAATAACCTGTGATAACAAAGTGTAGAGCTGGATGAACACAGCAGGCCAAGCAGCATCAGAGGAGCAGGAAACCTGACGTTTCAGGCCTAGACCCTTCTTCAGAAATTCTGAAGAAGGGT
>NC_063347.1:7074075-7092230 GCF_021869965.1 Rhincodon typus
ACCCTTCTTCAGAATTTCTGAAGAAGGGTCTAGGCCTGAAACGTCAGGTTTCCTGCTCCTCTGATGCTGCCTGGCCTGCTGTGTTCCTCCAGCTCCACACTGTGTTGTCACTGGTCAACAGGAACATCCTTTCTGCACTTAACTTATCTAGTCCTGTTGGAATTTTATAGGTTTCCATGGGATCCCACCAAATCTTCTAAGAGGCAAGCCTTGTCCCCAGCTGGTTATAGTCCAACGGATTTATTTTTAAGTAAACCTGTTAGACTATAACCCGGTGTCGTGTGACCTCTGGCTTTGTCCCTGCAATCCGACACTAACATCTCCACATCTTGTCCCCAGCTGACAATGCTCACTTACCTTAGGTCCTAATGGTCCTGGAGGGCCCCGCTCTCCCTGCAAAAAGTAAAAAGCATGATCATGACACGTCTATTTTGCCAATTAATTAAGAACCTGCAAGGCCCATTAGAAGGACAGGCAGACATTCCAGTCCTATTCCTTCATCTGCTTCGATACAAATGGTCAGTGTCTGCCTTGCTGTAATGATGGGAACCATGGCTTTGTAGTCAACCATTGCCAAAGGCACAGCAAATGGTGCAGCAGCAATAACAACAACTACTTACATTTATGTGGCACCCTTAATGTCATAAAAGGTGCTGAGACGCCTCAGAGGAGTGACATTAGCAAAACAACTGAAGGAGATATTGACCTGGAAAGTACGAGGCCCATCAGCTGTGTTTTTGCTTGGGGAAATTGGAAAGGGTGACCCGTCCACCACATTTCCGCTCACCTCCGAGCTGAGGCCTGTAATATGCAAGGTGGGCAGCTGCTGAAATTGGCACCCTGCTATTACACACAATATAAATAGCCAAGGGTCAATTCACAGAAATTGCTGGGAAAAGTCAGCAGGTCTGGCATCATCTGTGGAGAGAAGTCAGAGTTAACGTTCTCAACACAACAACAAAAACAAAGTTGCTGGAAAAGCTCAGCAGGTCTGGCAGCATCTGTGAAGGAGAAAACAGAGTTAATGTTTCGGGTCCGGTGACGCTTCCTCAGAGCTGTTAACGTGTTAGGCTGCTTGGGGTCATGTAGCCTTCTAGAGTCAATATCAAGATCTACAACTTTGGGGCTCGAACTCTCCTACATCCTTACCCCAAGCCCCACACACCATGCCTTGTTATCACATAAAAACCGAAAGACCTGCAGATGCTGCAAGGAAGAGTCACCAGTCCCGAAACATTAACTCTGATTTCTCTTCACAGATGCTGCCAAACCTGTTGAGCTTTTCTATCAATTTCTGTTTTTGCTTAGAATCACGTAATCTGCTATTACACAACCCACTGTTAGCCACTAACAGTCCCCATTAGTAACTATTCACCCTCCTAGCCAGAATGTTATTCACTCCTTTGTCTGTCCAGCTGTTCTTTCTCTTTGGGCTCTATCCCCACCTGTTATTTTCTACATTTCCCCTACCCCCACTCAATCTTCTGCATATAAACCGATATTTTCCTAGCTACCATCAGTTCTGAGGAAGGGGCACTCAATTCAAAATGTTAACTCCGATTTCTTTTTTTCTTCGCAGATGCTGCCAGACCCGCTGGGCTTTTCCAGCAACTTCTGCTTTTGTTTCTGATTTACAGCATCCGCAGTCCTTTCGGTTTTTATCAAGGGTCGATTGAGCTGGTTAATAAGCCCAAAAGCGTAAAAGCTTTGAAGATTATGCTTCCCTTGCCAAGATGTGGTCAGTATGGGCAGCTAGGTGGGGAATGGTGTTGTTGGCTTCAAAGGGGCTTAAAATTGTGTGAAGTGTGGGAGCACGCTGGAGGATCCTTTGTGCCCAATGGTGGTAACCTCCATCCTACCCCACCCTTAGAAGTTAGATCCTCAGTTTCTTCTCATCCATTCTGTAAAACCCATTCCCCCTTGCTGAATTTCCAAGAAACAACAGCGCCCCCCACCCCCGCACCTGTCCCCTCCACAAACTCAAAGTTCTTCCAAATAGGTTCTAGACTCCATGGGACTCCCTACACGGACCTGCCTGTAGTTCCATCTGTGTCCACTGCTGAGCCCTGGCGCTGTCAGGTCTGTTGGAGGATGGAGGTTTAGTATGGAGAGCAGGCCCCACCAGGGGCTCATGGTTGCAGGTTGGAGCTCCAAACCGAGCATGTTTCTTCCAGGGGAAAACCAAGTGATTCCAGGGGAATCACTTTGACATTAAACTATGGAGACTTTCCATCCCATTTGTCAGAGCTAGATTGCACCCATGTCCCAAGGATACAGGCTCGATTTCAAACCCAAGTTTGCCACTTGACCATGGACATTTGATCTAAAGATTTTCTTTTACTTATTCATTCAGGAGATGCGACAAGGCATATTGTCCACTTCTGCAATCCTCTGGTGGGTGACTTTCTTCAACCACTGCAGGCTGTGAGATGCAGCAGCGCGCACAGTGCTTTAGGGAAGGAGTTCCTGGACGGAACAACAAGGGGAGGAACAGCGATGTAGTTGCAAATCAGGACAGCGTGTGCCTCCGCTGAGGTCCCCGATTCATGGGATGTTCTTGAAGAAGACTTGGCGAGTTGCTGAAGTGAATTTTTACAAATCCGGGCACAGATCCCAGAAGAAGGATTGTAAGATGTGGGAGGAATCACTTACCCTGGATCCTGGCAAACCAGTCTCCCCTGGCTGGCCTCTGTCACCCTGTCCATCAAAACATAAAAATAAGAGGGCCTGTTAATTACCCGCCTCAATCAATAACTCCTTCTCATATTCACTTGTCTCCCTCATTCTTTCCTTGGCAGTCTGAGATGCCTGTAATATATCAGGCTTATATTTTCCAAATAAATAAAACCGTTCTCTCAGGATATTAAGCTGATGAATTGCACCCAAACAACTGACCTATTTAATTGACAACCTTTACCCACTCCCCATTGTTTAATCATCCAAATAAAGGAACCTCCTTTTTCCCACAGTCACCACAATCCTACCAGACCATAGGGCTGCTCTCTGATTACAGACAGAAACACAGAGAGTGGTGGTGATTTAACCTGAGGGTCACCACACCTCAGGCAATGGGCGAGGTTGGGAAGGAGAATCCTTCGTAGTAACCTTAGTTGGTGTGGGAATTGAACCCACGTTGTTAGCATCACTCTACAGACCAGCCAACTCAGCTAATGGCAACCTGACTAAAATGAGGTAAGCAGCTGGGTATCCAACCAAATTGCATGAGAAATGAGAATGAGAAATGCTCGGAGTCTGAACAAGGAAGTGTCACTTCGAATAATTAATCAGGTACAGAGAGCAAAATAAAGACAGAATGAAAAACTGGTTCAAGAGAACGAGAAAGAAGAAAACCAAAGAAAAGAATTTCCACTTTTAAGAATCTCAAACATAATTAAAATATTTTAAACTGAAGGAATGGGACTGTGCATTAGAAGAATTAATTTATTTAAGTTTTTAGGCTTTATTACACTTCAAAGGATACACATACTATAATGGACAAGATAAAAGCTTTTTTTGAGTTTAGATGCTACCTCTTCAGTCACATTATGCTGTTCAGTGCTGAGTCTCTCTGTTAGATACTGAAGGTGTGTAGCTTCAAATGGAGCAGAACATCGCAGACAGAACATTCGGATTTACATGTTAAGGAGTGCGATAGCAGGAGCTACCATTCAATTTCTACATAAATCACAGTTTAGAATAATTGCCTCAACTTCAATTCCACTGGTAAATCAGGTGCTGTTGTAATGGCAAGGACCTTGTGGGGACAGTATCTCTCCATACTCACTATTTGATACCAAATAAAACTCACCCATTCTCAGTAATTTGGTCTTAAACCCCAGCTCCACCCCTCCATACGCAGCATTCTTTCCAATCCCTACTCGCTCGGGACTAACGTCACATTCCAACCGGTATGGTTAAGAAGGAGCGAATCAAGTTTATTACCAGCGGAAAAATTACAAGAAAAGACAACAAGTTTCGATCATAGCGCTGAAACACTTGCCTTGTCACCCTGTTCACCCTGAGATCCTCTGGGACCCTAAAAGAAATGAAAAGATTAATGATAAATCATGGAAGTTTTAAGATGTGTGCCACACTTCAGATGTTGCAAATGCACATTACCATGCTGCATATATTTTCTAATCAATTTAAAATGTAAAAGAATGTTCCTATTTGTTTATTCTGACCTCAAATTGGTTTACTTTCCTCAGAACAGATTGGGTCTGACTGACCTCTTGGAAGTACAGTCATTTGGGTCTTGTGGTCACAAAGCGGGGTGCAGGTTACACCTAGCAACAAATTACTTTGTACTTTTTATGGTTTAATGGCAAACAGTACATCTAACATCTCACACTGAACAATTCCACAGGAGATGAATTGTTCTCATGCCCTTGGACTTGCCTGGCAGGACAAAGAAACTGGACTGGATTTTATGACCACAGATCAGGTGCCTCACACCCCAGCCCTACCACACTGATGTAAATTAGGGCATTGGTTTGGCAGTTCACTGTCAACCCATCAATCTCTGATAATACATGATGATGGGTATAGATAGGGTTAATGGCAGGTGTCTTTTCCCTCGGATGGGGGATTTCAAGACTTGGGGGCACATTTTTAAGGTGAGAGAAGAAAGATTTAAAAAAGGCATGAGGAGCAAATGGTTTTACACAGGGAGTGGTTTTTGTGTGGAGTGAACTTCCAGAGGAAGTGGTAGATGCAGGCACTGTTACAATGTTCAAAAGACATTTGGACAGGTACATGAATAGGAAAGGTTTGGAGGGATACAGGCCAAATGCAGATAAATGGGACTAAAACAGGAATTGCTGTAAAATCTCAGCAGGTCTGCCAGCATCTGTGAAGAGAAATTAAAGTTAACTGAATTCTAAGGAAGGGTCACTGGACCTGAAACGTTAACTCTGATTTCTCTCCACAGATGTTGCCAGACCTGCTAAGCTTTTCCAGCAATTTCTATTTTTGTTTCTGATTTGCAGCATCATTTGCAGTTCTTTTGGTTTTTATTTGGTAAATGGGACTAGTTTAGTTTTGGAAACTTGGTCAGCATGGACATGTTGGACTGAAGGGTCTGTTTCTGTGTTGTTTGACTCTATGAAGCAGGAAGTGAGTTACTCGCTGTAGAATTTCCAGCCTCTTTTCTTGTCCAGTCCAGTTTCTGGCCAACTGACCTCTTCGTGCACTGTAGGGATTCTGTGATTATGGCATAATCTTACCACAGGTTAACTCTCTCTTGCAGCCTTGTGGTTAGGAACATGCCACAGTACAATTACAGAATCCCTACAGTGCACAAAGAGGCCATTTGGCCCCTTGAGTCTGCAGTGCCCCTTCGAACAGCATCCCACCCAAACCCACCACCACCCACACGATCCTTGTAACCCTGCATTTACCATGGTTAACCCACCTAGCCTGCACATCCCCGGACACTATGGGGCAATTTCCCATGGTCAATCCAACTAGCCTGAACATCTTTGGACTGAGGGAGGAAAACAGAGCACATGGAGATAACGCACGCAGACAGCGGGAGAAGGTGCAAACTCCACACAGACAGTCACCCGAGGGTGGAATTGAACCCAGGTCCCTGGCGCTGTGAGGCAGCAGTGTTAAGCACTGAGCCACCTGTAAATAAACCGGATGTTTTCTGTCCCACATTAGACTCCTTTAAACATTCTTCAGCAGCGCAACAAGGCCATGAATGTTATAAAGGCAGCTGTCACACGCGAGGAATGGTCAACAAAACGTGAAGCAGGTACATGGGCAAGAAAGAGGAACCCACAAGGTTCACTCTCAGGAAACAAGTACTCTACAGCCCTGCCTCTATACCAGGCCTCCTTCATAACTTAGCACAACGTTGGTGAGTGAGGCATTATTCATCTCACGAAACTGTGCTATCTCTTCCATTCTCCTCTGAAGCCAGCCCCATGTGTAAAATGAAAATCCTCATACAAATCTAGTCAAGCAGCCAGGAACAAAACCTTAGCAACAGGAGGAGGCCTGTTGAGGGCCTGTTTCACCATCTTGTGGCTGACCTGCATCTCAACTGCATTTAGGTGCCGGTGGTGCCTATTCTTAAGGGCATTTCACAAACATCTATTAATCGCTTTGTCCTCCGAGATCCGGTTTTCTGGGGGACAGAAGTCCTAAGTTCACTCCTGAATGGCCTAGCTCCAATTTTAACTTTATTCCCTCTAGAATAAATAGTTTCTCCATTAGAATTCTCTGCCACAGAGAGAGCGTTGGAAGCTCAGACTATCAGTGTGTTAAGGTAGAAATGTATCGATTACTGATTATCAGTGACATATAGGATTATGGAGGTAGCATGGCATTGAATTATTCAATCAGCCATGATTGTATTAAGTAGCAAAGGGGCTTCGATGGGCTGAATGGCCTACCCCACTTTACAATGAACATATCTATCCCATCAAATCCTTTTAAATATTCTCTCCAGCTCTCTACTACAAACATTCACACCTCCTACTTTTCCATCTCTTCCCTCTCTGATGTACTCAGTACCTCTGAGGTGTAGCCAGGCTGTGTTTGAATGGAGTTGGAACACTTTAGCTTGTTTGTATGAATGTTTTTAATGTGTTTAATTTAGATAAATGTGAGGTGCTGCATTTTGGAAAGGAATATCAGGGCAGGACTTATACACTAAATGGTAAGGTCCTGGGGAGTGCTACTGAACAAAGAGACCTTGGAGTGCAGGTTCATAGTTCCTTGAAAATGGAGTCACAGGTAGACAGGGCGGTGAAGAAGGCATTTGGTACGCTTGCCTTTATTGGTCAGTGCATTGAGTATAGGAGTTGGGAGGTCATGTTGTGGCTGTACAGGACATTGGTTAGGTCACTTTTGGAAAACTGTGTGCATTTCTGGTCTCCCTGCTGTAGGAAGGATTTTGTCAAACTTGAAAGCGTTCAGAAAAAATTTACAAGCATGTAGCCAGGGTGGGAGGGTTTGAGCATTGGGAGAAGGTGAACAGGCTGGGGCTATTTTCCCTGGAGCGTCGGAGACTGAGGAGTGACCTTATAGAGGTTCATAAAATCATGAGGGGCATGGATAGGATAAATAGACAAGGTCTTTTCCCTGAGGTGGGGGAGTCCAAAACTAGAGGGCATAGGTTTAATGTGAGAAGGGAAAGATTTCAAAGAGACCTAAGGGGCTACATTTTCATGCAGATTTTGTTGCCTGTATGGAAATGAGCTGCCAGAGGAAGTGGTGGAGGCTGGTACAATTACAACATTTAAAAAGCATCTGGATGGGTATATGAATAGGAAGGGTTTAGAGGGACATGGACCAAATGCTGGCAAATGGGACTAGCTTTATTTAGGATATCTGGTGTGCATGGATGAGTTGGACTGAAGGGTCTGTTTCCGTGCTGTACATCTCTATGACTCCTTGACTCTAAATGTCTTTCTCCATTGAGTTAACAAAGGCGTTAGTCTAGTTAGTTTGTTGAGATTCGTAATGGCACTAACCCGGTCACCTGGTTCTCCTTGGCGGCCTGGTGGTCCTGAGAAACCTTCACCTGCGTTGCCCTGGAAACACAGAAAGAAAATTTCAGAGTCCATTTTCAGAAACACTTTTATCGTTTTGTAAGCGTCCTTGTTTCTGTAAGACAGCTGTGTAGATATTTCCAGCCATATCACTACGGTGCACCAACCTCATCCGTGTAATGTGTCTTTGGCTTTCACCAGCATCATGTCTCCCCAATCTTGTGAAGCAGATTCCAAAGTATTGGGCAGGTATGAAGACAAGTTGATGGGTTTTTACTTTTCCCTGGTGTTAGGGAAATAAAAAGGTGCTGGGAACAACCATTCTACGCTCTTAGCCTGTACTCTGCATAGATACAGCCAACAACACTATTGGTGGGTACTAATTCTGTCAATGCCAACATGGCAGATGGTGAAGTTCCAATTCAATAAAAGTCTGGAATTAAAAAAAGCTAGCCTAATGGTGACTGATGCCCTTTAGAGAAGAGCATCTAACATCTTTGCCTGGCCTGGTCTACGTGTAGCTCCAAACCATAGCAACACGGTTAACTCTTAGCCACCCTCTGGGTGATTAGTGATGCCAGATAATGCTTGCTTGGCCAATGATGTCCACATCCTATTAACAAATAAATGAAAAGCCTGGATTCTGAGACTATAGCTTGAGGCACTTTTTTGCATCAAACATAATTGATCAGAAAACTTGCCCGATCTCACCACCCCGCCAATGGCTTGTGGTGGAAAGATGTGAAGGTCTATCTGTTTGATCACACTAGATTGGCCATAAGATCTTGGGGTGAGACTCAAACCTGGAGCTTCTGGCCCTGAGGCAAGGATGTTACTTGCTACATCACAAGACCCTCCCTTCATGATCTGGCTGTTGGGGCGGCACGGTGGCTCAGTGGTCAGCACTGCTGCCTTACAGCACCAGGAACTCGGGCTCAGTTCCAGCCTCGGGTGACTGTCTGTCTGGCGTTTGCACATTCTCCCCATGTCTGCGTGGGTTTCCCTCCGGGTGCTCTGGTTTCCTCCCACAGTCCAAAGGTGTGCATAGCCAAGGTCAATGTGAGGTTACAGGAACTGGGGGAGGGGGAATGGGTCTGGGTGGGATGGTCTTCAGAGGGTTGGTACAAACTCGATGGGCTAAATGGTCAATTCTATGGTCCAGAATTTAATACTGGTTCTTGACCATCTCACCACTGATGCTGTGCCTGGTGCCCTTGGGACATATGAAAGTACTATCCCTGGTTTAGCATTCACTGTTATTGGCCTTTATATCAGGAATGAAAATAATTGTTTTTTACCTTTTCACCTTTCTGTCCTGTTGACCCAGGAGGTCCTCTTGGTCCTGGACTACCAGACTCACCAGGACTTCCCTTCAAAGGAAATACAATGTTAGTTCTAATTAATGTAATCGTGCAGTAATGGATGTTCCTTCCTGCAGCCAGACCTCCTCATGTTTCAGTACTTACTGGGTGGCCCGGCTCTCCTTTCTGACCTGCTCCATCTACCGAACTCTGTGGGAAAAGTCAAATGGTCAGTTGGTTGCTTGAGTCTGCACTTCCATGAAGTTCAATGCTTCCCGCTGCCCCTGCTCAATCTCTCTCTTGAGCTGCAAAGGTGGGAGAGTGAACTGCCCCTGATCCCCTCGCTCAGACCATTCACCCAGCTGGCGATCCACTGCACCCCCACCAGCCACGTCACCTCAAATATTATCCCTCAAACCTCATGTACAGGTGTAAAATCATGATGGTGAGTGGGTGGGAAACAGATCATGAGATTTTCAGTTTGAATGCCTCTCCCCTGAAACTTCACGAATAGGGGTCCAGGTTCTTGTCATTGCTATCTTCTCCCTCAGCTGGGAAGGGTTGTAACTTGAATAAGGGAAACATTTGAAACCAGAACTTTCAAACTTTTCTGCCAATGTCTACAATATCAAGTGCATTGCACAAACTGAACATGTTGTCACCTTCATGAATATGACGCAGGAACACAACCCTTTCCAACATGCACCAGAAGACTGGACAAAATAAAACAAAAACTCCATAAACAATTTACAAAGTGTGAGAATTTCAAATAAGAAAGAAAGCTCACTAGCAATATAAAAACAGATTGCAAGAGTTTCCATAAGTATTTAACAAGGAAAAGAGTAAGTAAGGTGAGCATTTAGAGAGTCAGTCTAGGAATTAATAATGAATTTTAAAAAAAAGCAGATGTGCAAATATTTTACATTGGTCTTCACTGCAGAGGACACAGATAATGCCCAAGAAATTAATGAATCAAAATTTGAAAGGGAGGGAGGAATTTAAAATAATTTCATTTAGCAGGGAATGGGTACTGACAACATCGCTCAAATCCCCAGGTCTTAATGAATTTCGTCAGAAGTCACACGACACTAGGTTATAGTCCAACAGGTTCATTTGAAATCATTAGCTTTCGGAGCGCTGCTCCTTCATCAGGTGAAGGTCAGGAGCAGCATTCCAAAAACTTGTGATTTCAAATAAACCTGTTGGACTATAACCTGGTGTTGTGTGAGTTCTGACTTTGTCCACCCCTGTCCAACACCGGCACCTTAATATCAACGATGAATTTCATCCAAGCATCTTAAAACAAGTGGCTTTTGAATCACCGACGCATTGTTTATAATTTTTGAAATTTCCCTAGATACTGGAAAGGTCCCATCAAATGGAATTCCTCTATTCAAGAAAGCAAAGAAGTGGAAAGCAGGTGAGTACAGGCCAGTCAGCTTAAAATCTGTTACAGTGAAGGTGTTGGAATCTATTCTGAAGAGGGTAAAGTAGGGTACTGAGTAAATCTCAATCAAATCAAGCTGAGGTGGGGAGCTGGGCCCTTCCTGAAGAGTGGATTTTATCAGGCACAGTGAAGAAGCAGCTCTGGGACCCAAATAGGAACACAACAGGTTACTGTAAACACAACGAATGGGCAGAAGGGGCAAACCCTAGCACAAGTCACATCCTTCGAGACAGAGAGGCAGAAATGGAAAGGAACAAAATAAAAAATAAAATCAGCCCACAGAAGTGAATCAATTTGAGACGATGATTGAAAGGAATATTCACTTACTCTCTCACCTGGTTCGCCCTTTTCCCCCTGCAAAAGAATGACAAACTCATTAAGAAGAACACTCAAATATTTTGCAATGCTATCGTACAGAATTGGACACTCTTCAAAATGTTCTGTTGGAGATTGCGTCAATGCAGTATGGAGCTGGAGGAACACAGCAGGTCAGGCAGCATCCGAGAAGCAGGAAAGCTGATGTTTCAGGTTTATACCCTTCACCAGTCCCGATGAAAGGTGTAAACCTGAAATGTCAATTTTCCTGCTCCTCTGATGCTGTCTGACCTGCTGTGTCCCTCGGCTCCGCACTGTATTGAAACTGACTCCAGCATCTGCAGTTCTTGCTCTATCTCCTGATGAAGACTGTAACACTCTTACTGATTTATATCAAGCAACAAATACAAAAAACAATCTTTGTGTGTTTGAGTTGATTATTCTGTAACATATCAAAGTAAATAGGATCTCACTGAAAAATGATACTATTGAGTACGACCAACGTTGATGTTAAAGATATGTTATTTGCTACCTGTTAGATGTTTTCCTAAGCAATTTGTTGCAAGATTTTGTTAGACATCTCTGGTATAGGTGAGACATGAACCTGGACCTCCTGGTCTTAAGGTAGGGAACATTGTCACTGCACCACAAGGATGCTGTTTGCTACCTCATAAAATGTTTTTTTTTAAACTTAGAATCCCTACAGTGTAGAAGCAGGCCATTCAGCCCATCGAGTCCTCCCAACCCTCCGAAGGACATCCCACCCCAGATCCATCCCGTTACTGCATTTCTCATGGCTAATCCACCTAGCCTGCACATCACTGGACACTATGGGCAATTTAGCATGGCCAATCCACCTAACCTGGACATCTTTGGACTGTGGGTAGAAACCAGAGCACCCGGAGGAAACCCACGCAGACATGGGGAGAATATGCAAACTCCACACAGACAGTCGCTCGAGGGTGGAATCGAGTCCAGGTCCCTGGTGCTGTGAGGCAGCAGTGATCACCACTGAGCCACTGTTTCATCCATCTGGAATTTGGTTCCTTTTTGGAGCCCTAATTTAAATTGTTATTCAAAAATAGTATAAACAGAGACTTCCGGGCATGACAGGGGCTGAAGTATATTACCACTCCCAGAAAATCACATTTTAATCTGAATTAGAAAGTTACTTTTGGGTTGCTATCTTGAGTTGCATTGCTCCTTTGTGGAGTTGTCAGGTTTTCTTGGTTTCATTTAGCTGAATTTGTTTCATGTTAGATTTAAAATTGTATAAAGGGAGAGTGGATGTTGTGCATAATCAACTTCCACAACAACATTTTAATTAAAATTTGAAAGTTTCTTTTATTCATTGACTCTATGTGGGTATCACTGGCCAGGCCAGCATTTATTACCCATCCCTACTCACCCAGAGGGTAGTCAGAGTCAGCCACATTGCTATGGGTCTGGAGTCACATGAAGGCCAGACCAGGTAAAGATGGCAGTTTCCTTCCCTAAAGGGCATTAGGGAACCAGATGGGATTTTCCTAACAATCAACAATGGTCATCATTTGACTCTAAACTTGAGATTTTGTTGAATTCAAATTTCACCATCTACTCTGGCAAGATTTGAACCAAGGTCCCCAGAATATTATCTGCATCTCTGACTTAACAGGCCAGCGATAATACCACTAAGCCATCACCCTCTTTGCTTATCACAATGCCCCTTTAAGGGGTTGTCATCTCTTTATTTAGAGATAGCAAGAACTGCCGATGCTGGAGTCAGAGACAACACAGTGTGGAGCTAGATGAACACAGCAGGCCAGGCAGCATCAGAGGAACAGGAAATCTGACGTTTCGGGTCTGAAGAAGGTTCCCGACCCAAAATGTCAGCTTTCCTGCTCCTCTGATGCTGCCCGGCCTGCTGTGTTCATCCAGCTCATCTCTTTATTTAGTTGGATTTGGTTTAATTATGATATTATAAAGAGAGACGGGCTGTTAATTCGATTCAATTAGGTCGATATGGTTTAATTTGAAAGAGTATAAACAGCAGCTAAGCGCTTTTGTGATACAGTGGTAGGGTCTCTACCTCTGGGCCTGGAGGCAAGGGTTCAAATCCCACATGCTCCAGAAGTCTGTTGTTTGGAACAGGTTGATTAGAAAATTACCTGCAACAATAGACCAAGGGCTCTTGTGGTACAGTAGAAGTGCCCCTATTTCTGTGTTAGAAGACCCAGGTTCAAGTTCCATCTAATTTGAAGGTATGTTGAAGCATTTCCAAACAGATTGATTAGGGAAATAATCATAAGGAGGAACTGTAGGATGTGCAGGGTGGTAAGTTGGAAGCGGATATATTCTGTGAATATCCTTTATTAAGAAGATTCCCTGGAGGCTGAAGGGTGGCTGTATAAGGGTGAATAGGCAAAGTCTTTTCCTTGGGGTAGGGGTGTCCAAAGCTAGAGGGCATAGGTTTAAGGTGAGAGGAGAAAGATTTAAAAGGGACCTAACGGGCAACATTTTCACACAGAGGTTGGTGAGCGTATGGAACAAGCTGCCAGAGGAAGTGGTGGAGGCTGGTACAATTACAACATTTAAAAGGCATCTGGATGGTATATGAGTAGGAAGGGTTTAGAGGGATATGGGCCAAATGCTGGAAAATGGGACTGGATAAATTTGGGATATCTGGTAGGCATTGACAAGTTGGGCTGTTTCTGTGCTGTACAGCTTGGTGACTCTAAGAGCATTCATCTCTCATTTAGTAGTTGAGCAAATGGCTTGGCATTATTATAAGAGCTGAGATTGGTCCAGGCTGATTTACCCTTATTCTGGCCTGCAGTAATACTAGATTTTCTTCTTTGTTGTAAAGTGGTTTTAAGCGTGTGAAATAGCAACTGTCATATCAGGATAACTTGGCAGTATAAGACCATAAGACCATAAGACATAGGAGCAGAAATCAGGCCATTCAACCCATTGAGTCTTCTCCGCCATTCAATCATGGTTGATAAGTTTCTCAACCCCCTTCTCCCGCTTTCTCCCTGTAACCCTTGATCCTCTTGATAATCAAGAACCTATCTATCTCTGTCTTAAATGTACTCAATGACCTGGCCTCCACAGCCTTCTGTGGCAGTGAATTCCATAGATTCACCACTCTCTGGCTGAAGAAATTTCTCCTTAGCTCCGTTCTAAAACATCTTCCCTTTACTCTAAGGCTGTGCCCTCGGGTCCTAGTCTCTCCAACCAATGGAAACATCTTCCCAACATCCACTCTATCCAGGCCATTCAGTATTCTGTAAGTTTCAATTAGATCCCCCCTCATCCTTCTAAACTCCATCGATTATAGACCCAGAGACCTCAAACGTTCCTCATATGTTACGATTTCCATTCCTGGGACCATTCTCGTGAACCTCCTCTGAACCCACTCCAGGGCCAGTACATCTTTCCTAAGATATGGGGCCCAAAACTGCACACAATACTCCAAATGTGGTCTGACCAGAGCCTTATAGAGCCTCAAAAGTACATCCCTGCTTTTATATTCAAGCCCCCTCAAAATAAATGCCAACATTGCATTTGTCTTCTTAACTACCAACTCAACCTGCAAGTTTATAAAACCAAAAACGTAATTTGGCCTATCATGCCCAGATGCCCAATCTGCCATAGATTCAGATTGTGGCTAATCCATACCTTAACTCCATCCGGCTGTCTTTTTTCCATCTCTCTTGATACCTATTTACCCATCAGAAATATCCCAGTCTTTAAATCTTCAACTGACAACCCCTTCAACCTGTGCCATTTGGGGCAGAGAATTTGAGATTTTTAATGTTGAAAAGGTGGTTCCCCACTGCTTTCCTGAATGGACAAGCTCCAAAGTTACCACTGCGCGCCCTCATTCTTGATTCCTCCATGGTTTCTCTATATTTACCCTCCGAACCTCCTTCACCTCTCAACAAGATCATCCCGCTATCTTCTAAAACAAAAGCATTGCTATCAGTTAATGAAGAACTTGTTAGAAATCACATTTTTGTGTCCACATCAGAAGGCAGATGGGCTCTTTATTTTAAGGTCTCATATGAAAGGCAGTGTCAGCAGCAGTGGAGGAGTCTCTCTCCATCAGTATCGCTTTGGGACTGAGAGCTGAATGCTTGTGCTCTGATCTCAGGTAAGACTGATGTATGAAGAGAGACTGGATTGGTTAGGGTTATATTCACTGGAGTTTAGAAGAATGAGGTGGGCAGGAATCTCATAGAGACCTATAAAATTCTGACAGAATGAGACAGAGGTAATGCAGGAGGATGTCCCTAGATAGACCAGAATCACAGGTCACAGTCTAAGAATTTGGGGTTGGCCAATTAGGATTGAAATGGGGAGTGGTGAACCTGTGGAATTCTCTGCTACAGAAAGCAGTTGAGGGCAAAACATTGAATGTTTTCAAGATGAAGTCAGATATCAATGGGTATGGGGCAAAAGTGGGAACAGGGTACTGAATAGGATGATCAGGCATGATCATATTGAACAGCAGAGCAGGCTTGAAGGGCTGAATGGCCTACTCCTACTGCTATTTCTATGTTTCTGGGGACATTCTGAGTCAGAGCTCTACCCAGAGCTGACACCGAATTGAGAAAACCTCAAAGAGTATTCTTATAACATCTTGCATCCAAGAGAGCTGGTTATAACTCAGCAATGAGTATCAAGCAACAATCCAGCAAGTAAAGGGGATTAAGTGGGCATTTCATATTTGATGCTGAGTTTAACTCTTCTCGTGAAGATTCTCCTTGCTAAATTGACAACATACCTTGATAGACCTCCCAGGAGGTCCTGGTGGGCCGATCGGACCTTGTGGCCCGACTTGACCAGGGGACCCATTGTCACCTCTTTGTCCAGGAAACCCAGGTGGACCACGAGCGCCCTACAATAGAGAATCAAAAGAGGTGCTGAAATACCAACTGGCTCTCATTGCAGTTCGAAGATTGTTCAACAACACGCAGTTTGGCTAGCAACAACAATTTTCATTTGTATAGCCCCTCTAGCATAGTTAAAAATGTCCCAAGGGTGTTCACTGGACCAATAGCAAACAAAATTGATGTCAGGCGACATTTGGACAGATGACAGAAAGCCTGTTCAAAGACGTGTTTCTAAAGAGGAGAGAGAAATGGAGAGGTTTTTGGTTGGAATTCCAGAACCTGGGGACCAGGCAGATAAAGGTACCAATAGTGGGACATTTAAATCCGGGGATGCTGAATGGGTTGGAATTGCGGGGAGGGGAAGGACCTAAGTGGAATGAAGGGCTGGAAGAGGTTGCTGAAAGGGGTTTTAGATTGATAGTAGTTGCGGAGATCGGAAGGGAAGATTCTCTGCAGCCCAAATAGGATGTCAGTGATGCAAACATATTAAGAATTCACAAGGAATTGAAGAGAATATTGCATTTGTTTCCTCAATAGAAACAACTGACTGCAAACACTGCACACTTCAGTCAGGCAATAGAAAGGTCAGCTATCTCAGGCCTGGGGTACTCCAAACGTCACAAAGCACTGGAACAAAGTGTCACAACTTATTTCAATAGTGATTGGATCTGATGCAAATAGAAAACATGGGTGGTTGTATTATTTTCATTCAAGAGGACTGCAGTAAAATTCTCCTTCCAGCTCTGTGCCCAACACCCCAGTGCAAGTCATTGATTTCTTGATGAGTAAGTGGATCAAGGATTATGGGGAGAAGGCAGGACAATGGGGTTCAGAAACATATTAGCCATCATCAAATGGCAGAGCAGACTTGATGGGCTAAAAGAGAGGGTCCAGAGTGGCCTATTAGTGATCTTTAAGATTATGGAAGGGTTTGCTGAGGTAGATATCAAGATCCTTAGAAGGGAGGCTGTGGTAATGTTACTGGTTAATAATCCAGAACCCCAGGCTACTGCTCTGGGGGGCATGGGTTTGAATCCCAATAGGGCAGATGATGAAGTCTGAATTCGATTGGGGGTTGGGGGTTAAGAAAGGTGATGGTGACCACTGTCGATCATAAAATAAAACATTTGGTTCACTAATGTCCTTTAGGGAAATCAAGCAGCCATATTTACCCAGTCTGTCCTACATGTGACTCCAGAACAACATCAATGTGGTTGACTCTTCACTGTCCTCTGGGCAATTAGGGATAGGCAATAAATACTGGCCTAACACATCCCATGAATGTATAGAAAGATCAAACTGAGGGGCCGTGATTATAAGATAGTTGCCAATAAATCCACTAGGGAATTCAAGAGAAACTTCCTTCCATAAAGTGAGGAACTTCCCAGTACAAAGAGTGGCTGAGATGAAGAGTGTAGATACATTGAAGGGGAAGCTGGATAAATACATGAGTATAAACAAATATAAGGACATATTGAAAGGTTTTGGTGATTTCAGGTGGGAGGAGAGGACCATTAACACCAAAACAAATACACCAACATGGTATCACAGGTTCTTGGTAAAGAGTGAAAGTGTGCCACGTACTGGATTACCCGGCTCGCCCTTCCTGCCAGGATAGCCTCCGCCAGTTGTAATGTGTGTGCCGGGTTCACCCTGAAAGAGGAACAAATGCACAAACATAAACAAAAGAAAGAAAGAATGTGCACTAATATATAGCTTCCCACATCCCCAAAATGACCTCATGCCCAATAAATCACCAGAACACCACGTCCTCTCGGAATGGTTCCTTTTTTCCACAGAGATCCAGCATGAGATTCAATGGGCCAAACAGCCCACCTTCTGTTGCTATAATTACTTCTTTTAAAAATGACAGTGTAAAGCTCTATACAGGCTGCATTTGGAGCACTGCATTCAGTTCTGAACGCAACAGAAAGGACATACCAAACTTGGAGGGGGTGCCATGCAAATTCACTGGCATATTAGGATTAGAGAGGTAAACTATAAGTGAGAAGTTCTCAGTCCTAAATGACCTACCCTGTGTTCTTGGACTGTGGTAATTGGTTCTGGATTCCCCTGTCATCAGGAACATCCTTCCTGCCTGTACTCTGTCAGAATTTTATAGGCTTCTCTGAGATACTCCACATTTTTCTAAACTCCAGTGAACATAGTCCTAACCAATCCAGTCTCTCTTCGTACATCCGTGCTGCCATCTCAGGAGAGCGAACACCACCATTCAGTCTTCAAAGTTGACCCTGAGTTTCCAACATTTGCATTTTTTCCCACTCCCAGTTTAGCCTCCACCTTCACCTCCCCAAATTATTTCTTTGAAGATCAGTGATGAGCAGATCATCTTCCGGTTGGACACATGACATTGAATAATTTCAGATCCTGATCGTTTATTCCATTTTCAGCTTTGAACAGCCTGAACTGATAATGTTTCTGCTACTGACTCTTCATTAAGTCACCCCTGCTCTCCCATTCTATTACAGACCGTCCCTTCTGTTTCCCACCCACCCCACCGCACCCTCACCCCTCTTCCTTCCTCTATATTTGTTTGTATCTCTAGTTAATCCGAGTTCCGACAAAAGCTGCATTTTACACTCCCCTGCCAGTGGGTTTGAAAGATTGTGTGTGTGTGTGTGTGTGTGTGTGTGTGGGGGGGGGGGAGGCGGAAGGGGCGGGCTGTAATAGAATGGTGGTCGCCGTCGCATTA
>NC_063347.1:7092330-7099532 GCF_021869965.1 Rhincodon typus
GGGGGAGGTGGTGGAGTGGTGCAGGGTGGGGTGCAGGCACAAGTGAAATCCACTGAGTACTTTTCCACCCACTCCAACCTGTCTAATATTTTACACAGCACAGAGCAAATATCAGACAACAGCACACCTCACCCTTCCATGCTTGGGCCTACTGAAACATTCAAGTTGAACTACAGATAGCCTATTAGGGCCACATGCCCCCACAATCCACCCACATTTTACCCACACTAGGGTGAAGTGCACATTGTGTAGGAAACCTGGCAGTTCCTGCTGCCCAGGCTGGTATCGGGCAAATGGGAGGAACCTTCTTTGTAAATCCACAGCATCATCAGAGACAACCGCTGGGCGGCACGGTGGCTCAGTGGTTAGCACTGCTGCCTCACAGCACCAAGACCCTGGTTTGATTCCAGCTTTGGGTAACTGTGTGAAGTTTGCACATTCTCCCCGCGTCTGTGTTGGTTTCCTCCAGGTGCTCTGGTTTCCTCCCGCAGTCCAAAGATGTGCAGGTTGGGGTGGATTGGTCATGTTAAATTGCCCCATCATGTCCAGGGATGTGCAGGATGGGTGGATTAGCCATGGGAAGTGCAGGTTTGCAGAGATAGGGTGGAGGAGCTGGATCTGGGTGAGATGCTCCTCAAAGTGTTGGTGCACACTCAATAGGCTGAATGGCCTCTTTTCGTGGGGATTCTATGATTTGAACTTCACTCCAGGATGTACTTCCTCTGTTATCCATCACCCAGCCTCTCCAATGCTTTAATATTACTCTGGAAGCATTACTACACATTCAGGTTTAAGTAACATTCCTGAACCAGATCAGATGTGAAGGGGTGAATGGCCTACTCACACCCCCTAATTCACATGTTTGCTTGCTCATACATTTGTTTTTTTTTTAAAATGTGCTTTTAAAAAAAGAATTGTGTACAGACCTTTTCTCCCTTTGGACCTGGAGGCCCAGTTCGTCCTGGTATACCGGACTCCCCCTGTGACAAGAAACCAATATTTTAACATCAACAGTGATCATATCCTCTTGCAGTCTGGAACACAGGCCCCGTACAGATTGGGTACTAGTCAATTAAAAAACTCTCCTTTTACAAACTCAAGGCATTCCAAAAATTTACCCACAGCCAATTCACAAAACGATATCAGAATGTGCTGGAAAAACTCATCAGGTCTGGCAGCTTCTGTGGGGAGAAAGCAGAGTTAACATTTCGACGTTTCGGGACCTGAAACGTTAACTCTGATTTCTCTCCAAAGAGGATGCCAGACCTGCTGAGTTTTGCCAGCTATTTCTGATTTCCAGCATCTGTAGCTCTTTGTTTTTATTTGTTAAGTATCTTCGTGAAATGAGTTACTGTAAGAAATGCTCTTGCCGGTTTATACACAGCAAGCTCCCACGAAAGTAAGGTGATGATGACTGGGTTTTTAATGCTGTTTGCTGCGAGACTGGGAAAAACTCCCATGTTCATCCTATAATTGTACAGTGAGGCGTGTTACGTAGAGTCTGATGGGTGTATTCCAGCTCACTCAGAGAGTTCAAGTTGCTGTAGTAACACGCACATTTCAATCAGGAGCTCTAGATCCAATTTCCTGTCCACTGCACGGCTGACCAGGAAACCCACTTATTCTTACCACCTGTACTGTTGTGTGACTGTGGATTTATAGATTGACAGTCAACCTGTTTTGGCCACAATGTGAACACACCTAGCTCAAAGGTGCAGACACTACCCATTTTGCCACAGACCTCCTCCATGAGCACAAAGGTCAACAGAGATTGGGTGCTGAGGAGCTGAAGTTCCACTTTTGGGGGAAGATGGGAGACAGTCTGCTTTTCTGTCATGAAAGGTCCTAGGGTTAAAGGTGGCCCATTCTAAACCGGTTTCGGAGAATTGTGTTACTCTCTCAGTGGGGCTGGTCTTTTTCTGGACATGGGTTGTCTCTGAAAAACTAGAAACTGGCTCAGGAGTGAAGGAAAAAGCTCAGGCACATCCCACATTGGTTGGCAGGAAATCAAACCAGGGGCTATAGAGCTCAATGCCATTTGAAGCAGTTCATTTACTCACAGAGATGAGGGGGTAACTCCACACTGAAAGCTTAAAGAACAGGGGGCTCAGTGGTTAGCACTGCTGCCTCACGGCACCAGGGGCCCAGATTCAATTCCAGCCCTCGGGTGATTGTGTGGAGTTTGCACATTCTCCCCGTGTCTGCGTGGGTTTCCTCCGGGTGCTCCAGCTTCCTCCCACAGTCCAAAGATGTGCAGGTTCGGTGGATTGGCCGTGCTAAATTGCCCTGTGGTGTCTAGGGATGTATAGGTTGGGTGCGTTGGCCATGGGGAATACAGGGTGGCAGGGATAGGGGAATGCGGTGGGTCTGGGTGGGATGCGCTTTGCGAGGGTCGGTGCAGACTCAACGGACTGAAAGGCCTGTTTCCACACTGTAGAGGATCTACGATTCTATGTTAGATTATTAAATGGACTGCCATAACTTGAAGAGAATCCATGCGAGAAAATTCTATTGATCGACGTAAACTTGAAGCCAGGCAGGATCACAGAGTCATAGAATCATAGAATCCCTACAGTGTGGAAGCAGGACCTGTGGCCAAACAAGTCCACAACGACTCTCAGAGCATCCCACCCAGACCCATCACCCTATACCCACCTAATCTACTGCTGTTATAGCGTATACTTACCCTCTCTCCTCTCAATCCTGGGGTACCTTGGCTCCCCTACAAAAAAATTGAAAAAAGTCACAACATGAACTAAGAAAACCCTTCAATGAAAAAATGTTTAACTGAGTAAGATACAAATGAAAACTACAGCGTTGTCATGACGATGTGATACAACTTACTGGCTCTTGATCTGCTTCATCTGCAGAGATACAGTCCCTAATTTTCATTGCTTCTTCCCAGATACAAACACCCAAAATACGTGATTTCTTTTAACTGTCGAACCTGGGAGAAATGCATTTCTTGCTGGCCCTTGAGAAACTAAGTAAGGAAGAAATTTCGGGAGATTTGTCTAGTGCCTTTCACAATCTTTAGAAGGTTCCAAAGAACTTAACAGCCAATCAAATATTTTCTTCAAGAGTAATCAACATTGCAATGCAAGAGATTTGCATTTTGCACAGCAAGATCCAAAATCCAGAGCAGTTTCCCAGCCTCGAGAGCGTCAAGGTAAAACCCAGCGCGGACTGACTGGAGGCAAAGCCCAGCGCGGACTGGAGGCTAGGCCCAGCGCGGACTGGAGGCTAGGCCCAGCACGGACTGGAGGCTAGGCCCAGCGCGGACTGGAGGCTAGGCCCAGCGCAGACTGGAGTCTAGTCCCAGCGCGGACTGGAGGCTAGGCCCAGCACGGATTGGAGGCTAGGCCCAGCACGGACTGGAGGCAAGGCCCAGCGCGGACTGGAGTCTAGTCCGAGCGCGGACTGGAGGCTAGGCCCAGCGCGGACTGGAGGCTAGGCCCAGCACGGACTGGAGGCAAGGCCCAGCGCGGACTGGAGTCTAGGCCTGACACGGACTGGAGGTTAGGCCCAACACGAACTGGAGGCTAGGCCTGACACGGACTGGAGGCTAGGCCTGACACGGTCTGGAGGCTAGGCCCAACACGGACTGGAGGCCAGGCCCAGCATGGACTGGAGGTTAGGCCCAGCATGGACTGGAGGTTAGGCCCAGCACAGACTGGAGGTTAGGCCCAACATGGACTGGAGGCTAGGCTCAGCATGGACTGGAGGCTAGGCCCAACACGGACCGGAGGCTAGGCCCGACAAGGACCGGAGGCAAAGCCCAGCACGGACTGGAAGCTGGGCCAGCACAGACTGGAGGGTAGGCCCAGCACGGATCAGAGGCTAGGCCCGGCATGCACCGGAGGCTAGGCCCAGCGCAGAATGGAGGCTAGGCCCAGTGTGGACTGGAGGCTAGGACCAGCACAAACTGGAGGCTAGGCCCAGCACGGACTGGAGGCTAGGCCCAGCATGGTTGGAGGCTAGGCCCGACACAGACTGGAGGCTAGGCCCAGCATGGACTGGAGGCTAGGCCCAGCATGGTTGGAGGCTAGGGCCAACACGGACTGGAAATAGGCCCAACGCAGACTGGAGGCTCAGCCCAACATGGACTGGAGGCTAGGTGCCAATGTGGCCTGGGTTGGAAAGACTGTTATTCTGAAACTTTTATTTCTTTATTTTTCTAATTTATTCCTATGTTTTTGTAGTTTGTACCTAAGATGGCACAAAGGTCTGTAATGCTGCATTTTCTATTTCTCCATTTTTCTAATTTTTTCCTAAGAATTTTTACTGAAGAATCTGAACCTAGGTACCTAAGATGGTGCTGTAAGTGACGACTTGTAAACTTTTCACTGTACTCATGTCAGTACGTGACAATAATCCAAATTCTAATTCTAATCTAGCAAACCAAATTGAGATAGCTGACCACATCAACCATTTAATGATGTTGGTTTAAAGATAAATATTGATCATGTTCACTGGAGAGAATTCTTCTGCTCCTTTGCAAATGGAATCTCGCACATTTCAAGGTTAGGGAACAGCCCTGAGATAAGTTGTCTGACTTGTTTTACATTTATTTGCAGGATGAGATCACTATTGGCAAAGCCATTATTTCTTGCCCATTCCCATTTGGTGAGCCGCCCTTTTGATTACAACTGAGAGGCTTTCTGGGCCTTTTTTAGAAGGCAGGTATGGGACTGGAGTCACGTGTAGGCCCAGACAGGGTCAGGAAAGCAGCTTTCCTCATGAATCAGTTGGATTTTTTTTAATGACAGACATTAACGTGAATGTAAACACCAAGCCCCTCCCCACCCCCACTTTCCCATTCCCTCAAAAAATCTCTGTGCTGGCACTGAGTTGGCATTCTGTTGGTTCATTAATTACTTACTGGCAGTCCCGTTGAGCCTGGATGACCCGGTCTGCCTGGCGTTCCTGGTTGGCCGTCTCTTCCTGGGTATCCCTGGAAACCAAATACATGCCACATGTCACTGAGTTGCTCACAGGAACGGAAATCTAAATGTATTGCCTCTCGATCCTTGAATGACGACCTAATTCCATCAATCCCTTAAGACAGGGGCTTCCCAAACACTGAGCAATGCATTTGGATAAGTTCAGTACTCACCGGATCTCCTTTCTCGCCCTTTGACCCTCTGCTCCCTCCGTTTATGGTCCCTGGGATCCCTGGTGGTCCGATTGGACCCACTGGGCCTTGAGGGCCTGGCAGTCCAGGAGAACCCTGCAACAAACAGAAGCCTTCGTTAACTATTTCAGTACATTCATCCTGCTCAGATTAACCACAGCATCTTATGCTCAGGGCACATATATTGTTCATTTTCCATTTTATAATGCAATAGTGTCTAATTCTTAATAATCCCACACCATTGTTTCACCTTTTATGGCACAGGTGAGAGAAAGCACAGAAATAGAAAATAAACTATTCATGAGGAAAAGATGAAAAGTAAAGGAGTGAAAGCAGAGCAGCAAACGTTGATTCATGTTTTGCAATCATGCCTAATTTTGTCCAAGAATTTCTACTTTCATTCATATGGTGAATACAACACTTACATTTCTTCCTGGTTCCCCTTTCTCACTCTGAAATAAAACACCATACTTTCATTACTGTGCGAAATCAAAACCAACTGATTCAATTACAGGCTTATACATCTTTGGGCTTCTCTGTTTTACAGGAAGAGGCCAGGCTGTAGTACCAGATGGATTGCTCTGGAAGAGAGAGACAGCATGGCCATGATGGGCCCAATAGCCTCTTTCACTGATACAGCATTCGATGCGATTGTGAGCTTATTAGAACTTAGCAGCTAGGAAGGGTCGTGAGAAAGGAAGAGGAAGGCTTATGCAAGACTTACCTGAGGGCACTGGGTAACACAATGGCCTGGTGTTGGCATCTGCAATGATCAAAAATAGAGCTTCATTTGCATTGAGGCACTTTCAGTTTGATGAGTAAAAACTCATGGTGTTGACTACAATGGTAACAATTTACATTAACACAGCAAATGGGCACCTCAGAGGGGTATTATCAGAAAACGGCTGACATGGGTAAATGGTTAGCACTGCTGCCTTACAGCGCCAGGGAGCTGAGCTCGGTTCCCTTGGGTGACTGTGTAGAGTTTTGCACATTGTCTACATCGGTTTCCTGCAGATGATCCGGTTTCATCCCACAGTCCAAAGACGTGCAGGTTAGAGTGGACTAGCCGTGCTAAGTTGCCCATGGTTGAGCAGGTTGGGTGGATTAGCCATGACAAATACAGGGTTACAGGGATTGGGCAGGGGGAGGGATGGTGGGTTTGGGTGGGTTACTCTTCGGAGGATCAGTGTGCACTTGATGGGCCAAATGGCTTGCTTCCACACTGTAGGAATTTTATGATTAAGCCAGGTCCGGGAAGGATTTAGGGAGCGTCATAAAGCAGGAGCAAGCAAAGAGAGTTTAAGGAAGGAATTCCAGACCTAAAAATCCAGGCAGCTGAAAGTATGGCCTTCATTAACACAGCCATTTGAGTTGGGGATTTGCAAAGGAATTTTAGGCAAAGGACAAGCAAAGGGACAATGATCAAGGGAGCGCAGTTAATGGACAGAATGGCTCTCACCTAAAAATAAAACAAAGAATTGCCGATGCTAGAGATCTGAAACAAACAAGAATGGAAATTGCTGGAGAAACTCAACAGATCTGACAGCATCTGTGGAGGGAAAAGGGATCATCAGTTCTGATGAAGGGTCAATGGACTCGAAACGTTAACTCTGTTTTCTCTCTCTACAGATGCTGCCACACCTGCTGATTGTCTCCAGCATTTCTGGCTCCGGTTGGCTCTCACTCACCACTGGTCTGCTAGCAGCTGCACAGATTACGTTGGCCAGAGCCCCTTCAAACTGAGTGAGTGAGTTGAAGTTCTCTGCATACACAATGTTGTTGGGGTCTCTGCCGGTAACGATTCTCTGCAGTTCGTTAATATCCGCGTCACCGATACCAACAGCAAACAGATGGATGCCTAGCATCAATACAAAGGTTATTCAGATCGTTAGAGATAGTAGGAGCTGCTGATGCTGGAGTCTGCAACAACAAGGTGTAGAGCTGGATGAACACAGCAGGCCAGGCACCATCAGAGGAGCAGGAAAGCTGACGTTTCGGGTCTGGACCCTTCTTCAGAAAAATCTGAAGAAATCCTTTTTCTGAAAAAGGGTCCAGACCTGAAACG
>NC_063347.1:7099932-7119945 GCF_021869965.1 Rhincodon typus
GTGTTCATTCAGCTCTACACCTTGTTATTCAGATCGTTAGTCTTGTTTAATGCTCCTTGGGCAGTTTCCCGGGATAACGTCGCACATTAACCATGTTGTGAGATTCCCCGTCAGCCTACACTTCCTAACAACCATTGGGCTTTTTACACTCTTGTGAACATCCTCTCTTTGTGGAGATCTGGTGACACAGTGGATACCATCTCAGCCTCTGAGCTAGAACTTCTGAGATGGTATTGCTCACCAGGAATTTGGCGGCACAGTAGCTCAGTGGTTAGCACTGCTGCCTCACAGCGCCAGGGACCCGGGTTTGATTCCACCCTCAGGTGACTGTCTGTGTGAAGTTTGCACATTCTCCTCGTGTCTGCGAGGGTTTCCTCCGGGTGCTCCGGTTTCCTCCCACAGTCCAAAGATGTGCAGCTTAGGTGGATTGGCCATACTAAATTGTCCCACAGTGTCCAGGGATGTGCAGGCTAGGTGGACTAGGCATGGGAAAATGCAGGGTTGCAGGGGTTGGGTAGGGGGATGCTGTTTAGAGCATCAGTATGGACTCAATAGGCCGATTGGCCTGCTTCCGCACTGTGGGGATTCTATGATCCTATGAAGGAAGGCATGTTTGTAACACAGCCAGCAAGCTGAGTGTCAACTTGTGAATCCTTTCAACACACATCAGGCACGAGGAATGTGAGAGTTTCATGCGGGTCAGCCATGTTTGATGCAGGCTGTTGCTGTTTAAGCTGTAGTCTCTGATTCAGGTCAGCGATAGGTTACTGTGTAAACTGACATCAGTGTGCACTTTGATGCCATCTCTTCAGGAGAGAAGGTAAAACAGCTTCCCCCCTCCAACAGAGGTAAAGATTCCCAGTGTGGCAACTCTGTGAAATGCCTTGTGGACCCCCCATCCCACCCTGTACCCACTGCACTCCCAGCAATCCCAAAAGTACAGGCCAACAAACTCTCAGATGACGGTCCAATATTGCACTTGACATAGCTTGTTGAGGGGAGGTGATGGCCTAGTGGTATTATTGCTGGACTGTTGAGATGAAGATAACATTCTGGGGACTTGGGTTCAAATCCCACCATAGCAGATGGTCAAATTTGAATTCAATAAAATACCTAGAATTAAGAGTCTAATGGTGACTGTGAATCCATTGCCAATTATTGGGGAAAAACCCATCTGGCTCACTAATGTCCTTTAGGGAAGGAAACTGCCATCCTTACCTGGTCCAGCCAAATGTGACTCCAGACCCACAGCCATGTGCTTGACTCTTAACTGCCCTCTGGGCAATTAGGGATGGGCAATAAATGCTGAGGCCATTCAGCCCTTTGAGCCCGCTCCATTGTTCAATATGATCACGGCTGGTCATCCAACTCACAATCATAATGAACTGTATAAAATAGGGAGGAACTTGCAGGATTATTCATTTCTTTTCACCAAGATCGAAATTTATTGCCCATCCCTAGTTGCCCCTGAACTGAGAGGCTTGCTAAGCCATTTCTGAGGGCAGTTGGAGACAACCACATTGGCAGTACGTCTGGAGTCACATGTAGGCCAGACCAGGTAAGGACAGCAAACGGCCTTTTCCAAAAAGTTTTAGGATAGCGGAGACGATTTAGGATTCAGATGAGGAAAATTTCTTCATTCAAAGGGTAGGAAACTTGAGCAATTGTATACCACAGAAGGACATGGAGGCCAAGAATATGATGTGGTTTCAAGAAGGCAGCTCACTAGAAATTTTTCAAGAGCAGTGCATTGGGGCCATCCCCAAAACCAAGAGATAGGGTTTGAGTAGAGAAAGAGCACGAGTATGGTATTGAGATAAAGGATCAGCCATGATTATATTGAATGATGGAGTGGGCTGAAAAGTTTCTATGTAAAGGACATTATCAAACTTGATGGGTTTTTAACAACAGTTGTTTTAGTTGCTAACCCTATTTAAACACATTTATATTCTGGACTCACTGCTAGCTATATATCAGTTTCACCAGTGAGATTTGAACCCTTATCACAAAGGATTAAGCTGAATTTCTAGATAACAGCCCAGGGACATTACCACTACACCACCATAACCCCCAGCACCATCTTGGCAGAGGAACAACAATGTACAACTGCAGGTATATAGAGTAAAACTTAGTGGTGAGATCGGAATGACAGTGTTTCCGTGCATCTGCATCCATGTTACAGAAACACCATAAGACATTGGAGCAGAAATCGGTCATTCAGCCCACTGTGTCTGCTCTGCTATTCACAGCTGATCTGATAATCCACAACTCCACTTTCCTGCTTTTTCCCCATAGGGTTGTAAAGAAGGCGTATGGTGTGTTGGCTTTCATCGGCAGGGGAATTGAGTTTAAGAGCCACGAGATTATGCTGCAGCTCTATAAAACTCTGGTTAGACCACACTTGGAATATTGTGTTCAGTTCTGGTCACCTCATTATAGGAAGGATGTGGAAGCTTTAGAGAGGGTGCAGACGAGATTTACCAGGATGCTGCCTGGACTGGAGGGCAGGTCTTATGAGGAAAGGTTGAGGGAGCTAGGGCTTTTTTTATTGGAGCGAAGAAGGATGAGAGGTGACTTGATAGCGGTGTAGAAGATGATGACAGGCATAGATAGAGTGGATAGTCAGAGACATTTTCCCAGGGTGGAAATGACTATTATAAGGGGGCATAATTTTAAGGTGATTGAAGGAAGGTTTCGGGGAGATGTCAGAGGTAGGTTCTTCACACAGAGAGTGGTGGGCGTGTGGAATGCGCTGCCGGCAGTGGTAGAGGAGTCAGATACTTTAGACACTTTTAAGCAACTCTTGGATAGGCACATGGATAATAATAAAATGGAGGGTATGCAGGGTAGTTTGATCTTAGTAGGATAATAGGTCGGCACAACATTGTGGGCCGAAGGGCCTGTGCTGTGCTGTACTGTTCTATGTTCTATGTTCTCATCCTTGATCTGTCTATCTCAGCCTTGAACATACTTAATGACGCGGCCTCAACAACCCTCTGTAGTAAAGAATTCTAGAGATTCGCAACCCTCTGAGAGAAGAAATTCCTCCTCATCTCTGTCTTAAATGGGCGATGATGGCAAAATGTGTAAATCATGGCATCGTACAGCACAGAGGTGAGCCCTTTGACCCATCTTCCTTGTGCCAGCCCTTTGAAAGAGCCATCCAATTACTTGAACCTTTTGTCCGTACAAATAAGTCCCTTTGCTTCTTGTTCTTGAGAGTGTGACAGGCCCCAGATTTGGCAGGTGGTATGTCCGTGTTTCTCATTCATGAGTCGTTGCGTGTGCATCGAGGTGTTGATTCTTACAATCTTGAGAAACACGCCAGCGAATGTATGCACAGGTAGATCCCACAAACAGCTACATTCAAGGACCCAGAAGTCTGCCGCGTTCTGCTCCTGGGGATGCAATCCCAGCAAAGCCCTTCGCATTTTCTATATTTTCTAAAACCCTCTCCTTCATCTGCTCCCTCCCCCCACCAACCCCATCGCTCCACCCTGCTCCGTTCCGCCTCCCGGGAAATCTCCTCAGGGTGGGAGGGTCGTAGAATGCAGGCAAATACCTGCTGCCTTTGCCCTCCTGACAGCTTCTGTAACTCCGTCATCTGAGCGCCCATCCGTCACCAGAACCAGCAGGGCTGGCACACCAGGGCGTCTCCCAGCTGCCTGGCGGAATACATAATCCAGGACAAAACTGATCGCCTTCCCTGCAGAAGGACAGAAAATAGGGTTTACAAAACACGGAAGAAAAAGGGAAAAACTCGCACCTTTATATCACATATCCCGCAACCTCGGGAAACACGCCAGCGAACTGACACACACCATCATGGAAATCCTGCACCTTCATCGCCACACAGTGGAGCCAATGTTCTGGAATGTAAGTTGTGGAGAAAAGAATCAATTGCTTCCTCAGAGGAAGACATTGAGCTTGATCCCACATTGATTCCATTGATTACTGTTCAATCATGGGTTTGGGAATATCACTGGCATGGCTACCATTCAGTGCTCTTGAGAAGTTTCCAGTGAGCTACCTCCTTGAAACCACTGCGCCCCCATGCGATGTAGGTAACACTGTGACGTAGTTAATAATGTGATGTAGGTAATTTGGCAACACTTTCTGCAGCAGTTGGATCCAATTGAGCTGCTCACCGAGCCATTTCAGAGTTCTACATGGAACTACACAGATTAGACACGGCGAGGAGTGTAGATACTGCATAGGCCATGAGTAAAGGAGTCGGGTAGTAATCAACAATCTATGATTATTACCAATGAGCATAGCAAGATCCCACAAACAGGAACATTCAATGACCAGTGACGCTGATTTTTGTCTTAAACTGGTGTTTGTTGAGACTTAAAGAGGATGCAGGGGGATTCTGAGGAAGGGTCACCGGACCCGAAACGTTAACTCTGTTTTCTCCTTCACAGATGCTGCCAGACCTGCTGAGCTTTTCCAGCAACTTTGGTTTTGTTCCTGATTTACAGCATCCGCAGTTCTTTTGGTTTTTATTTTGCAGGGGAAATCTGCTGTTTCTCTTCTAGATGCACTGCACTGATCTCAATGGGACATCTCACCCCAGATTACTGTGGCGACCGACGCAAGGCTCGTTTCTACAGACAGCGCGTGGACTGCAGCGTTCAATAAGGGAGCCCACCACCACCTTCTCAGGGACAATTAGAGACAGATCATAAATGCTGGCCCAGCCAATGCCACTCACATCTCATGAGTGAATAAAGGAAGAAGAATTGAAGGTACAGGTGATCACAAACATGACCATTGCTAGCATGGTTTGCTTCAACACGACTAAGGGATATGTTTGTGAATAACTGGAGAAATTGTTGCCTACTGCAGTGAACGTTTAATGTACAAAAGTATCCCATTAAAAGAAACTCTTTCAAGAAGTTAAACCCATAATTTGCAATCACTGAATCCCTGCAATGCAGATAGAGGCCATTCAACCCATCAAGTCCACACCAACACTCTTGAAGGGCATCATACCCAGACCCACTCACCTGCATTCCCCTAACCTTGCATTTACCATGACTAATCCTAGCCTGCACACGATGGGCAATTTAGCATGGCCAATCCACCTAGCTTGCACATCTTTGTGCTGTGGGAGAAACCAGAGCACCTGCAGGAAACCTGCACAGACACAGGGAGAATGTGCAAACTCCACATGGATAGTCACCTGAGGGAGGAATTGAACCCAGGTCCCTGGCAGTGTGAGGCAGCAGTGCCAACCACTGAGCCACTCATGGATGACAGAACATGCGCAGGAAGGTTTTAGCTACTCCACGCCCTACCCTTTGTCCGCACCTTCCCACCCTCTGCAATCCAGGAAATTGCATTTATGTTGCACCTTCTGATGCCTTCAGTTACTGTCCCTCCCCACGTTTACAGGGTCGGTGGCACAGCGCCCCATTAGCCAAGTGTATTCACTGGTTCTTTCAAAATCTATTTAATGTGTTCAGGTTGATTGCACACAGTTATTTATTAATTAACCTATTCAGAGATGTTATTTCACACCTCTGGTGCAGTTGAATGCAGGCCTCCTGGCTCAGAGGTAGGCACATTACCATTACATCAGAAGATCCCACTAGGGTATTAATTATATTCAGGTGGTGGGGATTAATAAGGGACTCATCTGCGTTATAACAGGCTGTTGGTCAAAATAGCTCCGCTAGCAGTGTCAGACTGAACACCTAAAAGGGCCCTGGTTCAATCCTGTACATGTAGGTCTCTCCCTTTGGGCTTTTGTGATGCAGTGGCAATGCCTCTACCTCTGAGCGAGGAGGCCTGGGTTCAAGTCTCACTTGCTCCAGAAGTATGTCATAACATCCTTGGTAAGTGTAATTAGAAATGCCTAGATGGGGGGGAAATCAAAGTATTCTGTGGCGTACAAATGGACTCTAACAGCACAGTGGTAATGTCCTACTTCTGGATCAGAAGGCCTGGTTCAAGTGACACCTGTGCCAGACGTGTGTCATAGTGGACAGGTTGATTACAAATATCTCTGAGCTCATACATAAAGGAACAAGCTGGTTTGATATTACCAATGTGTATCTTTGTAATTAGAAGATTGCAACTGTGTTGAGACTACGGTCCAATCCTATACTTCAGCACTTAGCCCTGTGAGATCCAACACTCTGGATCCTACCTGCTTTATGTTCGAGCTCGTCCCTGGGTCAGACCCACCAGAGACTGCCAGCACAGACCAGGACTTACCATCCCTGGCTCCTGGGTGCTTCTCAGTCATTTTCCTCGACATTTACTGCGATACATGACCAGAATGTCACAGAACAGCCAAGTGAATTCCATCCCATTAACTTCATCCTGAGATTGTGGCCATGATGATGAGCCTTGTTCTGCCCCCTTCCCCCAATGCTTTGATAAAATGTCGTAGACAGGAACAGACCGCAAGCCTATCAGAGGGTCCTTTTATAAAGGTCTCTACGTTAGGTCCAACAGCCCCTTAGTGTTCAGATACTCAACCTGTTTGAGTCCCACCGCCTTGGTACGGAAGTTCTCTTATGGCCTGGAGCAGCTCCCGATGGGTACCAAATCGGCCAAGTGGAATTTCAATTTTGGACTCATCGCTGTACTGAACCACTGACACCTGCATAACGATACGCATACAAAATTACAAGGCAAATTCATCCTAACCAAACACAAGCATACAATTCTCATTTGACGTTCCTGTTTTGTAAAGCTTCATAACAGCTCATGCTGGCAGAAGTGTCATAGCAGGTGTTTTGTTTCAAGATAATCTCAACCTGCTCACAGGTGTTATTACACACCAGTGGAGCAAAAGGGACTTGAACCTAGAAGCTTGGTGTTTATATCATTGATCTCCCCAACTGAATCACAGAATGGTTGCAGCTCAAACGAAGGAAGCCACTCGGCCTATCCTGTCTGTACTGGTGGTGCTGCAGGAGTAACTTAGCTAGTTCCACGCTTCCCTTTCACCGCAGCCTTGCCAAGTATTTGCCTTTAGGTGTATATCCAATTCCCTTTCGGAAACCACAATTGAATCTGCCCCCACCAGCATCATGGCCACCCATTCCTGGTCCTACCCAATCTCTGCATCAAAAGACTTTCCTCCTGCTGTTCTTTT
The DNA here is from genome assembly GCF_021869965.1 of Rhincodon typus. Taxonomy (NCBI): domain Eukaryota; kingdom Metazoa; phylum Chordata; class Chondrichthyes; order Orectolobiformes; family Rhincodontidae; genus Rhincodon; species Rhincodon typus. Next base: position 7,107,044 of record NC_063347.1, read on the forward strand.
TGGTCCATTTCCCGGATATCTGTGTCCTCTGGTTCTCGGTCCTCCCAAAAAATGGGAACAGTTTCTCACAACCAATTCTGTCCCAGCTCCCTATGGCCTTGAACATCGCTATCAACTATCCCCCAAACCTTTCTCTCATTTGAAGCCCATAGTATGCTTGACCTTTGACCCCAGCAATCGCCAAACTAACAGCTCGGTAAACTCCAGAGGCAAAAAGAGCTTAATCTTATGACAGAGATGGTAGGAACTGCAGATGCCAGAAAATCTCAGATAACAAGGTGTAGAGCCAGATGAACACAGCCGGCCAAGCAGCATCATAGGAGCAGGAAGGCTGACGTTTCGGGCCTAGACCCTTCATCATTTTTTTTTTCTGATGAAGGGTCTAGGCCTGAAACGTCAGCTTTCCGGCTCCTCTGATGCTGCTTAGCCTGCTGTGTTCATCCAGCTCTACACCTTGTTATCCTAATCTTATGACTATGCCCTCTGGTCCTAGACTCTGCCCTCAGCGGAAACCTCCTCTCAACATTTACCCTTAAAAATCTTTTATGTTTCAATGAGATTACCTCTCATTCTTCGAAATGCCAGTGAGTAGAGTCCCAATCTTTTTTTTATTCATTCAGAGGATGAGGGCATCGCTGACCAGGCAGCATTTATTGCCCATCCCTAATTGCCCAGAGGGCAGTTAAGAGTCAATCACATTGCTGTGGGTCTGGAGTCACACGTAGGCCAGACCAGGTAAGGATGGCAGTTTCCTTCCCTAAAGGACTTTAGAGAACATTAGGGTCCTGATGGGATCTATCCCAGAATATTAAGGGAGGCAAGGGAATAAATTGCTGGAACAAATATCCTCTTTGGCCACAGGTGAGTTCCCAGAGGAATGGAGAGGAGCCAATACTGTCCCATTGTTTAAGAAGGGTAGCAGGGATAATCCAGGAAATTACAGACCTGTGAGCCTCACATTGGTGGTAGGGAAATTATTGGAAAAGATTCTCAGGGACAAGATCAATGCGCATTTAGAAGCAAATGGATTTATTAGCAATAGACAGCATGGTTTTGTGAGGGGAAGGTCATGCATCACTAACTTAAATCAAGTTTTTTGAGGAGGTGACGAAGATTTTTTAGGGAAAAGCTGAAGATGTTGTCTACATGGACTTCATTAAAGCTTTTGACAAAGTCCCTCATGGCAGACTGGTACAAAAGATGAAGTCACATGCCATCAGGGGTGAGCTGCCAAGATGGATACAGAACTGGCTTAGTCATAGATGGAGGGTAGCAGTGGAATGATGCTTTTCAGGATGGAGGGATGTGACTAGTGTTTCACAGGGATCAGTGCTGGGGCTTCTGCTGTTCGTGGTCTACATAAGTGATTTGGAGGAAAATATAGCTGGTCTTATTGGTAAGTTTGCGAACAATACAAAGTGGAGTTGTGGATAGTGACGAAGATTGTCTGAGGATACAGTCGGATATAGATCAGTTGGAGGCATGAGCAGGAAAATGGCAGATGGAGTTTAATCCAGACAAGTGTGAGGTGTTGTATTTTGGAAGGTCAAGTACAGGTGGAAATTATACAGTGAATAGCAGAACCCTTAGGAGTATCGATATGCAGAGGGATCTGGGTGTGCAGGTCCACAGATCACTGAAAGTGGCAGCGCAGGCAGATAAGGTAGTAAAAAAGGCCTGTGGTGTGCTTACCTTCATTGGAAGGGGCATTGAGTATAAGGATAGACAAGTTATGCTGCAGCATTATAGAAATTTAGTTAGGCCACACTTCGAATATTGCGTACAGTTCTGGTCACCACACTACCAGAAGGAAGTGGATGCTTTGGAGAGCAAACAGAAAAGGCTTACCGGGATGTTGCCTGGTATGGGGGATTTTAGCTATGAAGAAGGATAGACTGGGTTTGTTTTCACTGGAATGCAGGAGTTGAGGGGTGACTTGATAGAAGATTGTGAATGGCATGGATAGAATGAAAAATATGAGGCTTTCTCCCAGGTGGAGGTGTCAATTACTAGGGGACACAGGTTCAAGGTGTTGGGGGGGCAAGTTTAAAAGAGATGTGCGAGACAGGTTTTTCACACAAAGGGTGGTGAGTGCCTGGAACGTGCTGGAAGCAGGCACACTAGTAGCATTCAAGAAGCACCTGGATGAATACATGAATAGGAAGGGAATAGAGAGATATGGATCCTGTAAGTGAAGACAGTTTTAGTGTGGAAGGGCAATATGCATCAGCACAGGCTTGGAGGGCTGAAGGGCCTGTTCCTGTGCTGTACTGGTCCTTGTTATTAACCAAATGGGTTTTTCTGACAATTGTAAGTAGATTCATGGTCATCATTAGATTGTTAATTCCACCTTTATTTAATTCAAATTTCACCATCTGCCAGGATAAGATTTGAACCCAGGTCACCAGAATGTTATTTGGGTCTCTGGATTAACAATCCAGTAATAATACCACTGGGCTATTGCCTCCCCAGTGTAATTTGTTTAGCCCTTGCTCCTAAGACAATCCCTCCATACTAGGGATCATCCTGATCACTTTCTCACATGCTTATGGGGTCAGGGGAGTGGAACAGGCCTACCTGAGTGGCATCGGTTCCAATGCGGGGTAGATAAGAGACCACATTGTACAGGAACTGTTTCACTTTCTGAAAGCTGTTTTCTTGAATACTCCAGGAGCCATCGACCAGGAACACGATGTCAGCTCGTGCTCTGTTGCACACTGCAAACAACACAAAGCAAGTCAGGTCTCAACAGACAGGGAGAGAGGAAGCAGGAGTAGGCCATCCAGCCCCTCGAGACAACTCTACCAGGTTCGATCGATCTACAGACCACACAGGAACACAAGAACTCAAAGCAGGGGAAGGTCATTCGGCCCCTTAAACCTGCTTTCCTATTCAACAAGACCCTGGGCTAATCTGGTGTACGGCTGGATGAACACAGCAGGCTAAGCAACATCAGAGGAGCAGGGAAGCTGACGTTTCAGGTCTGGACCCAAGGGATACAAAGCTATGTGTCAACTGCATGGAAAATGGAATTAGAATAGTTACTTGGTTGTTTTTGACCAGCACAGACGCTATGGGTCAAAGGGCCTTTTTTCTATGCTGTAGATCTCTATAATTCTACGAATATGATTCTAAAAGGGTGACCTGTAACTTTTAAGCTATGTCCCTAGTTCTGAATTTCCTGACAATGGGAAACTTCCTCTCAGAACTCACCCTGTCAAGCCTCCTTGGAATCTTAAATGTTTCAATAAGGTCTCTTCTCATTCTTCTAAACTCTTGAGTATTGGCCCAACGTGCTCAATTCCAACTTTCCATCTAATCTGTCATATCCCATGATCCCCAAAGCTGCTTTCTTATCCAACGCATGCTAGCTTTTACCAGTTTTTCCTAGTTTGGTGTCACCTGACCAGTCATTGAGTCGTACAGCACAGAAACAGACCCTTCGGTCCAACCAGTCCATGCCGACCACAATCCCAAACTAAACTAGTCCCACCTGTCCATGCTTGGCCCATATCCCTCCAACATTTCTTATTCATGTACTTATCCAAATGTCTTTTAAACATTCTAACTGTACTGCATCCACCACCTACTCTGGAAGTTCATTCCACACACAAACTACCTTCTGTGTAAAAATGGTTGCCCCTCATGTCCTTTTTAAATCTTTCTCCTCTCATCTTAAAAAGATGTCCCCTAGTCTTCAAATCCCCTCCCTTGGGAAAAGACACCTGCCATTCACCTTATTATGCCCCTCATGATTTTAAAAATCTCTATAAGGTCATCCGTCAACCTCCTATGCTCCAGTGAAAAGAGGTCCCAGCCTATCCAACTTATTTTTATAACTCACACTCTCCATTCTTGGCAACATCCTGGTAAAGCTTTCCTGAACCCTCTTTAGCTTAATAATATCCTTCCTACAACGGGGCAACCAGAACTGCACACAGTACTCCAGAAGCAGCCTCACCAAGGTCCTGTACAACCTCCACATGACGTCCTAATTCCTATACTCAAAGGTCAGAGCAATGAAGCCAAGTGTGTTAAATACGTTCTTAACTACCCTGTTTACATGTGCCGTAAACTTCAAAGAATTATGTACCCGACCCCCTAGGTCTCTCTGTTCTACAACACTACCCAAGGCCTTACTTTTAATTGTATAAGTCCTGCCCTTGTTTGTGCCACCAAAATGCAATACCTCACATTTATCCAAATTAAACTCCATTTGCCACTCCTCAGCCCATAGACCCAATTGATCAAGATCTCTTTGTAATCTTAGATGACCTTCTTTACTGTCCACTATACCGCCAATTTTGGTGTCATCCGCAAACGTACTGATGATGCCTTCTATATTCTCATCTAAACCATTTGTATAAATGATTAGCAAAAGTGGACCCAGCAACCATCTCTGTGAAACACCACTGGTCACAGGTCTCCAGTCCGAAAAAGAACACTCCACCACCACTGTCTCCTGCTGTTAAGCCAATTTTGCATCCAATTGGCAAACTCGCTCTGAATCTCGTGTGATCTAACTTTACTAATTAGTCCACCACGCAGGACCTTGTCAAAAGCTTTACTGAAGTCCAAGTAAACAATGTCTACCACTCTACTCTTGTCAACCTTCTTTGTTACTTCCTCAAAAAACTGAATCAAGTTTGGAAAACACAATTTCTCTTGCACAAAACCATGCTGACTATCCCTAATCGTTCCTCACCTCTCTAAGTACGTATAAATGTTATCTTTCAGAATTACCACCAACAACTTACCCACCACCAAAGTCAGACTCTCAGCTCTATAGCTCCCAGGCTTCTCATTACATCCCTTCTTAAACAAAGGCAAAACATTAGTCGCTCTCCAGTCGTTTGGCACCTCATCCATGTTATGGACGATGCAAATATTTCTGCAAGGGGCCCCACAATGTCCTGGGATACACTAGATCAGGTCCCAGAGACTTACCCACCTCTATGTTTTTTAAGACCTCCAGCACTTCCTCTTCTGTAATGTGAATGTTTTCAAAACGTCAATATTTATTTCTCTGAGTTCTTGAGCCTCCATTTCTTCCTCCAAAGTAAAAACTGACACGAAATATTCATTTAATCTCTCTCCCATCTCCTGAGGTTCAACACAAAGATGACCTCTGTGATCTTTAAAGGGCCTTACTCTCTCTCTAGTCGGTCTCTTGCTCTTAACGTACTTGTAGAATCTCTTTGGATTATCCTTAACCTTATCTGCCAAGGCTATCTCATATCCTCTTTTTGCCCTCCTGATTTCCCTCTTGAGAATGCCCCTACACTCCTTATACTGTTCAAGAGATTCATTTGAATGCAACTGTCTGTATCTAATATATGATTCTTTTTTATTCTTGACTAGAACCTCAATATCTTTTTTCATCCATTGTTATTTAATCCTACCAGCCTTACCCTTCACTCTAACAGGAACATAATGCCTCTGAACTCTCGTTATCACACTTGTGAAAGCCTCCCATTTATCAGACATCGATTTATCTGCAAACAGTCTACTCCAATCAAGTTCTGAAAGTTGCTGTCTCATATCATTAAAATTTGCCTTACTCCAATTAAAAACTTTAACCTCTATGCAAGGCTTATCCTTTTCCATCACTATTTTAAAACAAATAGAATTATGATCACCAGACCCAAAGTGTTCCCCTATTATCACTTCAGTCCTTACCGTGCCTTATTTCCCAAGAGAAGGTCAAGTTTTGCTGTTTCTATAGTAGGAAGATTTTCATATTGAGAAAGAAAATTTTCTGGAACACATTTAACAGATTTTTCATCATCCAAACCTTTAACACTATGTAACCTCCACCAACCTCACAACCTATCAAGACCTCAGCTTTCCTTCAGTTCTGATCCTTTGCACATCCCAGGCTTTCATTGCCCAGTCATTATTACCCATGCCTTCAGCTGAAGGCCCTAAGCTCTGGAATTTAGCAATTCCTCTTCAACCTCTCCTCATGCCACCTGTTTTCAGATTCTCCTTAAAACCTAGTTCTGTGATCTTTGCCACATGTCTTCATATCTCCCTCAGTGGTTTGGTGTTTCCCTGTGTTTAAAATGCTGTATAAATATCTGGGATGTGTGGCTTATCTTATGAGAAAAGGCCGGACGTCTGGTGTGTCTCGTCATCTCTCTCACTCTTTCCAAGAATAAAGATTCGATAAACATACAAATTAGGAGTAGGCCATTCAGCCCCTCGGGCCTGCTCTGCCATTCAATGCAATCATGACGGATTTGAGTACTCCACATTCCTGACTAACCCTTGATATCTTTCACCCCCTTGATTAATGAGAATCTATCTACCTCTGCTTTAAAACTATCCAACTTGCACCACTGAAGACTCATCACTCTCTGAGGAAAAATATTCTCTTCATCTCTGTCTCAAATGGGCATTGCCTTATTTTTAAACAGCGATCCCTGTTTTTAAACTCTAACATAAAAGGAAACATCTTCCCTACATCCACCACATCACAATCCCTCAGGATCTTATATGTTTTAGTCAAGTCCGCTCTCATCCTTCTAAATTCCAGTGGATACAGGCCAAGCCTGCCCAGCCTTTCCTCATAAAAAAATAAACCATGCTTTCTAGATATTTACACAGCATTTTAAACATAGGGAAACATCAAACCACAGAGGGAGATATTAAACAGGTAACAAAGGTCATAGAAGTAGGCTCTCAAGAGCATCTGAAAACAGGTGGCCTGAGGAGAGGTTGAAGAGGAATTACCAAATTCCAGAGCTTAGAGCCATCAGGTGAAGGCATGGGCGGTAATGAGCAGGCAATGAAATCTGGGCATGTGCAAAGGGTTAGGATTGAAGAAAAACAAAGATCTTGATGGGCTGTGAGATTAACAGAGGTTACAGATGTAGCGTGGGACATAGAATCATAGAGTCATAGAATCCCATTCAGTCTTTCAAGTCCCCACCAACCCTCTGAACAGCATCCCACCCAAAACTAGTCCCCTACCCTCTCCCTGTAACCCAGGAACACAAAAGCGAGCAGAGACATCAGATTTGACTCATAAAGTCATAGAGCTGTACAGCATGGAAACAGACCCTTCGGTCCAACTCATCCATGCTGACCAGATATTCTAAATTGATCTGATCCTCTTTGCTAGCATTTGGTCCCTATCCCTCTAATCCCTTCCTATTCATGTATCCATCCAGATGCCTTTTAAATGCTGTAACTGTACCAGCCTCCGCCACCTCCTCTGGCAGCTCATTCTATACCTGCATCACCCTCTGCGTGAAAACGTTGCTTCTCAGGTCCCTTTTAAATCTTTCCCCTCTCACCTTAAACCAATGCCCTCTAGTTTTGGACTCCCCTACTCTGGGGAAAAGACCTTGGCTATTCACCCTATCCGTGCCCCTCATGATTTTATAATCTACTATAAGGTCACCCCTCAGCCTCCGATGCTCCAGGGAAAACAGCCCCGGCCTAGTCAGCTTCTTCCTATAGCTCAAACCCCCCCACCCAAGCCTGTGACAACATCCTTGGAAATCTTTTTGAACTCTTTCAAGTTTCACAACATCCTTCCTAAAGCAGGGAGCCCAGAAATGCACACAGTATTCCAAAAGTGGCCTAACTAATATCCTGCACAGCGTAAAAACATGACCTCCCAACTCCTATACTTAATGCACTGACCAATGAAGACAGTCCCTGCACAGAAAAAGACATTTGATGGCCCCTGGGCTTCTGGAACATTCTATGATTGCCCACTCACCAGGTTTCTCTGTAATGGACGTTTCAGGTCCAAATTCAGTTCCAAACACTGGCCGGATTGTGAAGACGTACTCTCTCCCAAGTTGCAAGTCGGTGATCTGGTAGGTACTGATTGTTTCTGGTATAGTGACAGATTGCTCGTCTTTTTGTGCTGAAAGGTATAAATATTATGGGATTACAGGGAGGTGTCAGCATTTAGACACTAATGAGCAAACACTAATCCTCAACAGTCCACTGCGAGCAGTTATTTTTATTCTTTCTTGGGACATGAGGTTCACTGGCAAGGTATTGAGCGTCCCAGGTCATCCTTGAGAAGGTACGGCCAGAAGGAATAATTAAATGAAACTGACTGAAAACGGCAACTGTACGTAACTTGCCACCAGCCACAGTCATGGACATGTGCTAGGGATGGCACCAAGTGTACGTCTGCAAAGTGAGATGTGTCTAGAAACAAGCAGCTGATTGGTTTGTGCAATTGTGACCAGTTGTGGATGCCAAAGTTCATCAGCCTGATGCCAACTCTGACTGGTTGCTGGCCAGGTTGTTGTGAACAATGCAGCCTTTGGACTGCTCGATTGGGGAGGTGCTAAGTCTCCCTCCCTGAAGCCTGAAGGAAGACAGTTATTTTCTCTCACCAGTCACTGCAAACTGTTGCCTTTAACCAATCACTAAGAGACTTTGCAGCTACTGTGCCAGTCATCCTGCGCCTCCTTCAAAGAAGAATTAGAACCTGGGGAAAAGAGATTGAGAAACGCAAACTCCTGACAAGCCAAATGGATTAACTCAGCGAACACTGTGGGCTATTGCGATTGCATTGTGGTTCTCAGTTACTTTTCCCTGTCTGTGTCTTTCTGAATGTGTCTGCCCGTCTGTATGTCTAGGGATTTTAAGAAGGGGTTAGAGTTTTAACTCATACACTCATTCACCTCGCCAGCCCCCCACACTCACTGATTATTCGCCAGCCTGCCCACTCACCCACTCCTATTAATTTCTATAAAAAAAATTTAATGCACAATAATTTGCTGTTAAACATTACCCACTACACATAGCCAACAAAAAAAATGCATGACAGAACCATGTGTTAATTCTCATCAGTCCCACTTTCATCAGTCTCTGTACATGTATTTTATACATAATCCTTAAACCATGCAGGTCTTCTTATGAGACACATTGCATGCTATTGTTGGCAGTTCATGTGGCATCTGCCTGTTCCTCGGATGATGTTCCTTCAGAGGGGAATGCCATTCCCATCGAAAGTGCTGGCACCATGGCAATTGTTGCTGCCGAACCGTTTTCGTTGTTGGGAAACAGTGGAACTCTGGGACTGATGGCCTTTTTGTGAAATTGGTGATGTCACATCTTCCTCATCAGCTGACTGCAGAGGTAGAGCAGTTGTGTGCATGTCTCTGCTAAAACAACAATATGTCTGCTTGTTCAAATTTATCGTATGCCATTGGAGAGACAACTGAGGTCCCAGATTGCCTCAGCACTGACTCAGGATAGAGTGTGAAGACAATGTGAGATATCAAATTTCCCAATCATTTATGAAGCACTTAAATTCTTCACTCACAGATTGAGTGCCATTGTTGCTCACAACAATGTTTGGAATGCTGTAATGACTGAAGTGTGCTTTCAGTGAGGTGAGAGTTCCAGCCTTTGACATCAAGACCACTGTTGACTCAGTGTTGTATCAAAGAGCCGCAACAAGACTGGAATCAATGCGAATCGGGGGCAAACTCTCTACTGGGTATATAGGAAGACAGTCATGGTTGCTGGAGGTCAGTCATCTCAGCTCCAGGACATCTCTGTATAAGTTACACAGGGTAGTGTCCTCGGCACAACCATCTTTAGCTGCTTCATCGATGATCTTCCCTCCATCATAAGGTCAGGATGTTCGGCAATGATTGCACAATGTTCAGCACCATTCATGACTCTTCAGATACTGAAAGAGTCCAAATTCAAATGCAACAAGATCTGGACAATATCCAGGTTTGGGTTGACAAGTGGCAAGTAACATTCGTGCCACACAAATGCCAAGCAATGACCATCTCCAATACAAGACAATCTAACCACCACTCCCTTGATAAACAACAGTGTTACCATCATTGAATTCCCCATTATTGAATGGGGTTACCATAGACCAGAAACTCAACTGAGAGGGGGTTAGTGGGGGTGGGCAGTGTGCTCCAACCATCATCCATGATCCGTTCAGGATCTTCATCAGTGGCTGGTTAGCTTGCTTAGCTCATCTGTTGCAATCACTACACTGGCTGATTTCATTGTTCACGTTTGGCCAGAGGATCTCTTGTCTTTCTAGAGATGAGAAGCTGTGAAAGTGTTACAATGATTTGTTGGATTCACGATGAACCTAGCAAAGTTCATCAGAGTGTGAACCTCCTCGGCGTAAGTTAGCCGTGTAAAGATGTGCTAATGCTGTTGGAGCACAGAACAAGGGCAGTCTGAATTAGGACTGAAGTGCTGTTAGCGCTCTGCTGAGTTACTACAACATCAATGATGAAATCTCCGTGCAGTTTGATACTTGCAAGACAGAATCTGCGCAACACCCATGTAACAAGAACAGCCAATTGCATTTGCATCCAGAGCATTAATATAAACTGAACAGCAACAGGCAAAGAGTGCCTGGCTATTGTCTTTGCTTGTAGCGTTGTAATCAGTGTCTTGTTTGCGAGAGACAAACTGACAGGAGAATCTGAGCACAGCCCATTTCCAAAGGTGTTTCTCAGTCTGCTTCTGTATTCTCCAAAACATCAGCAAAGAATGGTATTTTGTCTGGTGTCCTGCATGCTGCATTTATTTAATTCATTCAGTCGTGGGACAAGGGCATCGCTGGTTATTGCACATCCCTAACTATCCAGCAGGAACTTAAGTGTCAAACACATTGTCTGGATTTACATGTCGGCCAGACCTGGAAAAGATGACAGATTTTCTTCCTTAAAGGGCATTTGTGAACCTTTTTATCTGACAATGAATGAAAGCTCATGGTCACTCTGACAGGGATTAACTTTCAATTGTAGATTTATTCATTAATCAAATGTAATTTCTACCAGTTGCTGTGGTGGGATTTGAACCCATATCCCAAAAATATCTGCTTGATGTTCAGTGACATTATCACCATTGCCACCCTAACTGCATCATTGCTATTGGCCTTAACCACACGGGGAGGTGGTGGCCTAGTGGTATTATCGCTGGACTGTTAATCCAGGGACCCAGGTAATGTTCTGGGGGCCTGAGTTCAAATATTGCCATGGCAGATGGTGGAATTTGAATTTAATAAATTATCTGGAACTAAGAATCTAATGATGGCCATGAATCCATTGTTGATTGTAGGGGAAAATCCCATCTGGTTCATTAATGCCCTTTAGGGAAGGAAACTGCCATCCTTACCTGGTCTGGCCTATATGTGACTCCAGACCCACAGCAATGGGGTTAACTCTGAATTGTCTTCTGGGCAATAAATAGCCAGCAACACCCTCATCCTGTTAATGAATAAAGGAAAATAACACTTCCTGTGGTACTGAGTTGCACAGGGTCATCATACTCTCGGTTAACAGATTTCCCCTGAATTTATCAGGGACTATCTAATATTTTTGGCCCCTATTTTTTTGTGAACAGGTGGGATTCTTCCCCACCACTGAATTCAGGGTCATCATTAGATTCTTAACTGTGAATTTCCTTATGGGATTTAAATTTCTGCCATGACAGGATTTGAGGTAAGGTCCCCCTGGATTAACAGTCTAGCAATAATACCACCAAACCATAGTCTCCCTATTTACATTCTGTAGTTGACAAACAAGACGGCAAAGAAGTGAGATCTGATCTTAGTCTTGTTGCCAAAGCCAGACAGTGATTAGAACAGCAATGTCGTTATGTAATGCTTCTCTTCCTTAAAGACTTACAGAGAAAGGTCAATCATTTGTAAGCATTTCTATATTTGAACTTACAGGTAGCGAGTCTCCAAGAAAGGATGTAGCTGGTAGCTCCAGGAACACGGGACCAGCCCAGCGTCATTTTGCCAAGGTCGACATCGGTCACTCGGAAATCCTGCACCCTCGCAGCCTGAGCTGCAAACAAAGTAACAAGAGAACTTTCAGAAACCATGGCTAGCATGGATTTGATTGGCTGAATGGCCTCCTTCATGGCCATAGTGATACTGTTAAGATGAAACTAAAATTGCCTGAGACTAAGCCACCTGACACCAAATCCACAGACCCATACGCCAATTTTGATTCCGTCCCATACAAACTTTAGGAAGACCTGAAATCAAATAGCACCTGTCATGAGTCTGGGACATCACAGATCAAAACACCATCATAGACCTAATTGAAGAAGGTCTTTTGTGTAGGGCACATACATAGAAAATAGGGGCAGAGTAGGCCATTTGCCCCTTTAAGCCTCTTCTGCCATTTATGTAACATGGTGGGATTTGAACCCAGGTCCCCAGAACATTACCTAGATATTTTAGTTTTCTCTTGTTATTGTTTTGTAACTTAAAATGGTGCCAAATTGTGGCAACAGAATACTTTTTTCATTGTGACAATAAAATCATTCATTCATTCAATTGTTAGGTTTTCTGGTTAATAAAACCATCCCCTTATTTGTTACTACTTTGGAATGTTCTGAGATCATGAAAGGTATTACAGAAATAAAGTGATCATATCAGAAACTCAGTAAATCCACTATAGTCCCAGAAAGCTGCTCCCTCACTACAGAAAGATGACTGGAATTAAGTTTAACCAGAGAGTTACCCACTTCATAATAATCTCAGCCTCCTGTGGGAGTTGAACCAACACAGTTGGCATCACTCTGCAGTACAAACCAGCCATCCAACCAACCGAGCTAACCACACATTAAATCTTACCTGTAGCAGCTGTAATGGTTGTAGGGGTCCCTTCACGGTTCCCGAAAAGTGAGGAGATTTGAATGACGTAGCTCATCCCTGGCTGCAGGTTCAAGATGTCAAACGTGTCAGTGTTTGCTGTAACCAGCCGAGTGGTCTCCGGGCCACCTGCACACAGAGGTTCATTCATTACTTACCCCATCTACTTCAGATCTAAATAAATACAGCATGCAGCTAATGCTACGTGTGTGTGTGTGTGTGTGTGTGTGTGTGTGTGTGTGTGTGTGTGTGTGTGTGTGTGTGTGTGTGTGTC
>NC_063347.1:7120508-7127202 GCF_021869965.1 Rhincodon typus
TGTGTGTGTGTGTGTATGTGTCTGTGCGTGTGTGTGTGTGTGTGAAAGAGAGAGACGTAGTGAGTGTGTGTGTGTGTGTGTGTGTGTCTGTGTGTGTGTGTTTGTGTCTGTGAGTGTGCCTGTGTCTGTTTGTATGTATATGTAAGAGTGTGTGTGTGGTGTGTGTGTGTATGAGAAAGAGTGAATGAGAGAAGCGTATTGTGTGTTCATGTTTGCATGTGTTTTTGTACAAGCAAGGAAGTTATACTAAACCTTTGCAACACATTGGTGAGGTTCTAGTTGTCGGATTGTGGGCATAGACCATGGTAAGGATGTCAAGGCCTGGGAGAGGGTGCAGGGGAGATTCAGCCAAATGAAATGATATCAGGGTCCCAGGACTGTAGTTACATGGAGCGACAGGAGAAATTTGGTTTGTTCACTTTGGAGCAGAGAAGGCTGAGAGGAGACCGAGATCGGGGTGTAGAAGATTACCAGGGGCATAGACGTGGTGGAAAACACTTGTTGTCCTTAGTTAGAGGCTCATTGACATGGTGGCATAATTTTAAGGTGAAAGGCTGGAGGTTTCAAGGGGACTTGAGGAAAAGCGTTTTTACCCAGAGGGTGGAGGGGTTCTGGAATGCGGTGCTTGGGAAGGTAACTGAGGCAGGAAATCTCAGAACCTTTAAAATGTACTGGGATGAGCATTTGGAATGTCATAACATTCAAGGCTAGGGGCCATGTGCTAGAAAGTGGGACTAGCGCAGATTCAGAGTTAATTTTTCAGTGCAGACTTAATGGGCTGAAGGGTCTCTGCTGTACTGTATGACTCATTGATTCTAAGATGAAGGGAGGGAATTGATCGATCTGTTCAAAACCAGGAGTACTTCAGAAGAATAAAGTGTCTCTAAGGATTTCTTTATCATTCATGGGAATGTGGGCATCACTGGCCAGGCTAACACTGTTGTACATCCTTACTTGCCCTTGAACTAAGTAGCTCGCTCACCCATTTCAGAGGGCAGTTAAGAGTCAACCACATTGCTGTGGGCCTGGAGTCACATGTAGGCCAGACCAGGTAAGGATGGCAGATTTCCTTCCCTAAAGGACATTAGTGAAGCAGATTGGTTTTTATGAAAGTGACTTTCAGAGCAGAGTATTAAAAGCATGAAAAGATTTACCTTCTGCCAGTCTCCATTGGATTCTGTATCCAGAGCTTCCTGGCACACTACTCCAAGTGATCTGAATCCGTTTGGTCGTTGAACCGATGATGCGGAGACCCTGAACTGTTCCCAGAGGACGTTCAACAGCAGCTGTAGTTGGGGTGAAGAAAACTACTGGTCAACATTGATATATGTACACCATGGAGAAGCAGTTAAGTGGGATGGGTATGTTCACACATGGCCTCACTGAAAGACTGCAGACTTTGAAGGTGTTGGACTAGCTGCATTGCTGTGGAAAACAGGGCCCATGTTTTAAATCAGGAAATAAGGAGAGTTACCTCGTGCCACTTGCACGGAGAGCACCTGGAGTTAAATCCGAGGAATGAGATCATGGGATCATTATATGTGTGTGTGTGACAGGCTATTCAGCACATGTTAGAACACAAGAACATAGGAACTAGGAACAGGAGTAGGCCATTCAGCCTCTTGAGCCTGCTCTGCTATTTAATACGATCATGGCTGATCTCAGCTCTGCATCAACCCCACTTTCCCACCACTCACCATAACCCTTCAATCCATTTCTAATTAAAAACCTGTCTATCTCCTCCTTAAATTTACTTCATGTCGACCATACTCTGCGGAAATGAATTCCACAGATTCACGACCTTTTGAAAGAAGTAAATTTTCCGCATCTCTGCTTTAAATCTGTAACACTTTATACAAGACTGTGACCTCTCACTCTAGATTAGCCCACATGAGGAAATGTCCTTTCCAAGTCTAGTTTTTCAATCCCCTTTAGCATCCTCTATACATTAATTAGATCTCCTCTCTTTCTTCTAAATTCCAGAAAGAATGTGCCTAAACTGCTCAATCTCTCACATAAGACAAACACCTCATTTCTGGAATCAATCTAGTGAGCCTCCTCTGAACTGCCTCCAATGCAACCAAATCCCTCCTCAAGTAAAGGGAATGAAAATTGGACACAGTTGGACGGGTGCGGTCTCACCAATGTCTTGTTCACAGACACGGCAACACTTTCCTACTTTTATACTCTATTCCTTTAACAATAAATGCTAAAACTGCATTTCCTTCCGTATTACCAACTGTCCCTGCATACTCATTTTCTGTGACTCATGCAGTAGGACACCCAGATCTCTCTGCACTGTAGCACTCTGACATTTCTCTCCATTTAGATAATAAGTTGCCTTTCTGTTCCTCCGACCAAAATGGACAACCTCACACTTATCCACGTTAACCTTCGTCTGCCAAGTTTTGGCTCATTCACCTAACCAATCCATATTCATTTGTAAATTTCTTGCTTCTTTATTACAATTTACTTTCCCATCCCTTTTGGTGTCATCCTCAAATTTGCCTATTGCAGTTTCTATCCCTGCTTCCATACATTGTAAATAATTGAAGTCTGAAGACCAAACCCTGTGGCATCCCATGTAGTTCATTAGCATAAATAAATTGCTTCTGAACAGATTTCTGGAATTTGACTTTCATTGTACCTCATCCACTCTGTTTAAAGTAGAGATGTTTGATATGAATCCTAAATTTGTCTTCTTACGACTTAACTAAAATTCAACGTAACCTAATCACCTGCCTAATCACCTGTGTCCAGTACTGGGTGCCAGATTATGGGAAAAATGTGATTACATTGGACAGAACACGGAAGTAATTTACAAGAATGGTCCCAGGTATATGAGAAACTTCCGTGTTGAGGATAGATTGAAGAAGTTAGATCAGTTCTCTTTCGAGAGAAGAAGGCTGAGAGGAGATCTCATAGAGGTTTTCAAAATCATGAGTGGGCTGGATAGAGTAGACAGGGAGAAGCTGTTCCTGCTCATAAAAGGATCAAAAATGAGAGGGCATAGATTTAAAGTAATTTGGAAAAGAAGCAAGTGTGATGTGAGGAAGAACTTTTTTTTCACTCAGTGAATAGTTAAGGTATATTTTACACTCCTTAGAAATGTGGTGGCAGCAGGCTCAATTGAGACATTCAAGGGATGATTATTTGGAGAAAAATACTGTGCAAGGGTATGGGGAGAAGGCAGGAGATCAGCACGAGGTAATGATATTTGTTTGAAGTGCTGGTGCAAGCACAATGGGCAGAATGGCTCCCATCTACGCTGTTACAATTCCGTAATTCTGAGATTTTGTAATTTGCCTCAAAGAACATTTCCTAGATATCCACCATCCAGGCTCAGTAAACCATGCTCCACCCTCTACAATGTTTATACCATTCCCAGTCCTCCTCAGTTCTCCACATCAAATAAATAAGCTGTGTTGTTGCAGCACGGGCATCATCAGAGAACGGCCGAGAAACAAACTGTTGCACTTCCTGACAGAAAATAACTATTTACATCAAGGAATATAGATGAAAGAGCAGGGCAGGGACACGGATCATTGACTGAATGACGATCCCACAAAACCAGCCAGTGACAGAGAACAGTCAGGCTGAGCAATACAGACTGTCCCTGTGATGGACTTACGGGTGGTTGCTGTTATTGTGACAGGCTGTCCTTCTCGATTTCTGATCAACGCAACAACTTTCACGAGGTAATTAACTCCGCCTTGCAAATCCGCAATATCAAATGTCGTTACATCTCCGGGTACAACTCTAGTGATCTCAGGTCCTCCTGCAGATTGAAAGAAAACAACAAATGACCCATTTCTGAAGAAGGGTCCCGACCCGAAACGTCAGCTTTCCTGCTCCTCTGGCCTGCTGTGTTCCTCCAGCTCCACACTGTGTTATCTCAGACTCCAGCATCGGCAGTTCTTACTATCACCAAATTGGGTCGACTACTTCCCAAGTTTTTTTTTTAATTCATTTGTAGAATGTGGGTGTCGCTGGCTAGACCAGCATTCATTGCCCATTAAAGAGTCATAAACATTGTTGTGGGCCTGGGGTAAAGTGTTGGCCGGACCAGGTAAGGACTGCTGTTTCCTTCCCCAAAGGACATTAGTGAACCAGATGGGCTTGTCCCGACGATCAACAACGGTTTCATGACCATCGTTGAAGTCTTAACTCTGGATTTTTCTCTCAAATTTAATTCAAATACAACCATCTGCCATGGCAGGATTCAAAACCAAGGCCCCCAAAATACTACCTGGGGCTCAGGATTGATAGTCTGGCAACAATATGACTAGGGCCCCTACCTTCCCATAAACACTGAAACAGAAAGGTACAGTTTATTCTGCCAAATCCCAGGGACCCCTTAGATCTTCAGTCCAACCCTCTCCCAACTGAGCTTTTTTACCATAGAATCCCTACAGTGCAGAAAAAGGCCATTCAGCCCATCGGGTCTGCACCAGCCCTCTGAAGAGCATCCCACTCAGACCCAGCAACTCTACATTTCCCATGGCTAAACCACCTAGCCTACATATCCCCGGACACTATGGGCCGATTTCCCAAAGCCAATCCACCTAACCCACACAGGTTTGGACTGGGGGAGGAAACCAGAGGAAACCCACGCAGACACAGGGAGAATGTGCAAACTCCACACAGACTGTTGCCTGAGGCCAGATTTGAACCTTGGTCCCTGGTACTGTGCAGTAGCAGTACTAACCAGCGAGCAACCATGCCACCAAACAAAGGCTGCCACGATAAGGAAGCACTTATTTTGCCAAAACCCAGGATTGGACCAGGGACCCTTAGATCTTCAGTCTAACATTCTCCCAAGTGAGCTATTTCAGCTGACAAAATAACTTTTGGGTTACATCAGTCATTTGGGACTCGAGTGCTTTTTAACATTCATTTACAGGAAAATCACTGGCATTTCAGCAATAAATGTCCATCCCCAACTGCCTTTGAGAAGTTGATGAGCCACTTTCTTGAGTTGCACACGGGGCTACTTTACAGGGTGATTAAGAGTCAACCACATTGCTCTGGGTCTGGAGTCACATGGAGGCGAGATCGGATAAAGATGGCAGATTTCCTTCCCTAAAGGACCCAGGTGGGTTTTTAATGGGATCTATGAGTTTCATGATCATGATCATTGATAGAAAGTTCTTCCCTGCTTTAACAAAAGGGACCTACCATCACTGCGCTTCCAACTGATGCGGTAAGACGTGGCTTCGGGAACCCCGACCCAAGACACTCGCAGGACATCACTACGGGCTTCGAGCACTCGAACATCACTGACGCCGGCTACCTGACCCTCTCTCGAGGCTGTGACAACAGAAGAGGTCACCCAAAAGCACGCACATCAAGCTGCTATCGAAGACAGTACAGCATTCTGATGTTCAAAATGGTCCTAAGACATGCAATCAAACTCGAAACGGCTTTCAGACGTATTAACATAAAAAGTAGGAGCTTGAATAGGCCATTAGGCCCATTGAATTTCTTCTGTAATTCAGTAAGTTTGACCTTCTGCCCAACGCAACCTTCCCACACCATCCCCAAATCCCTTAACTATCAGCCTCTGCCTTAACTACATTCAACGATTGAGCATCACATCCTTCTTGGGCAGAGAATTCCTCAGATTGACAAGACTTAAAGTGAAGAAATCTTTCCTCAACTCAATCCTAAAAGGCCAAAATCTTCTTCAAAGCTTGTCATTCCATGTTGTAGACTTCCCGGCCATTTTAGGTAGATTACCTCTTAGAGTCACAGAATCAAAGAGTTATGCAGCACGGAAACAGAACCTTTAGTTCAACTCATCCATGCCCACCAGGATTCCTAAAATGAACTGGTCCCATTTGCCTGCATTTGGTCTGTATCCCTCTAAACCTTTCCTATCCATGTACTCATCCAAATGTCTTTTAAACGTTGTAATTGTACCCACCTCTACCACTTCCTCTGGCAGCTTGTTCCATATACGCACCACCCTTTATGTGAAGAAGTTCCCCCTTAGGTCTCTTTCTAAATTTTTCCCCTCTCTTCCTCTAGTTTTGGACTACCCTAGCCTGGGAAAAAGACCTTGGCTATTCACCCTATCAATGTCCCTCATGGTTTTATAAACCTCTCTAAGGTAACCCCTCAGTATCTAAACTCCAAGGAAGATAAATCTAGTCCCTCAGTTTCTCCTCATTTGTTAACCCAGAGATTATTCCAGGGAGGTCTGTTATCATCAAATTAGGGGAAAGCTTTCCAAGCATTTTCCCATTGTGGCGTGATTTCGAGACTTGAAAATTGTAGTGATGCCTCAGTGAGAGCTGTGACAGTGGGAGGACAGCTGCACAGCTGTTATAACTTGGTCAAAGCAGCACAGAAACCTGAGGGCTGACTGCCTCAAAACTGCAGCTTAACACCCACATTTTGTGCAGCATTCCTCGAGATCCAAACGGCATACCGTACTTCAAGTGTGATCTCATCAAAATTTTGCTTTTATTCCTTTGTGGGATATGGGCATCACTGGCCAAGACAACATTTATTGTCCATCCCTAACGTTCACTTGGAGGGGCAATAATATTGCTGTAGGTCTGGAGTCACATTTAGGTTAGCCCAGGTACAGATGATAGATTGGGAACAAAAGCAGAAGTTGCTGGAAAAGCTCAGCAGGTCTGGCAGCATCTGTGAAGAAAAAATCAGAGTTAGCGTTTCGGGTCCGGTG
>NC_063347.1:7132202-7169630 GCF_021869965.1 Rhincodon typus
ACTTTGTTCTTGATACTGACAACCCAGGTCACCAGAAGGTGTCGGTCAATCAGATACCAATCAAAGGCCATCAGCTTCTACATCCTAAAATGCATCATTTCCCCTGACCATCCTGACTTGGAAATATATTGCCGTTCCTTCACTGTCGCTGGGTCAAAATCCTGGAATTCCCACCCTAAGGGCATTGTGGGTCAAGCCACAGCAGGAGGTCTGCAGCGGTTCAAAAAGGCAGCTCACCACCACCTTCTCAAGGGGGCAACTAGGGACGGGCAATAAATGCTGGCCCCGCCAGCAACACCCACGTCCCAAGAATGAATGAGAAAGAAAAAGTTGTGACCTACTCCTCGGGGGATCCAGTGGTAAGAAGGTATATATTTTTTCTCTTCTTCTTGCGGTGTTACGGGAAGAGAAGTGTCCGGGTGGGTCAGAGGCAAAGGCTTTCAGAGACCACTCCATGGTCCATCATCTGTCGCTCCATTTGACCCCAGATTGGGTCAGTTGGAGGTTCAGAAATTTCTGAAGAAGCATCCAGACCCGAAACATCAGCTTTCCTGCTCCGCTGATGCTGCCTGGCCTGCTGTGTTCATCCAGCTCTACACCTTGTTATCTTATCACCCTATACTGCCCCCAGGGAGGTAAGTTGAGGCCCTCAAGAAACCATTAATTGATGACCATCAGGGTTTTAATCACTGGCCTGTGACCTTCTCATCCAGAACCAAATTGCTAATATGGCGAATTTCCCTCCACGCTAACCTTGCCCAATTATTTCCCTTTCTCTAAATCAGGGAAAATCACCCCGTTATGGGATTTATTTTCAGCTTTTTTTCGTCAAACTGAACTCAGATTTTCAACCTGCGACAGTAAGATTTGAACTTCTGTCCTCTGGACGATTTGGCCAGGCACAGGACCTTTCTGCTAATGCTTAAGACTGCAAAAGATCCGACCCTGGGACCACCCCACCACCAACCCCCCGCAACCCCACCCCCGTCATTAGCCGGTGTACATTTCAGAACATGGTCAAATCCCAGAGAAGCTCACCATCAGCACTTTTCCATGTGATTTTATACGCAGATACCATGCCTATTCCCGTCCACATGATCTGGAGCATGTTCCGTCGAGTCTCAGTCACTCGCACATTGGTCACATCGCCAACAATGGGATCTTTTTGTGAAAGGACACAGAAATATATTTGTCATTGAGTCACACAATTTCTAATCTTACATGGAATCAGAAGCATGATTAAGTTCCCTTTTTGTTCCTCCCAACCAGACCCAAGCCAGTGTCCAGGTCATTTCCTTCGACCCAAATAAACCCCAGGGTGGGGGGCCTATCCTTGGAAGAGCCTCTCACCTGTTGACAGGGAAGAGAGGACCAGCTTCTGCCCCGAAAGGTAAGGGTTCCCAGGCAGTTAGAAACGCCAATGCTGGCTGTGTTGTGTCTGCTCTGTTCAGTTTTCATGTTGCTGGTAAAGGTGACATGAATTACACATCCCTAATGCCCTTGAGATTCTCATCCTGGGAGACCGCTGAGGATAATAGAAAGAGGCCATAACCTTGTCGGTAGGGAGAGGCGTTTCTGGGACTGGAGCTGTTGTAGATTGCTGGAGCAAAGTGCAGGCACCTTTAGAATTGTATGCTGCACAGCTGGCTATTTGGCCCATTATAATTTTGACTGAAGTAGCACTGCTGCTTCACAGCACCAGCGACCCAGGTTCGATTCCAGCCTCAGGCGACTGTCTGTGTGGAGTTTTCACATTCTCCCCGTGTCTGCGTGGGTTTTCCTCCCGGGTGCTCCAGTTCCCTCCCATAGTCCAAAGGAGTGCAGGATAGGTGGACTGGTCATAGTGTCCAGGGATGTACAGGCTATGTGGATTAGCCACGGGAAATGCAGGGTCACAGGGATAGGGACGGGGTACGGGGGTGGGTTTGGGTGGGATGCTATTCAAACAGTCGGTGTGGACTCAATGGGCTGAATGGCCTGCTTCCTCACTCTAGGAATTCTATGATTCAAACTGTCCAGTTGGTCCCACTCCCACAATTTTGATTTTTTTTTTCTCTATTTTCATGTTTTCATCCAGTTCTCTTTTGAAAGCCATTATTAAAACTGCTCACACCATCCTTTCTGACAATGGCACTCCAGATCTTGCATTCTAGGTATCTTTAATCAGACACATAATGCCATATGTCAATAGATGTGAGGTTGGAAAAGCACAGTAGGCCAGACAGCATCCGAGGAGCAGGAAAGCCAATGTTACAGTTAGGAGTGTGACGGGCTTCAGCCCAAAACGTTGACTTTCCTGCTCCTCGGATGCTGTCCAAACTGCTGTGTTTGTCCAGCTCCACGTGTATTTACTCTGGCTTCCAGCACATTTTGCCCTTCTATGCTAAAACTGTCTTCACTTACAGGATCTGTATCCCTCGATTCCTTTCCTATTCATGTATATGGTCAGGTACTTCTTGAACCTGGATCTTCTGGCCCAAGATCCCCAGTCCGACTACACTCTCCCTACTGACACAGGGTGCTCAAAATGAGAAGTGTTCCATTAAGTTGACATTACTCGAGATGCAATGAACTGTCATCACTAATCTTCCACATTCAACATCCTGGGTTTACCATTGAGAAGAAACAGAACTGGACTAGCTACATAAATACAGTGGCTGCAAGAGCAGTCAGAGGCTAGGAATACTACAGTAACTGACTCCCCAAAGCCTGTCCACCATCTACAAGGCACAAGTCAGGAGTGTGATGGAATGCTCCCCACTTGCCTGGATGGGTGCAGCTCCAACAACACTCAAGAAGCTTGACACCATCCAGGACAAAGCAGCCCACTTGATTAGCACCACATCCACCACTTTCTATATTCACTCTCTTCACCATTAACTTATAGTGTGTTCCGTCTGCAAGGTGCACTCACACAGACTCCTCCCACAGCACCTACCAAATCCACAACCACGTCCATCTAGAAGGACAAAGGCAGTAGATACATGGGGACACCAGCCCCTGCAAGTTCCCCTTTAAGCCACTCATCAACCTGACTTAGAAATATATCGCTGTTCCTTCATTGCTGCTGGGTCAAAATCCTGGAATTCCCTCCCTAAGGGCATTGTGGGTCAACATGCAGCGCATGGACTTCAGCAGTTCAAGGCAGCAGCTCACCACCACCATGTCAAGGGCAATTAGGGATGGGCAATAAATGTCAACTTGGTTGGCAATGCCCAACATTCCATGAACCAGTTAATTAAAAAGGGCATCATTTAAAGTGAAGGTTCATAAAAGTCACTGAAAAGTAATAATGGGCCAGAGATGTCTCAATGGTGATGTAGGCTGAGGTCTCTGTGCCACCACTCACTGGTCTTTGTAGTCACTGTCATGACGTTTCCCTCTCTGGATCCAACCAGTCCCGAGACCTCAATCGCATACACAGTGTTGGGCTGCAGCCCTTCAATGTCGAAAGCGCTGGTATCTCTGCTCAGAATCCGACTGTCCTTGACACCTGAGGGACAAAAGAAGAATAAGATGGAGACCTGAGCATACAGGAATGTCAAGCTGTATTCGTAATGGCGTGGGAAAATGCCCCAAGGTTTGGCACTTCTTGAACCTGGACCTTCTGGCCCAAGATCTTGAATAGACATTATCACTCAACATCTGACACTGAGGCACATGAAGAGATATGAGGACAGCAAGTTTTAAGGAGTGACTTAAAGTAAGAGACAGAGGGATGTAGAGGTTTGGCTAGGAATTTCAAAGTTTAGTTGATTTGTGCCAAGCCTCTTGTCTCAATGGAGCACGCTGTTCCAACAGACTTGACATTGTGTCATTCTTTTCCCATAGATCCTGCTGCCTTTAGGGCCTGGGCTCTACCTTGCATTGTAGAAGTTACTCTCTTATGGTAGGCTCTCCCTACTCTGAGTCTGCTGCATCTCTGTCTCGACCATTTAGTTGTTGGCAAGGCCAGAATTTGTTGTCCATCCCTCTGCCCATGAACCATATGCCTTACTAGGCCATTTCAGACGGTGAATAAGAGTCATCCCCATCATTGTGGTCCTGGAGTCATGTGTAGCTCAAACCTGGTATGGAAGGCAGATTTCATTCCCTGAAAGACACTACTGAACCAGATGGGCTTTCCCCTTTCCTTTGTATGTTGTTTCCTTTCAACCTGCCTCTGCTGTATATCCAAGCAATGCATTCCAGACCAGAACCACACATTCAGTGAAAGAAGATGTTTTTCACATCACATTCGCTCCTTTTGCAAATCATTTTACTTCCGTGCCCTCCGGTTCTTTATCCCTTTAGGAGGAGGAATAGTTTCTCTCTATCTACTCTCTCCAGACCCCTCACAATTTTGAAAACCTCTGTCAAATCTCCTCTGAACCTTCTCCTCTCCAAGAGGAACAGCTTCAACCTCTCCAGTCTAACCTCATCACTGAAGTTTCTCATCCCTGCAACCATTCTTGTAAACCACTTCTGCACTCTCTCTCCAATGTGTGCCCACATCTTTCCTATAAGGTGGTGCCCAAAACTGTACACAATGTTCCAGCTGAGGTCTAACAAGTGTCTTATACAAGTTCGACATCACCTCCTTGCTCTTGTATTCTATGCCCCTATTAATAAAGCTGAGAACACTGTGTACTTTATTAGCTGCTCTTTTTACCTTTCCTGCCATCTTTAACGTATAGTATACATTACTACACAATTGGATACATTGCAGTATACAACCAGGTTCCTCTGCTCCTGGACCCCTCTTAGAATTGCACCTCCTGTTTCCTTCTGTCTGAGTGAGTTCTCCCTATCGTAAGACATCACCTCACATTTCTCCGCACTGAACCTTATCTGCCACCTATTCACCCACTCCACCAATATCCTTTTGGAGTTCCTCACTGTCCTCCTCACAGTTTCCAAGTCTTCCGAGTTGCATATCATCCACACACTCTGAAACTGAAATCAACATGTTCATTCCCATTCTTCAACATTTAGGAATCATGGAGCTGAAAGTACAGCCAGCAATGGGGGAGCATTACCATTGGGGATAACTAACACTGGGGATCACTAACACTAGGGATAATCACCTCCAGGGATAATCAACATTGAGGATCATTAACAGTGGGGATAAATTACATTAGGGATAATCAACACTGCGGATAATTAACAGTCTCCAACTAGAGAACAGAAACTTCTTAAAAATAAAGGAGGACTCCCTAAAATTAGACTTTGAACTTCAGTTTATCAGAGTTTGTGGAGAATGCTGACAAGACCAGCATTTGTTGCCTGCGAACCAAGCTTCTTGCTTAATCATTTCAGAAGGCATTTAAGAGTCAAACACATTGTGATTACACCACACCAGGTAAGGATGGCATATTTCCTTCCTTAAAGGACATCAGTGAACCAGTTGGGTTTTTACAACAATCATTGATAGCTTCACAGTTATCTCACTGCGATTATCTTCATTTTCCAGATTTATTAACTGAATTTAAATACCACCAGCAGCTATGGTAGATATGAACCTGTGGCCTCAGAGCAATATCTTCTGGATTGCTAGTCCAATGACGCTATCATAACAACCCTGCCTCTCCAGGTGTGTTGCCAACCTTCCAGAGTCTTGATGTTTTAATAAATTATCTTCAGGTCAAAAGTCAAGGAACACCAAGAAAGACTCCACGCCAAGACAAAACATATTCTGGCTTCGGATTTTCAACTTTCTTTGAATACAATACTTATTAATTACAAAGATAATGAAGATCTCTCAAAGCCCACCTACAAAGGGTAGTTACTGAGAAGTGGCTGGAAACATAGGGCAGATTGACTCAAGGCCTTGAGCATATACAAAGAGGAATCTAGATGGAAGTAGGCCATTTGGCCCAATGAGTCTGCTCCATCATTCAATGAGATCATGGTGGATCAACTTCACTTTCTTGCCTTTTACCCACAACCTTTGTTTCCCTTACTGATTAAAAATCTATCTCAGCCTTTAATATACACAATAACCCAAACTCAGCAGCCCTCTGTGGTAAAGAATTCCACAATTCACTACCTTCTGAGAGAAGAAATTCCTCCACATTTCTGTGCAAACCCTTATTGTGAGATGCCTTCTGGCCTTAAATTCTCCCACAAGGGGAAACAACCTCTCTGCATCTAACATGTCAAGTCCCCTAAGAACCTTGTGTGTTTCAATGAGGTCTTATTGCTTTAAACTCTACAGAGTCCAGGCCCAACCAGTCAAACTCTCTTCATAAAACAACTCCTCCAAACCTGGTATCAGCCTACTGAATGTTCTCTGAACTGCCTCCAACGCCAGTCTATCTTTCCTTGGATAAGGGGCCCAAAACTGTTCACAGTATTCCAGTTATGGTCTGACTACTGCCTTGGATACATTTAGCACAACCTCCCTATTTTTATACTCCATTCCTTTTCAAATAAATGCAAGCATTCCATTTGTCTCCTCTGTTACCCACTGAATTTGCATGCCAGTATTTTGTTATTTATGGATGAAGATTCCCAAACCCTCCTGTTCTGTAGCTTTCTACAGTCTTTCTCCATTTAAATAATATTCAACTCCTATATTCTTCTTCATAACCTCACACTTACCCACATTATATTCCATTGGCTAAGCTTTTGCCCAGTTGTGTAACCTGTCTATGTCTCTCTGTAGACTCTTTGTGTCACCTTCATCATTTGCTTTCCCACCACAAACTCATCCCTCACTTCCCTCATCCAAATTATTGATACATCAATGAGAACAGAGGACATATTTAGTATGAAAAGGCAGGACAGACTGAGGTAAATTGCTCTCAGAAGAAGGTGTTTGAAAGAGCTTTTTACGAAGATTTAGGCAGAAAGAGTTTAACGAAATAATGTTCTGGGGACAAAAACAGAAGTTGCTCGAAAAGCTCAGCAGATCTGGCAGCATCTGTGGAGAAAAAGAATCAGAGCTAACGTTTCGGTTCCGGTGACCCTTCCTCAGAACTTTACAGCATCCACAGTTCTTTCGGTTTTTATTTAATGTTCTGGGGACCCGGGTTTGAATCCTGCCACAGCAGATGGTGGAATTTGAATTCAATAAAAATAAAATCTGGAGTTAAGAGTCCAATGATGACACATGAAACCAATGTCAATTGTCAGAAAAACCCAACTGATTCACTGATTTCGTTCAGAGGGATGGAATCTGCCATCCTTACCTGGACTGGCCTACATGTGACTTCAAGCCCACAGCAATGTGGTTGACTCTTAACTGCCCTCTGAAATGGTCCTACAAAGGCACTCATGTGTACCAAGCACTATAAAGTCTCTTCAAGGGCAAGTAGGGATGGGCTATAAACGCTGGCCAGCGCATTACACCCGCATCTGACAAATGAATTTTTAAAAAAGTTCGTATAAAAAAAGAAATTTCCACTTCTTTAGGAGTCCAAAACCATGAATATAATTTTGCCACTAATAAATCAAACAGGGTCTTAAGAAATACCTCTTTATGTAGAGAATGGTTCAAATGTTCCCAAACAATGTGGGCAAGGTGAATTTTTTTTAATTAAAAACCGAAAGAACTGCGGGTGCTGGAAATCAGAAACGAAAACAGAAATTGCTGGAAAGGCTCAGCAGGTCTGGCAGCATCAGAGGGAAATCAGAGCTAACGTTTTGGACCCAGTGACCCTTCGTCAGGACTCAGTCTGTTTCTTAAATTCATTCACAGGATTAGAGGGTCACTGGATAGACCAGTATTTATTGCCCATCCCTAATTGCCCAGAGGGCAGTTCGGAGTTACAACATTGCAGTGGGCTGGGACTCCTACAGAGGCCAGATCAGGTAAGGGCATTAGTCAACCAGATGGGGCTTCCCCCCGCTCCAAGAACAGGTTTCATAGTCATCATTTATTGAATTCAAGTTTCACTATCTGCCACGGCAGGACTCAAACCCGGGTCCCCAGAACATTACCTCATGACTGGTTGAATAGTCTAGCAATAGTACCATTAGGCCCATTGTCTCCCTGAGGTAGCAGAGTTGCATTGAGGGGAGGTGATTGATAATTCCATGAGGGAGGAAGAGATAGAAGGACATGCTAAAAGAAAAATAAAGAGTTCAGGAAAAACTCACATCTGTGAAGAGAGAAAAATATAGTTTTTGAGTCTAATATGGCTTTTCAAGATTATTCTATTTGAAATGGTCACCCTGTTTCTCCTTCCAAAGATGTGGTCTGACTTGTTGAGATTTTCCAAAACTTTTACTCAGGCTACCAGCATTTGTGGTATTTTGTTTTTTTATTATAGACGGATGTACCAACAGGTTTAGATGAAATGGATTTGGAATGAGACCCTAGTGAATGCCAACACAGACCAGTTGGACCGAATGGTCTCTTTCTGCGCTGTAAACCTGACGTGACTCAGCAAATGGAGCCAATGCATGGCTAAAGCTCCTTGCATGGTCCACACGGGAACCTGACGATACCGAACAACCCACAACAGCAAAAAGAACAGGTCACCTACCATCAGCACGGCGCCATGTGACCCTGTACGCTGTTGCCGTGGCAAATCCGACCCAGCTGATTCGAATCCGTGAGCTCTGTGTTTCGACTACTCGCAGATTCGTCACACCACCCACGAGCGGTTCTTGGAAAAGAAAAGGTTGTTTTCTTTTGAGACAAAGAAACAGCTGATATTTCAAAAGAGCGAGAGGTCATACCGCCCAGCAAGCTGTATTTCTGGAATGTTATATCCACCACACATCTAACTCTCTTCGAGTATCCATTCAATTGCCTTTCGAACTTGCTTCAGAGAATGTCTCGTCAAATTACCTACACTAGTTAACGGAAATACACAGGGGACCAGTGACTGGGTTGAAACAGACCCAACTGGATTGCCTTGGCAGATCTGAGAAGGTTCATCCACCAGTCTGGTCAGTCTTGAACCCTAACCTTGACGGTGAACAACCGTTGCTAATTTCACACACCCAAAAATATGTCCCTGGCACTGACCTTCAATGAATGGGAACGGGGTGGTATTGGTTCTTGATGTGATTGAAGTCTTTCCACAACAAGGGCTCCATTCAAACTCACTGGGACCTTCGCATCACCATTCCTTGTGACCAAGCATAAATGGGAGGGCAAGAAACATTGCAATTTGTACAAAAAAAAATCACAAAGTCGCACCAACGCCACCCATGGTGTTGCTGTACAGGATGTTGGTGAGACCACATCTTAATAAGTACTTCTTACTTACATCATACGGTCAGGTCTACACTCACATCAGTTTTATTCATTCATGGGATGTGCATCTTGCATTTGTGTCCCATCCCTAATTACTCTGTACCACGTTCCTGACCTGCTGCAGTTCTTCTGTTGTAGGGACACCCATTGTGCGGTTAGCAACAGACTTCCAGAATTCTGATCCACTGACAGTAAAGGAATGGAGATATATTTCCAAGTCAGGATTGGAGGGGAACTTGCAAGGGTTGGCATTCCAATGTATCTGCTGCCCTTGTTCTTCTAGAACGTAGAGGTGGTGGTTTGGAAAATGCTGATGAATAATCCTTGGTAAATGAACATCAACAGGCTTTACTGAACATAACTACTTACTAGGAATAGTAAGAAAGAACATATTTGGAAGCTGACATATTTCAGTCCCAGTCCCATGTGATCCATTATCACTAAAGTTCCTAAAGTACATGCTCAGTAGCTCGTCTACAATTGAGGGGAGAGATGTCTGCATTGGATACAGTTTTGAGAAGATGTACTGGAATGAGGAAAGAATGCATAAATTGAGCCATAACTCATTGGTTTTAGCAGATTGAAAGATGATCGTAATTCCAAAGGAACTTGACATTTTTTAGAAATATTCTTTCAGGGAATGTGGTGACACTGGCAAGTCCAGCACATATTCCCCATCCTTAATTGCACCATGTGGCTTGCTACAGCTTTCAGAGGGCAATTAACAGTCAATGCTATTACTGTGGGTCTGGAGTCACATGTAGGCCTGATAAGACTTCTTTCCCTAAAGGGCATTAGTGAACCAGGTGGGTTTTTAATGTGAATCAATGATGGATTCATGGTCACTATCGCTAAAACTAGACCGTCTGGTAGGATTTGAACCTATGTCCTCAGAGCAATGACATGGGACTCTGGATTACTAATCCGACCGCAGCCAACCCAATCCAACCCACTCTTGCGGGCGAACCTAGATCTAGGGAGCACAGTTTCAGAATAATCCTGAATAAGATGATGGGGAGAATTTCCAAGGCGATAAGGATAATTTCTTCTCCCAGTAGTCTTTGGAATTCTTTGGAATTTTCAATTGTTCGGAACAATGTCTTTAGTCAATCTCAGTGCCAGGAAGCTGGCAAAAAGGGTAATTGAGGCCAGGGTTACAAATGAG
Organism: Rhincodon typus; assembly: GCF_021869965.1. Lineage (NCBI taxonomy): Eukaryota > Metazoa > Chordata > Chondrichthyes > Orectolobiformes > Rhincodontidae > Rhincodon > Rhincodon typus. Next base: position 7,142,558 of record NC_063347.1, read on the forward strand.
GCAGGGAGGAAGGGGTTTTAACTGCATTTTAGGGAAGGGCAATACTTATTTAGCTTCATGTAAAAATGTCAATTTCTCATAACAGAATTGTGGCAAACTGTTAGGCTACACCTAACAGGTGGTGAGAAATGATTCCAGTAATGATTTCAGAAAGGTATTTGTGGACAAGGAACTTACGGGGTAATGAACAGAGTGCAAAGGCTTGAAAATAAGTACCACTACTCTTTGATAAGAGCTGGCATTGGAACAGCAGGCCAAACACTGTCTTGCTTCGTGCTCAGTATCTGTCATTTCTAAGATATCTCCACAGAAACTCAAGACCAATATCTCACCCCAAGCAGCTCTTCCTCTCTTCAGGCCTGGCCCTGAAGTATCACCATGCAGGGAGTTAGACACTCACCAGTTCTCACTGTGACAGTGGCGAGAGACCCCTCTCTGTTTCCCACCATTGCTGAAACTCCAATCACGTACACAGAATTCGGCTGCAAACCTTCCACATCAAACATGTTGATGGAGCTACTCAGCACTCTGCTCTCCTCAGTTCCTGATGTAAACAATGGATAAATGCAACATTAATCATTCATTATTGAATCACAGACTCCATAATGGGGAAGCAGGCCTTTCAGTCCATCAAATCCACATCAATGGGCAAGTCATGTAGTTCCAACCCCCTACCCTATCCCTGAAACCTTGCATTTCCCATGGCTAATCCACCTCGCCTATAATTCCTGGACACTCTGGGCAAATTAGAAAGGCCAATGCACCTAACCTACACATCTTTGGACTGTGGGAGGTAACAAGCAGCACCCAGAGGAAACCCACACAGACACAGTGAGAATGTACAAACTCCACACAGACAGTCACCCAGGACTGGAATTGAACCTGGGTCCCTGGTGCTGTGAGGCAGTAGTGCTAACCACTGAGCCACCATGCTGCCATTAACTAAATTCTATTTATTTATTCATAGGATGTTGGCATCACTGGTTAGGCCGGCATTCATGAAAACTCCCCAGCAGGCTGTGAAGAGAATCAACCACATTACTGTGGGACTGGAGTCACACATAGGCCAGACCAGGTAAGGATGACAGTTTACTTCCCTAAAGGACATTAGTGAACCAGATGGGTATTTCATGGTCACTGTTAGACTCCTAATTCCAGATTTCATTTTTTAAAATTTAATTCAAACTCCACCATCTTTCACAGTGAGATTTGAAACCAGCTCCCCAGAACATCACCTGGGGCTCTGGATTTAATAAAATCTAGTGATAATACCACAAGGCCATCACCTCCCCCAATTGAAAGGGCATAAAAATTTCCATTTATCACAGCAATTTGTAGCACCTCACGACATCCCAGAACACTTCACAGTCATCAACCCCACATAGTGGGTCAGCCATTTTGAACTGAAATGGGGAGCAATCTCTTTGTTTAGATGAGTGTGAATTGTTTAATATTCGTGTATGTGAATGTGGGTGTCACTGGGAAAGTCAGCATTTATTGCTGGCCCTAATTGCCCTTAAATGTGGCTTGCTAAGGCCATTTCAGAGGGCAGTTAAGAGGCAGTGAACATACAAGTGAGAAACAAGAGTAGGCCACTCAGCCCCTTGACTCTGCTGTGCTATTCAATAAGATCACAGTTCATCAGACTGTTGCATATCCCTGATTAACCACAATAACCTTTCAACATGTTGCTCGTCAGTAATCTAACAACCTTTGTCTTAGAAATATTGACAGCAAACAATTAATGAAAATAAAATTTACTCAGGTAGGTAGATTATCTCCCAATCTGAATGAAAGGCTTTCATTATTATAGTGCCTTCCGTGACTTCAGGATAGTCCAAATTAAATTACGTTATGAAGTGTGGCCACTGATAGAACGTAGGAACCGCGGCAGCTGACAGGCGCACAGCAAGATCCCACTGATAGAACTGAAGTAATGGTCGGGTTACACGTTTTAATGATGTCAGTTCAGCAATCGAAAATCTGTCTCCCCACCAGAGAAATCTACCCCGCTGCGCCCTCCCCCACCTGCTGTTCTTCAAAAATAGTTCCATGCGATCCTCCCAATTGGGTAAAAGGGCCTCCATTTACCATCATATCCGAAAATGGCACCGACGTCAGTGCAGCATGCCCTCAACACCAGCACCAACTGAGCAACGTTTTAACAAGTGAAGCCTTGTAGGTGCCACTGCCATCAAATATTGGCACGAAACGCAGCAAATGCATTCTTGAGGTACCTCCCAAGGGCAGGGGAACCTCATTCAAGCTGTTTGGAGGTGAGTGCACCTACCGTCAGCGTGTTTCCACATGACCTTGTACGCTGTAGCCCGGGGCACTCCTCGCCACGTTATTCGGATAAGACTATTCCGAGTCTCAAGGGAACGGAGCTCCGTCACACGCTCAATGGCTGTATCTTAGGTTGTGCAGGTTGGAGAGAAAAGGAAAGCTATTTGAAAGATCCATTGACTAAGCAAGTGTACACCTTAGACAAATGGAGCCAAGATGATAGACTTCAATTCCTTTTATTCATTCATCGAATGCTGCTGCTCAGGCGAAATAAATAGGGGAGAAGTTCAGGAGAAGTTCTGTTACACTATAAGTTGTTGCAATCTGAATTTTAAAGGTATCTTGACTGTATTAATAAGATGAACAACACACAGTTGAAAAGCTTGATGGATTGAGTACCCTGCGCACATGTAAAGAGAAAAACCTAAAGAACTGCAGACGCTGTAAATCAGGAACAGAAACAGAAGTTGCTCAGCAGGTCTGGCAGCATCTGTGAAGGAAAAAAGTCGGAGTTAACGTTTCGGGTCCGGTGACCCTTCTTCAGAACAGGGAAGGTCCAGTTCTGAGGAGGGGTCACTGGACCCAAAACGTTAACTCTGATTCTTTTCTTCGCATGGAAAGAGAGATTGCTGGGCTTGGTTGGTTCAGTTGGCTGGACTGTGCTGTGGAATGCTGCCAACAGCATGTGATCAATCACTTCATTAGCTGTCAGTGTTCACAGAGGCCTCCCTCCTTGCCTTAGTCTATTTTTGACAAAGCATATCCCACAGCCTGCCCCCAATCGAAGTTAAATAAACAACCGTCTCCTTCAAATGGAATGAGATGTCTACAGTCCTTTGCGAATTATAGTTAATTACTAATGTGCAGGGCTTCCACACTGGTAGATAAAATAGTCTCTGAAGTGCGTATCAGCCCCCAGAATATTACTTTCAATTTGCTATGTCTATTTTTGATCCCAAGCCCCTTTAAGGGGCTGATCATTTGACAATTAGTTAATCTGATTTAATCTGCACCCAAAGAAAAAAATTCTCCCCTTCCGACTCCATTTTGATTTAGCCCCTTCCCCGTCCCTTACCCTGGATGGGCTTTGCATGTAAATTAATCAGTTGGGTGGTTTACTGGTGGAGCTAAATGGATAAAACAAAGTACAGTGGATGATTTGGTGATGGGAAAAAAACCGTTCAGTTGTGTGCAAGAACTAATAAAAGAAAACAATAAAGACAGAATCCTGAAGACAGAACATTTAATGTCTTTGCTTGAGGTATCCATGACAACTGACATTTCATCTGTGTGCATGCTTGAAGCCACATTTATTCACTCAAAAGGTTCTGTTCTATGTGGGCAAAAGGTATTTACGCAAACACTGCATCTTCTCCTTCAGAAAACGGTTATGGACATTGCCAATCCCTGCCTCATTGCCCTGGCGACGCACAGACCAATCACAGTCTACCTGCCTGTTCTGAGGTTAATAGCCGACCAAAGATTAACAGGTATCAGTTCCTGCACAAACTCCAAGCCAACCATAGTCCAAACAATCAGCACCCTCTTCTCATGCTATATAAATTGCTGTTCCCATTCCAAAATTGGTTCTCTTGTGTTTCAATCCTGATGAGGGCAAGATGCAAAGCTTTGACTTGGTGCCCCCTTTTAGCAATGTTAAGGACTGAGCCTAATTGGATAAGTTTCAAATAGTTTGCAATCAGCACCATGGCTCCTTTTTTTCTCTGTACAACTCTATAATGTTATGGTGAACACAGAGTCCCGATAATTATTATGAACTTCCCGTCAATATTCATCCTGAGTAATGAACAATTCCTTTATAAAAAAACACATTGAGAATTTCCATTAAATGTATAATTAACATCACATCATTAGCGCCATGTTAAGTACAAACTTCACACTGAAATATTCCCACACTGCAATTAACATTGCAATAAGTAATAATCACTTTGCAGTATCTAAACCACAGTCCATTTAATCACAGACTGTCAGTGTGTGTGTCTGTGTATGCAGCACTCCAGTAAAGTTCAACACTGTGAAAAATGATTGATCTGTTGCACTTAAATGTTTTGCAAACTGTGTCTGGGAGGCTATTGTTTTAGATTCAGATTGAGGATTGCAAACAGAATGTTTCAGACAGCCAACAGTCCATAATTTGCTGATTTAGTGCGGTGTTGTATACTCGTAGTCAGAGAGCACTTGATAATATGAACCAGTCAGTGAGAACCTCTAGTGGTACAGCAGTGTTATTGTAACAGAGTGACTTTGATACTCCAAAGTGGAGGGGGAGACATTAAATCTGACTGCACACATGAAAGGGCTTAATGCGCTGGTGTGTTAACCACATACGTGCCGTGCAAGGGATTGAGCACGACTAGTCGTGACTCTCACTGTAATGCATCCAGTCGTTTGTAGGTGTCAATCAGACAACATAGCACAACTTCAATACAGGCAAAATACAGCGGGCGCTGGAAATCTGAAACACAGAGCAACTTGTTCGTCAACCTTTGAACTTCTGTAGGCTAACGTGGGAGGTGGGAGTCAGGGGTGGTGGTTGTGGGGTGGAGGGGCAAGTGCAGGAACTCATCAGCGTTAGTTTGACCTCGTTCTGCCTCTGCAGAAAGTGAGTTAGCGCGGTCGCCCTCTCACTACCGCCGTCTGAAGGGCAGGTAGGGATGGACAATAAATGCCAGCCAAATGAAGGAACATAAAGAAGGATGGTGTGAAGTGTTAAAAGGATTCCGTGGGCTGATTAACAAGCCTGGAAGATCCCTTGTGTTACAGCACAGATTCTAGACCAAACAGGCTTTTAAGACAATGACATGGCATCACAACAAGAGATGTTCCAGTCTGAAGTTACTTGCTGCTTGCCTTCAGCCACTCTCTGTTATGGAGTCAGCTGTAATTGTTTGTACCATATACTAAGCACTGTACCCGGGCTGTGTGTGTCAGCCTGTAACACTGCAGCTCTGTAAACAGTTAGCACTGTGCAACTTTAGAAGACTCAGAACGTTAACCCTGTTTCTCCACAGATGCTGCCAGGCCTGCAGAGTTTCCTCCAGCAATTTCTGTGTCTGTTTCAGGTTTCCAGCCTCCACAGTGTTTTGCTTTTAAATTTTAGGTACCGGATTCAAGGAAAGCCTGACTATTTCTGATTGTACGTAAAGTAGATGATAGAGAAACAGCCACTATCATTTCTCACAGCCATCAGCTCTGAAGTGAGGCTTCATAGAATCCCTACAGTGTAGAAACAGGCCATTCGGCCCAACAAGTCCACACTGACCCTCCAAAGAGCATCCCACCTAGTCCAACCTCCCTTACCCTATACCCCCATGGCTAACACACCTAACCTATACACTATGGGCAATTTAACCTGGTCAATCCACCTAGCCTACACATCTTTGGACTGTGGGAGGAAACCAGAGCACCTGCAGGAAACCCACACAAACACAGGAAGAATGTGCAAAGTCTATACAGAGAGTCACCCAAGGGTGGAATCAAACCCAGGTCCTTGGTGCTGTGAGGCAGCAGTGCTAATCACTGAGCCACCGTGCCACCCAGGGCCTTCCATTGGACAGGTTGGAGTATTAGCAAATGAATCACTTGGGCTTCAGGAGGACAAGGCACAACAGATACACATCCATCGACCTTCTGAAGTCTCTTCTAATAACAATTAGTCAGAACCTGGGAACTTGATACACTGTGTTTGGACGCAGCACATCCTCAATTTGATTTATGTGAAGGTGCCGGGGCTCATTGTGTTGGAATGGTATTGGGGGTAAATGCAAAGGGCATGAGGCCAACCTGATAACTTCCAAACAGCTGACACAGGAGCAGTGCCTTACCCTGACGTGCTGTACAATTCCCCGATTTTATGATTAATGCCTGTAAGCGGGGCCCAGGCAAATCCAAAGACCGCCTGCTCAAATTGGCCTCACTTATCAAGAACTGTGACAACATTCTGCCTGCTTGCAATGGTGCAGCAACAGGTTAGGCCTCACGCTCCTGCACAGGAATCCCCTCAGAGTGACAGCTGTTTATTCCCACTGCCCTGGGGTGTGCAGGGCTTCTGAAACCATCAAACCTGTCCATCACTTCATGGTATGTTAGTTCACAGGTGAACACACAGATGGAAGCAAGGTGACATAGTGGAGGAGAGGCAGTGAGTCTGGTCAATGTACAACAATGCACCTTCAAAGGAGATTCGAAGAGATATGGACTGTCTCCTCTCAGGCATTACGACTGCCAGTCAGGAAGAAAAAGGGATGCTTCTGATCGAGGAACGCATGCCTAGAGACCCCAATGGCATTTTTTATAAATTTATTCATGGGCATTACTTTTACCCGTTCCAAGTTACCCCTTGAGAAGATGGGGGTGAGCTGCCTTCTTGAACCACTGCAGCCCATGCGCTGTAGGTAGACCCACGATGCCCTCAGGGACAGAATTCCAGGATTTTGACCCAGTGACAGTGAAGGAACGGCGATATATTTCCAAGTCAGGGTGGTGAGTGGCTTGGAGGGGAACTTGTAGGTGGTGGTGTTCCCATATGCCTGCTGCCCTTGTCCTTCTAGATAGAAGTGGCTGTGGGTTTGGAAGGTGCTGGCTGAGGATCTTTGGTGAATTTCTACAGGGCATCTTGAAGATAGTTCACACTGCTGTTACTGATGTTGAGCATCTATTGGGTTTCATTGTGAAATAAGAAGGGTGTACTTCAAACGTCTTGGCAAATGCAGTTCCATCCCTGCAATTTCCTGTTTAGTTCAGACATCCTCAGACATAGTAGTCATTTTATTAATGGCTGTAAGACAAACAGCTGAGGAAATCACGCAAGGGCTCAAAGCCAAACCTTCCTTCTCTGACAGAGCAACCTAGCCTTACTCAAGATAGAAGGACCACATTGCATTGCTGATTCCCCAACTATAAGAAGCAATAGAAATACAAAAACATCAACTTGGAATTTTTTTTCCCTTATTCATTCAGAGGATGTAGGCATCACTGGCTAGCCAGCATTTACTGTTCATCTCTAATTATCCTTCAGAAAGTGGTAGTGAGCTGGCTTCTTGAACCGCTGCAGTCCATACATACACCACAGTGCTATTCAGGGAGGGAATTCCAGGATTTTGACAATGAAGGAACAGGGACATATTTCCGAGTCAGGATGATGAGTGACTTTAGGAGGAACTTGCCGGTAGCAGCGTTCCCGAATGCCTGCTGCCCTAATCCTTCTAGATAGAAGTGGCCATGAGTTTGGAAGTTGCTGTCTAAAGAGCCTTGGTAAGTTGCTGCGGTGCATCTTAAGCATGGTCCCCCAATCTGTTGCTCAATTGGTGGATGGACTGAATGTTGACTATGCTAGATGGGGGTGACAATCAAGCTTCCTGAGTGTTGTTGGAGCTGCACCCATCCAGGCAAGTGGGGAGAATTCTATCACACTCCTGAGTTGTGTCTTGTAGATGGTGGACAGGCTTTGGAGAGACAGGAGGTGAATTATTGCTGTAGGATTCCTAGCTCTTGTAGCTACTAGGGCGATTCCATTTCTGATCAACAGTAACCCCGGCTGTTGCTACTGGGGGACTCAGTGAAGATAATGCCATTGAATATAAAGGGGCAATAGTTAGATTCTTGTTGGAATTGGCCATTGCCTGGCCTGAATGTTATTTGCCCAAGCATACTCAGGAAGAGCAAGCTCAGCATTAGTACAGTGTCAGTTCATCTCTTACCTGCCTGAACCACAATGCTGACAGGATTTCCTTCTCTGCCTCCAGAAAGTGGTGACACATTGATGTAATATGTTGCCCCTTGTTGCACTCGGTCAATGTCAAATGTTGTTACGTCGTGTGACACAATTCTGGTTATCTCATATCCTGAACAGGAAAAGACCAGGTTATAAATGCGCACAATTTCAAAACGATCAGGTTAACACAAAACCTGGAAATATCATCAGCTATGAGGTGGACAGTGTCTAACTTCAAAAGGATAGATAGGTTGCAGGATGTGGCAGATGACCGTTAATACAGACATGTGTAAAGCGATACATTTTGTTTGGAAGAGCAAAATAAATTCAGCTCTGTAAAAGGCCTGAAGACTGGTAATGCTAACTTTGTTGCTTTTTCCACAGTTGCTGCCAGAAATGCTGAGTTTCACCAGCACTTTCTGTGCTTGTTTCACATTTCCAGCATATTTTGCTTTCATTACAAAATAATGGGTACAATTTCAAGAAGGGTGCAGGATCAGAGGCACGTGGAGGAAGATGTGTACACATTCCCTAGAATCCTTGCTAGTTGCAGGTCAGGGTGAGAAGGTGAAGAATAAAACATACAGGATCTTGGGCTTTAGAGGGCTGGAGCACACAGGCAAGGGACTTGTGCTTCAGTCTTCAGAATTTGGGATGGGTTTCGTGCACCTGCTGGATGTTGTATTTGGCCATGAATTCACATTGCTTGAGAGGGGCAGTTTTGTCCTCCACAATGTAGCGAATGGTGGCCATTGAGTTGGTGCTGTTTGCAGAGCTTGGGACTGTAGGAGCACAATGGCTTGTTATCGACCTCTGAGAAGTGTATGTATTTGCCGTCATACACCACATGATTCTTCTCGCGAACATCAGCCCTCAGATGCCCGATCTAAGTTTGCAAAATGCTGGTTCCCATCGATCTGCTGCTTTTGTCCTTCCAGGTAATAATGCTCAAAGGAGCCTTGGTGAGTTACTGCTGTGTGAAACTTGCAGATGGTACACACTGATGTTACTGGGTGTCAGTAGTGAAGGCAGTGAATGTTGAAGGTGTTGGATGTGGTGCTGAGCAAGCGGGCTGCTTTGTCCTAGATGGTGTCGAGCTTCTTGAGTGTTGTTAGAGCTGCACCCATCCAGGCAAGTGGGAAGTATTCCATCACTCCTGTCTTGTGCTTTGTAGACGGTAGACAGGCTCTAGGAGTCAGGAGTTGTAGTGATTGGAACCAGGTGGATCGTGTTGACTACAAGATCCTTGATTGGGGTTGCTAATCTGGGCCAATCAGGAAAGCCCTGACTGACCAACATAACCAGGAAATTTAGAATCTCCTCAGTTCAGGGGACTGACTCCGAGCTGGCTGGCTATAGAAAGTGTACTGTGTACATGTAAATAAAGGGTGACTTGGTGATGGGAATACAAGCCTCTGTGCAGTTATTTCAGGAGATGAGTTACTTACTGCAGTATTTCCAGCCTTTGGCCCACTCCTGTAGCTACAGCATTTACCCAGCTGGTTTGGTTCAGTTTCTGATCAATGGGAAGCTTCACCCAGATGTTGATAGCTGGGTGATTAAGCAAGGGGCACACAGGCAGAGTTATTCTGTCTATGCAATATTACACTGGTGCTGTTGGAGTTTTGCATACCACTACCTCTGGAACATCATACCTGTTTGATCTCTCCAGACAATTTTATAAGCTGTTGCTCCCGGTACTGCAGTCCAGCTGATCTGAAGCCGGCCTCGAGTTGTATCCACTGCTCTCAGACTTGCGATGGTGCCCAGTGGGATTTCCTTTTCCACTAATTATAAAATACAAAGACAATGACAAGGCGAAAGCAAAAGTTACCAATCCGCCCTTTCCCCGAACAAGAGCCTAATCTCTGTGTAATCAGCTCAAAAATTACATGAAAACAGACCCTTCATTCCAACCAGTCAATGCCAACCATAATCCCAAGTTAAAGTAGTCCATCTGCCTACACTTGGCCCATAACTCTCCGAAACTTTCTTATTCACTAACTTATCCAAATGTGTTTTAAATGTTGTAATTGTACCTGCATCCACCACTTCCTCTGGAAGTTCATTCCACACACTGTTGAGTGTTGTTGGGGCTGCACCCATCCAGACAAGTGGGGAGTATTCCATCACACTCCTGACTTGTGCCTTGTAGATGGTGGACAGGCTTTGGGGAGTCAGGAGGTGAGTTATTCGGCACAGTATTCCCAGCTTCTGACTTGCTCTTGTAGCCATTGTGTTTATATGGTGAGTCCAGTTGAGTTTCTGGTCAATGATAACCCTCAGGATGTTGATAGTTGGGGGATTCAGTTATGGTAACATGATTGAATGTCAAGGGACAGTGGTTAGATTGTCTCTTGTTGGTTATGGTCATAGCCTGGCATGTGTGTGGCGTGAATGTTACTTGTCACTTGTCAGCCCACGCCTGGATATTGTCCACGTCTTGTAGCATTTGAACATGCACAGCTTCAGTTCCTGAGGAGTCATGAATGGTGCTGAACATTGTGCAATCATCGGCGAACATCCCCACTTCTGACCATATGATGGAGGGAAGGTCATTGATGAAGCAGCTGAAGATGGTTGGGCCGAGGACACTACCCTGAGGAACTCCTGCAGAGATGGCCTGGAGCTGGGATGACTGACCTCCAACAACCACAACATCTTCCTATGTGTCAGGTATGATTCCAATCACCGGAGAGTTTTCCCCCGATACCCATTGATTCCAGTTTTGCTAGGGCTCCTTGATGCCACGCTCAGTTGAATGCAGCCTTGATATCAAGGGCTGTCACTCTCACCTCACCTCTGGAATTCAGCTCTTCTGTCCATGTTTGAACCAAGGCTGTAATGAGGTCAGGAGCTGAGTGGCCCTGGCGGAACCCAAACTGGGCGTCACTGAGCAGGTTATTGCTGAGCAGGTGCTTGATAGCACTGTTAGTGACACCTTCCATCACTTTATGACGACTGAGAGGAAACTGATGGGTGGTGGTTGGCTGGGTTGGATTTGTCTTGCTTTTTGTGTACAGGACATACTTGGGCAATTTTCCACATTTGTTGGGTAGATGCCAGTGTTGTAACTGTACTGGAACAGCTTGGCTAGGGGTGGGGGCGACAAGTTCTGGAGCACAAGTCTTCAGTACTATTGCTGGAATGTTGTCAGGGCCCGTAGCCTTTGCAGTATCCAGTGTCTCCAATCGTTTCTTGATATCATGTGGAGTGAATCGAATTGGCTGAAGATTGGTATCTGTAATAGTGGGGACCACTGGAGGATGCCGAGATGCATCGTCCACTCAGCACTTCTGGCTGAAGTTTGCTGCGAATGCTTCAGCCTTATCTTTTGCACGGATGTGCTAGGCTCTTCCATCATTGAGGATGGAGATATTTGTGGAGCCTCCTCTTCCAGTGAGTTGTTTAATTGTCCACCACTATTCACACTGGATGTGGCAGGATTGTAGATCCTTTGGTTGTGGGATCGCTTATCTCAGTCTATCACTTGCTGCTTTTGCTCTTTGGCATGCAAATAGTCCTGTTTGGTGACTTCACCAGGTTGACACCTCATCTTCAGGTATGCCTGGTGCTGTTCCTGATATGCCCTTCTGCACTCTCCATTGGACCAGGGTTGATCCCCTGGCTTGATGGTAATGGTTGAGTGGGGGATATGCCGGGCCATGAGGTTACAGATTGTGCTGGAGTACAATTCTCCTGCTGTTGATGGCCCACAGCGTCTCATGGATGCCCAGTCTTGAGTTGCTAGATCTGTTCTGAGTCTGTCTCATTTAGCACGGTGATAGTGCCACACAACACGATGGAGGTTGTTCTCAATGTGAAGGCGGGACTTCGTCTCCACAAGGACTGCGCAATGGTCACTCTTACCGATACTGTCATTGACAGATGCAACTGCAGCTGGCAGATTAGTAAGGATGAGGTCAAGTATGTTTTTCCCTCTTCTTGGTTCCCTCACCACCTGCTGCAGACCCAGTCTAGCAGCTATGTCCTTCAGGACCCAACCAGCTCGATCAGTAGTACTGCTGCTGAGCCACTCTTGGCGGTGGACATTGAAATCCCCCACCCAGAGTACATTTTGTGCCCTTGCCATCCTCAGTGCTTCCTCTAAGTGTTGCTCAACATTGAGGAGTAATGGTTCATCAGCTGAGAGAGGACGGTATGTGGTAATCAGCAGGAGGTTTCCTTGCCCATGTTTAACCTGAAGCCATGAGACTTCATGGGGTCCGGAGTCAATGTTGAAGACTCCCAGTGCAACTCCCTCCCGACTGTATCCCACTGTGCCGCCCCCTCTGCTGGGTCTATCCTGCTGGTGAGACAGGATGTATCTAGGGATGGTGATGGTGGTGTCTGGGACATTGTCTGTAAGGTATGATTCTGTGAGTATGACTGTGTCAGGCTGTTCCTTGACTGGTCTGTGAGACAGCTCTCCCAATTTTGGCGCTAACCCCCAGATTTTAGCGAAGAGGACTTTGCACGGTCGACAGGTCTGTTTCTGTCGTTGCCTTTTCCAGTGCCTCAGTTGATCCATCCATTTCATTTCTTTGAGTCTTTGTCGCGACTGGTACAACTGAAAGGCTTGCTCGGCCATTTCAAAGGGCAATTGAGAGTCAACCACATTGCTGTGGGTCTGGAATCACATGTAGGCCAGACCAGGTGAGGGTGGCAGACTTCCTTCCCTGAAGGGCATCAGTGAACCAGATGGGTTTTTCCCCGGCAATCATTTCACAGTGATCAGTAGATTCTTAATTCCAGACTTCTTAAAAAAAAAGTATTAAATTCAAATGCCACCATGGTGGGATTTGAACACAGGTCCCCAAAACATCACTTAGGTTTTGGGATTAATAGGTTTAGTGGTAATACCACTAGGCCATCACCTACCTTGGGAAACTTATGCATGAAACACAGAAAAGTAGCACACAGGTGCCACAGATAATCAGAATAAGCAGAAAATCACATGTGCAGCACAACTGATCCAGATGTGTCTCCATATATATCGAACCACAGAATCCCTATTGTGTAGAAGCAAGCTATTTGGCCCATCAGGTCCGCACTGATCCTCTGAAGAGCTGGGAGTGGTTATCCCATCTCGAGACTTGACTCAACAAGGAGGGTTTCTCAGAGGGGCGAGTTTGAAACTGAATCTCTGAGGGGCCTTAAAGACCAGGCCCTCTGTATTTGTAGGGGGACTGCTCTGGATCAGCTACTTGGGACACAGCTCTTACCCCACTGCTCGCCTTGTTTTTGGGTGCTGAATGGAAAGAGGCCTCCTCCACTAAACCAATTCACCTGCCTTACACGCTTGGCTCTATTCCGTCGTCTCGGTCAGCCTCCTCACCATCATGTCCAGAGTCAGAGATTCATACAGACAGAAGAGACACTTCAGCCCATCGAATCTGTGCCGATCTGTCCTGCAACCTCACGACTAGAAAGGCTCTGCCCCAATGGGAGAACGACAGACAAGTTGGTATCAAGTCAGAGCTCTCTGCTTCTACCTGATTTCTCAGTGTTAAGAGGTTCAGGCCCCTCTCCATCATGTTATATGTTGCTGTTATGAGTTGTTAGGAGAGAGCAGCCTTTCACAAGAGAAAGGGGGACGTCAAAGTGCCTGTCACCAGAACAGGGGAGAACTCCTTTTGATGGGGCTTTCAGGGAATCTTCAGCAGGGGAAAAGACAGAAATTGGGCCTCTGGTTCTGCTCTGGGCCCAGGCACCACACCCATGGGGTCCAAGCCCTGATCCAAGCACAGTCAACCCCCCAGTTCCCTGAGCCTCCGTTATTGGGCCCTGATATTAGCTCCCTGTCCTAAGCCCTGCTCTTCAATCTAACTTATGTCTCTGATGGTCACCAAAGTAACAGGGATAATTCAAAATCATAAGTGAGGGCTAGTGTGTTACTCCAGAAGTATGAGGCAATGGTCTTTGAGGTGGGTTCATTCCTGCTTTGTGAAGACAAAAGTTACTGCTCTCCTTCACTATTCTATCCTGGGATGTGAGTTTCTCTTTAAGGCCAGCATTTAATGCCCATCCCTAATTGCCCTTTGAGTGTGATAATAGTTTCATGGTCACAGGGAGAGATATGGACCAAACACAGGAAAATAGGACTAGATTAATTGTGAAAACTGAGTGGCATGGACAAGCTGGTCCAAAAGGCCTGTTTCCATGTTGTAAACCTCTGTGACTCTATGACTTTTACTGAGGGAGGGTCACTCAACCTGAAAAGTTCACTCTGATTTCTTTTCACAGATGCTGCCAGACCTGCTGAGCTTTTCCAGCAATTTCTATTTTTTGTCTCTGACATTTACTGAGACTAGCTTTCAATTCCAGGGTTTATTTTTATTCAAATAAGTGTTTTTAATTAGCGTATTGCTGAAAAAAGGCACACTGTGTCAAAGCTTTTCATTTTGCATTCATTAGGACAATTGGCAATAAATACAAATTTAAGGGGGAAATCAACACTTAAGCAAACTTACACCACACCCGGCAGTTAACTGTCAATCACCATTAGCAGGTACATTCTCGACAGCAATGGTTCTCTCAAAGTCTATTTGCTAACCAATCAAAGTAGCTTCTTTTGGACATACCTGTCTTTGACATGGTCGCTGGGGTTGCTACTTCTCTGCCATTGTACAGTGTGTAGAGTGTTATGGCATATTCAGTACCAGGAGAGAGGTTGATAATGTCATAGCTGTTGGTGGTGGCAGCCAGCACGGTTTTGTGAGATTGCATCTGTTCCTCTGCGGAGAGCAAAAATAACCTTTTGTTTTCAGTTTTTGATTTACCGTTTCCGAAATGGAGTTACAAACCAACATTGCAGATCTTGAAGTCGCAGTTCACATTATCGCTTCTTGGAGACTTTTGCACAGATTGGAATGAGGGGTGTTGGTGTCATAAAACATTTGCCCAATCAGTGCTGAGTAGATGAGTCTTTGTCAGAATTTCAAACGGCAGGACTATCTGCAAAATAGCAAGGAGGTACACTTCCCTCATCGCAAACATTTCTACAGCTGGTTAGAGGTGTAAGCGTTAAATTTATCACTAGGAGATCATTTCAGCAGGACTTAAACCTACATTTTTTTGTTAGCACCCCTCTTAATGTTGGAGTTAGACATCCCTTATCCATTCAGCCAGCTCTAAAGCTAAAGTTACCACCATCCCATTGGACACAGAACTGGTGAGTTTCAACTGAAAGTCACCACAGCTCAGGCAAGGGGCAAGGTTAAGATGGCAGGACCTTGAATGGTAACCTGATCCAGTGTAGAAACTGAAGCCAAACTATTGGTGTCTTGCAAACTGAGCTAACAAATTCCCAAGTATTAAATTTAAACCCTCGGTGTTAGTGTAGCAAGAGTTAAGTTCGCTGGCTGGGTTCAAGTAATTAGTTAAGTGACTGAGAAAATAAAAAGCAGTAGTGGGGTTGGTCAGCTCGGTTGGCCAGGCAGCTGGTTTAAAATGCACAGTGACGCCAAAAACATGGGTTCGATTCCCACGCCAGCTCAGGTCACCATGAAGGACTCTCCTTCTCATCCTCTCCCCTCACCTGAGGCATGCTAACCCTCAGGTTAAACCACCAGCAGTTGTCTCTCTCTCTAACGAGAGAGCAGCCCTACGAACTAAGGCTCTTGTGGTGCAGGGGTAGTGTCCCTACCTCTGAACCAGGAGACTTGGGTTCAAGTGCCACCTGTTCCAGAGGTATGTAATAACATTGCTATGCAGGTTGATTGGGAAACGCCTACAAGGTAGTATTGAGGATGGAATGCTCTGTCAGCCTGCGCTGTTGATAAACTCTATCCATTAAGGAAAGTAGCCTTGAGTTCCAGTAGGCTCAGATAAGAATTCATACTCGGAGGGATGGGTTTTAACAGAGATGATTCAGTGGCACACACTCAGAAAGCAGCTGGTCAATAATATGTGTTAAAGAGGGTCTTAGCCATACAAAGCCCAAAGAGGTGAAGGGAGGAATGAGTGGCTGAATCCATTGAGGAAGTGCCTTTAATGCACTGCTTGTGGGCTAGAAGAAGTAAACGTTTCTCTCCGAGCTCAGTCCTGGTGAATGAGCCCCCTCTGCAGATTCCGCACCCCCCACCCCCTGCTCAATGTGTCTGACTTGCTTGCAATCACCTCCCACATCATTGACAATGACTGCTGTCAGTATCTGGTGTCACAATTCTGTTGGAATCCCTACAGCGTGGATGCAGGTCATTTGGCCCGTCCAGTCCACACCAACCCTCTGAACAGCATCCCACCCAGACCCACCCCATCCCTGTAACCTTGCACCTAATCCACCTAACTTGCACATCATTGGACACCATGGGCAATTTCTCACAGCCAATCCATCTAACCTGCACATCTTTGGGCTGTAAGGGGAAACCGGAGGAAACCCACGCAGACGTGGGGAGCATGTGCAAACTCCAAACTCAGACAGGGGGTGGAATTGAACCTGGCACTGTGAGGGAGCAGTGCTAACCACTGAGGCCCTGTTACCACAAAGACACTGGACACCTACCCATCATTTGGCTTGGCTGGCTGCCGTGAGCAAACAAGAGAACTAAGAACAAAAATTAATCAGGTTCTACCCTTGAATATAGACTTTTTCTTTATTTGTTCATGGTTTTTGAGCATTGCTGGCCCAACCAACATTCATTGCCCAGATGGTAGTTAAGCATCAACCACATTGCTGTGGGTCTGGAGTCACATGCAGACCAGACCAGGCGAGGATAGTAATTGAGGAGATAGTAGGAACTGCAGATGCTGGAAAATCTGAGATAGCAAGGTGTAGAGCTGGATGAACACAGCAGGCCAAGCAGCATCATAGGAGCAGGAAGGCTGACGTTTCGGGCCTAGATTTTCTGATGAAGGGTCTAGGCCCGAAACGTCAGCCTTCCTGCTCGGCCTGCTGTGTTCATCCAGCTCTACACCTTGTTATCAAGGATAGTAGTTTCCTTCCCTGAAGGATATTAGTGAACCAGATAGGTTTTTTTTACTCCTGACAATCATTTAATTCCAATTTTTTTTTTGATTAGATTTAAATTTCACCATTGCCCATGGTAGGCTTTGAACCCTTGCTCCCAGGACATTTGTCAGAGTGTCTTGATTACAAGACCTGTTACCACCGCCACCTCCACCTCTTGTCTTTAGGCAATCTGTGCCCCTGGTTGTTGTGGTCTGTAACTCTGCCTTCTTCTCCAGCACTATCCTCATGAGGACTTTAGTCTGAAAGACTTTTACCTGTGGCCTTCCTCCACTCTATCCTGTAGTTACTGGCATCGTGTTGGAGGTTCCACGTCACACGAATAGCAGTCGGACTGATCGCAGCCGTCCTTAAAAGCAGCCCTCCTGCCACATCTGAGCAAGAAAGGAAGAAACTGTTAGGGTGGAACATGAAAACATGGCAAAACCTGAGGAATGCTTGGCTATCCTGTGTGTAAGCTCCCGTGACTTCATAACTCATAGTCTTGTACGATAAACTAATAAAAATAGCCTTCTTCATCTGCCTTATCCAATTCAACAATGTGTAATTCCAATGGCTCAAACCCAAAGCCGACATTAAAATCCTGGAACACCCTCCCTGATAGCACTTTAGGACTCTGCCCTCGCTTAACAGACTACAGAGGTTCAAGAAGGCAGCTCACCACCACATTCTCAAGAACAACCAGAGCCGTACAATAACTGTTGACCTTGCCAGCAATGTCCACATTCTACGACCAATGAGAAAAGATAAAATTGTTTGCATTAACAGAATTCTAACAGCTCCAACCCTTTCCCGTTTGCTTTTACTGGCAGTGCAGAATTCCCGTAGACCATACCTAATCCACATTCCCTTCACTTCCTTCATACAGAATTCCACTGGCCTAAGACCATTGATATACAATCCTTAAGACTGATGATGGGGCAGCGTTCCACCATTTATGGCTGCGCAGGGAGGGTGCTTTCCTGTAGAATATCATAGCTGATGATTTCCACAAAACTGCAAATGACTGACTGGTCATACATACAATGTAACACATGCACTGCATGGTTTTACTCCTGGAAAACCACAGGTGAGCAAACATTGGCTTTGCAATGGGCACATGGCTATACAATATCACATGAATAGTGCAAAGTGCTCACAGTCATAAACATAGTAACTGGGCACAAGAGTAGGCCATTCAACCCTTTGAGCCTGGTCTGTCATTTAACATGATCATGACTGATCCTGTATCTCAACGGCATGTTCCCCTTACTTCCCCACAACCCTTGATGGCTTTGAAATCTAAGTGGTGGCCATGGTGTGGAGGTGACCTGACGAAGGAGCAGCGCTCTGAAAGCTTGTAATTTCAAATAAACCTGTTGGACAAAACCTGTCGTGTGACTTCTGACTTTGAAATCTAAAGATTTATCGATTTCTCAAATATCTTCAGTGATGATCTCCACAGCTTTCTATGGTATAGAATACAAAAGGTTCACTATTCTTTGAGTGAAGACATATTTCCTCTTCTCAATCATAAATGGTCTACAGGGTTTTAGTGAAGATTTGTAGCTCAGGTACTGTTGTAGATGTTGGTGTGTTCGTCGAGCTGGGAGGTTTGATAGCAAACGTTTCGTCCCCTTACTCAGTGACATCCTCAGTGCTGTGGAGCTTCCTGTGAAGGGTTGTTATCTTGTGCCAGTTCAAATTTATATCATCTGGTTTTTGCTGCTTCCAGTAGGGGCCGGTTCCGGCTGTGCGTTGTAATGGTCGGTATATTGGGTCTAATTCAGTGTGTTTGTTGATGGAGTCCGCAAATAAATGCCAAGCCTCCAAGAATTCCCTGGCTGTCCTCTGTTTGGCTTGTCCTGTGATAGTCGTGTTGTCCCAGTTGAAAGTGTGTTTTTTCTCGTCTGTGTGTGTTGAAACCAAGGACATCTGGTCGTGTCATTTAGTTGCTAGCTGGTGTTCATACAGACGCTGCTTTTTGAACAAAATAGAATGTATCTGCAGTTACAAATCTGCAAATGCAAATTCAGTTCTATGACCCTTTGATCTGTTGCTTATAAATTCTGTGTCTGATGCCACCTCTCTCACTGACACCTGAAGCAGGAGCGAGACTCCGAAAGCTTGTGTCTTCAAATAAACCTGCCGGACTATAATAACCTGGTGTTGCGCGATTTTTAACCAAATCCTCTTTCGATGACGGTCAATATACCATTTTATTTATTCGTTGTATTTGGGCATCACTGGCTAGGCCAGTATTCATTATCCATTCCTTGCTTTCTGAGGCCATTAAGAGTCAGGCACGTTGCTGTGGTTCTGGAGTCACATGTGGGCCAGACCAAGTGAGGGCAACCGATTTCCTCCAATAACGGACATGAATGGGCCATTAATTTTACTACATGGTTGCCATTGGGTTAGCTTTTTATTGAATTCAAATTTTCTCTATACATGATAGTTGGAAGTCAAACTCATATTTTGAGAACGTTAGCCTAGGACTCTGGATTGCTCACGCAATGACATTAACACGCCATCACCACCTTCCCCATTTGCCTTCCTAATTGCTTACTGCACCTGCCTGTCCACAGCAGGACTTCTGTAAGACCAAGAGGAAAGTCAACAAGCAGAAATAAAGTGACAGAATTTTGGTGAGTTGATCAGTGTTGAGGAGCTACAGCGATCTCTTCTAGAGGGCATAGTGTTGGGGGAGAGATGGGGGTAACAGCAACAAGGGGGAGAGGATGGGTTCACCCTCGATGCATTTGTGAATGTCCCAGGGACTCTTACAGATGAGCGACAGCAATTGTCTGAGGAACACCCTGTCAGCAGCTCTCTCAGTAGGAGTATCTACAAAGGAAAATTGCTATTGTCCCACCAGGCCATTGGGTTGCTCTCTCATTAAAGAGAGATAAATTGCTGGTATTTTAACCTTTGGGGTGGCAGAGTGGTTAGCACTGCGGTCGCACAGCACCAGGGACCCAGGTTCAATTCCAGCCTCCATCTGTGTGGAGTTTGCACATTCTCCCTGTGTCTGTGTGGGTTTGCTCTGGTTTCCTCCCAATGACGTGCAGGTTAGGTGGGTTGGCCATGCTAATTCACACATAAGTGTCCAGGCTAGATGTGTTAGGGTTACAGCAATAGGGTAGGTCTGGGTGAGGATTAGTGTGGACTTGATGGACCAAATGGTCTGCTCCCACACTGTACGGAATTCTATGAAGGTAACCACACCTAAGGTGCAGGGAAGAGGTTGCAAAGAAGGTAATATCAGCCAGTTGCAGGAATGGAACCCACATTCTCAGCATTACTCCATAATCCCAAACCAGCTGTCCAGCCAAATGAGCTAGATCTGTTGCTGTTGTAGTAGCAGTAAGGTCATTCAGTTCAATCACAGTCAGCTTTAACTTCATGCCTTTTATATACTTGGGGCACTCTCTATCCGTCTTCATTCAGAATGAATTCTTTACCCACAGACATAATGGCTATTTGTTTAGTTTGTAATTTCTGCACAGATGTTTTAATCTTGATTTCTGATCCCTAATTGCTTTGGAAAACTGGCCAAGCTTTTTGGCAGAGCAACGATGCGCTCGTTGGGATTCATACGCTGAAATCATGCAAAGGTTAAAGGGAAAACATTTTTGCAGTTACTTTGAAAGAAAATTGAATGCCCAAGAGCTGGGGATGTTCTTTGGGTGAATTTGTTGGAGATAGTGAAATGCCTGAGGCACACATTGTCACAAGCCAGCTGAACCAAGAAGACACTATCATGGTCATTATTACTTTGAAAAGAGACATGTGCACAGTGAGGCTAAGGCCTCACAGAATTTAGTTCAATATTGTAAACACAGGTTCACTTTTACCTCTGGATGGTGAGGGTGTGGTGGAACTTTTCCCTCCAGTAATTATTTTATTTTATTCAATAGCTGTAGGAAGTACAATAACAAACTTGAAAGCCTACAGGAAAGATTTACCAGGATGTTATCAGGATTGAGTGTTTCAGCTATAGGGAGAGGCTGGGGGTGTCCTCCCTGGAGCATTGCAGGCTGAGGGGTGACCTTATAAGGGTTTATAAAATCGTGAGGGGCATGGATAGAGTGAATAGCCAAAGTCTTTTCCCCAGGACAGGGGAGCCCAAAACTAGAGGGCATAGGTTTAAGGTGAGAGGGGAAAGTTTTAAAAGGGACCTGAGAGGCAACTTTTTCACACAGAGGGTGGTGCGTGTATGGAGCGAGCTGCCAGAGGAAGTAGTGGAGGTGGTTACGATTACAACATTTTAAAGACATCTGGATGGGTACACGAATAGGAAAGGTTCAGAGAGATATGGCTAAACACAGGAAAATGGGACTTGATCAGTTTAGGGTATCTGGTCGGCATGGACAAGTTGGACCAAAGGGTCTGTTTCCATGGTGTATGACCCTATGAAATGGGAGGTGGGCATCACTGGCTGGACCAGCATTTAGTGCCCATCCCTAGTTGCCCTTAATGGTGGTGAGCTCCCTTCTTGAACCACTGCAGTCTATTTAGTGTACATGCATTCACAATGGAATTCACAATTCCCTTTCGGAAGGGAGTTCCAGGGTTTAGACCCAGCAAGATAAGAATAGCGCTATATTTCCAAGTCAGGATGATAAGTGTTTTGGACAGCAACTTGCAGGTGGTGGTGTTCCTGTGTATCTGCTGCCCTTGTCCTTCTAAATGGTTGAAGTTGTAGGTTTTCAAGGTGCTGTTGAAGGAGCCTTGATGAATTGCTGCAGTACATCCTTCAGACGGTGCACAATGCTATACTGTGTGGCCTCTCCCTGGCAAACTCTCCACTTTCTGAAGAAATATTTCCAAAGATGTGTTCCGGACTTGCATTATCTGTTCCTATCCTCTGCAAAGAATGGTCTCAATTGAATGATGTGGGATCGGTCAACCTTTCACATCATAAAAACAAGATCTATAAATGGGTCACCTCATTTATTTTTCCCCTTGAGGCTTTGTCTTGTCGAGTCAAACAAATTGGTGAACAATTGGATCTGCAAGGTGGCACACTATTTCTCCTGGGTCTTGTCAGGTCTTCCTGACTCCTCTCTGGATGTGTAAGCTTAACCACAACCCCCTGTAACAGCAATTGCAAGCTGCCATTTTTAAAATTAATTGGTTCTTCCCTTCCCACCTCCAAGGTCACTGTGCCGTTGACACGAGGTTCTCTCAAGTCATTGCACATTACGCTGTCATCCTCACCAGTAAATGCTGCCATACTATTCAACCTTGAGCAGCGTCACAGCCAGACCTGGACGTCTCCTTGTCCAATCCCCTCATTCCACCAGGAGTCATACACCACTCACACAAATGACTTTATTATTTCCCCAGCTTCGCCTATCCCCACTACCACTCCCACCCACCCAGAGGATAAAAGGTTGATCTCTTTCGTGGAAGGGCCAACTGTTGACACTCACTCACTCCACGCTACTTGGCATCAATGCCCAATGCTTTGGGCTGTTACATTACACGGAGTTGCCAAATCCCCAGGTTAGGGAATCGACAGCAGGAAAGCAACAGTAAGGAGGGCAGAGATCATGTGATGAAAACTCCAGGAATGTACCCAAGGAAAGTTGGCAACTCCAGCACGACAGAAATGTCAGTTGAGTTTGGAGCATATGGCACCTCATACCACAGATGGTATGGACTGATGTTGGTACCTGTTTTCACCCTGGTACTCGCAGGAGGCCCCTCCATTCTTCCATACAATGTTGTTATTGTTATTGTATAATCGGTATTTGGCAAAAGACCTTGGATATGGTATAATCCCGTTGATGGTTCCAGATTGACTGTCAGGACATCCCTTCCTACAGGAGAAAAGATAAAGCAAAGAAGAATCAAAAATACAACATGTCACTTCTTTTTCCATTCCCCAGCCTTAATTACCATTGAACCCAGTGGCTTGCTGGGCCATTTCAGAGGGTGGTTAAGAGTCAACCACCTTATTGTGGGTCTGGAGTCACATGTAGGCCAGACCAGGTAAGGATGGCAGTTTCCTTCCCTAAAGGACATCAGCAAACCAGATGGGTTTTTCCCAACAATCAATGATCGTTCTGTGGTAACCATTGTTGAGACTAGCTTTAATTCCAAATGTGTTGATAGAATTCAAATTCCACTAGTGGCTGTTATGCGATTTTAACCCATGTGCATAAGGACCCTCACCAACTTCTACAGATGCACCATTGAAAGCATACTGTCCAAGTGCATAACGGCCTGGTATGGCAACTGCTCTGCCCAGGACCGTAAGAAACTACAGAAGGTGGTGTGCACAGCCCAGACCATCACGGAAGCCAAGCTTCCATCCATGGACTCCATTTAGACGGCTCGCTGCCGCAGAAAGGCGGCCAACATCATCAAAGACCCATCACACCCTGGTAATGATCTCCTACAACCTCTTCCGTCAGGCAGAAGATACAGGA
Organism: Rhincodon typus; assembly: GCF_021869965.1. Taxonomy (NCBI): domain Eukaryota; kingdom Metazoa; phylum Chordata; class Chondrichthyes; order Orectolobiformes; family Rhincodontidae; genus Rhincodon; species Rhincodon typus. The sequence goes on from NC_063347.1 coordinate 7,165,968, forward strand.
GCCTGAACACATGCACCAGCAGGTTCAGAAACAGCTTCTTTCTGGCCATTATCAGATTGTTGAATGGACTCTAGCCTCAAATAATGTAACCCGCAATGTAACCTGTATGCCTCTCAGTCTATTTGATCTGCACATCCTTTGCTTGCTGTGATCTGCCTGTACCACTCGTAAACAAAACTTTTCTCTGTATTTCAGTACACGTGACAATAACATCAATCAAACCAAATCAAAATATTAGCCTAAGCCTCAGATGGATGGCACGGTGGCACAGAGTGACAGCGCCACGGACCTGGGTTCAATTCCAGCCTCAGATGATTGTCTGTGTGGAGTCTGCACATTCTCCCTGCGGTCTGCGTGGCATTCCTCCGGGTGCTCCAGTTTCCTCCCACACTCCAAAGACGTGCAGGTTAAGTGGATTGACCATGCCAAGGTGTCAAAATAATGCCAGGGGATGTTTAGGTTAGGTGGGTTAGACATGGGAAATGCAGGGATAGGGGAATGGGTCTAGATCTTCAGAGGGGCAGTGTGAAGTTATTGGGCTGAATGGCCTGTTTCCACACTGTAGGGATTCTGTGAATGTCCTTATGTGCTGTGGCACAGTGCAAAATCCATGGCCTTTGAATCATCTGGAAAACTCAGACAAAAGCAACTGTTTTTCCTTTATTCATTTGCTGGTTAGGCAGTCCATCCCTAATTAAAGGGTCAACCACATTGCTGTAGGTCTGGAGTCACATGTAGGCCAGACCAGGTAAGGATGGCAGTTTCCTTCCGTAAAGAGCATTAGTGAACCAGATGGGCTTTTCCCCCAACAATCACCATTCAGTTCTTAATTCCAGATATTTATTGAATTCAAATTCCACTCTCTACCATAGCAGGATTTGAACCCAGGCCCCCAAAACATTATCGGGGTCTCTGGATTAACAGTCTAGCGATAATACCACTAGGCCATCACCTCCCACTAAGCTACCAGCCTCGGCAAGCGATTCTTACAGTTGTGCACAAAACAATGAAAAAGTAACACAGGAAAGGTAGGAAAAATAAAACAGATTCGTAGTAATTCAGTTTAACCCAGAGACAGTGATTGGACTTCAGCCGTTGCCATTAACAACCTTGCCCTGTGTTCTGGAACATGGAAATTTTTAAAAAATCAGTTGGGTTTCCTGCATCACTTTTCCTGACCTCAAAAGTAATGACATAGAAGAGAAATACTGTGCTGTGATCATAAATCCCACATTCAAATAGTTTATTTAATGTTCACTCGCACGAGAAGAAAATCAGGTTGCAATTCTGTAGGGCCTGACATGCAAATCCAAGCCTTCACAGGAGGAATGATCAAGCAACATTTGACACTGCGTTACATAAGGCTCGAGGAGGTCAGGTAACCAAAACCTGATTGAAGAGGTAGATTTTACGGAAGATCTTAAAGCAATGGATCTGAAAGGGATGATGTTGGAGATTTATCTGCACCAAATCTAATGGTGTCACATGATATTGGGTGGGAGGGGGGAAGGCAGGACATGTGAACAAGGAACAAGCATAGGCCATTCAGCCCTTCTAGCCTGATGTGCCATTCAATACGATCATGACTGATCTGATTTTAACCTCATCTCTCCATTCCTGCATAATCTTTCAACCACCTGGTCATGAAGAATCTATCTGCTTCTACCTTAAAAATGTTTAAAGATTCCACACTCCCTCTTGAGGAAGGGAATTCCTAGGACTCATGATCCTCTGAGAGAAAAAAATGTTTCCTCATCTCAGTTTTAAATGAGTGACACCTAATTTTTAAACTACAACCGCTGGCTCTAGAATGTCTTAGGACCTTATAGAGTCATAAGCACGGAGATAGGCCTTTCGGCCCAAATGGGTCCATGCCCACCAAAATGTCAATCCACGCTAACCCCATTTCCCTGCACTTGGCCCAATCCTTCTAAACCTTTCCTGTCCATATATTCATCCAGATGCCTTTTAAATGTTGTTAATGTACCTGCCTCAACCACTTCCGCAGGCAGCTCATCCCATATTGCTTGCAGGATGAGGACCAATGACCACAGGTCTCCCTATAGTGTTTGTACCAATGTTTAGCTTACTAACGTCACTTGTACTTCTAGTTACTATCATTGAATCAACTACATCTTGCTTAAGGTAAGAGCATCTTGTGAAGACAACAGTGGCTCAGCCTTCACTGCTTTAAATCAAGTAGCCCCTTGGTCAAGGATAGATAGCAATGGCAGCAAACTACTCCTGCCACAAGCTGGTAGTGATTGGCATCAATGCTTGCACTATGTGGAAAGGGACGGAGAGATTTAGGGAGGGAATTCCAGGCCCAGTGTTCTCCGAAGGCACGACTGTCAATGGGGGAGCATTCGAGGATGCTCAAGAGGCCAGAATTTGGGGAAACGGTGGCCGTCTAGTAACATCCCTATACTGGCAATCCAGATACCCAATCTTGTTCTGTGGGGACATGGGTTCAAGTCTGACCACAGCAGCTAGTGAGATTTAAATTCTATTTGTGAACAATCTCAAATCATAAAGCTAGACTTGATGATGGTTACCAGGAAACCACGGTTGATGGTTGTAAAAATCCCTATCTGGTTCATTAATAGCTGTTAGAAAGGGAGATCTGCCATCCTTACCCAGTCTGGCCTACATGTGACTCCAGACCCATAGTAACACGATTGACTCTTAGCTGACCTCTTAGTTGGTCAACGGCCACTCAGTTCAATGGGAATGAGGAATGGGCAACATGGTGGCTCAGTGGTTAGCACTGCTACCTCACAGTGCCAGGAACCCAGGTTCGATCCCACCCTCGAGCAACTGTCTGCGTGGAGTTTGTAAACTCTCCCCATGTCTGCGTGGGTTCCCTCCGGGTGTTCTGGTTTCCTCCCACAGTCCAAAGATGTGTAGGCTAGGTGGATTAGCCGTGCTAAATTGCCCATAATGTTCAGGGATGTGTAGATTAGGGGCACGGGTCTGGGTGGGATGCTCTGAGAGTTGGTGTGGACTTGTTGGGCCGAAGGGCCTGTTTCCACACTGTAGGGATTCTATGATTCAAAATAATGGCCTTGCCAGTGACCCACATGTCCCATGAATGAATAAAAAAGGTGCTGGTAAAAGGATTTCTGAAGAAGGGTCCAGACCCAAAACGTCAGCTTTCCTGCTCCTCTGATGCTGCTTGGCCTGCTGTGTTCATCCAGCTCTACACCTTGTTATCTGGTAAAATGCAGGGAGCTTGGAACTTTGTAAGATTGAGGGAAGTTAGACAGATGCGGGAGGGGTTGGGGAGGCCTTGGAGGGATATGAAATGAAGAATACTTATTTTAAATGTCAAGATATTGCAGGGTTGACATAAGCCCTGAGTGAACTGAAACGAGGTGCAAGTCACAACACATTTGTGAGGCGAACTCAATGAAGTGTCAAACATCTTGAAACATACATTGGCTAAAAGTGAGTTGGCAGGGGGAACCAGGACAAGAGGGAATGAAGCGGGTGCCGGTTTGGTTCAACAACACAAACAAGGCTTGTACTGCAAGAGATAGCAGGAACTGCAGATGCTGGAGAATCCGAGACAACAAGGTGCAGAGCTGGATGAACACAGCAGGCCAAGCAGCATCATAGGAGCAGAAAGGCTGACGTTTCGGGCCTAGACCCTTCATCAGGGTC
>NC_063347.1:7170030-7180952 GCF_021869965.1 Rhincodon typus
CACCTTGTTGTCTTGTACTGCAAGAACAAGGTTCTCGCTTTCCTCATGGAAAAGACCCGAAGCAGCAGAATTCTGGTTTTCAAACTCAATGCTGGCTTAAGTTGACCTCCCTGAATTGCAGCCAACTCTAGCCTGCAGTCCTTTTGGCAGATAATAAAGCTTTCTCTTAGACTGACACTTACTATTTTTAACTGGTGCTTAAGAAAGCACCACTATATAGTTCGATCCCTCAACACACCAAAGCCAGCAGTAACACAGAAGCATTACTTCCCCTCAACAGACACACTTTCAGCTCCTGGGAAAATGTTTTAAGGGGGTTCCTCAGATGGTCTTCAACAAGCTGATTTCACTCACAATTTCTACCCGCTAAGCTCCCTCCTGTAAGTGCTGAGTGTGGTGCACTGGGCAAATTGTGGAATGTGACCCAATGGACATGTTACACCAGTGAGCCTGGTTGGCAGTGGCAGTTGGCAATTCGAACAAGGAGAGCATCACTGGCATGTCCGAATCCCATCACATTCCAGCAGTGTTTACTGGAATAATGATCGGGAACAGGGCCACTGAGCTCGGACTGCTCTGTTTGAAGAGCAATGGAAGTGAAGATTCTCTGACCTAACGGGGAGTGGAGACTGGGTTAATCAGAGTATTCAAGGTTTTTACTGACAAGGAAGTCAAGGGTCATGAGGTGCTGGGGGGAAAGGGGAGTTAAGGCCAGCCACATCAGATTTGCCACGACCTCCTTCTCTAATATAACATGGCACCAAATCACCTGTTAAACTAATGAGTTCAACAACTAATCAGTTAACGATAACAAAACGGCAGGGCAAAAGAGAGAGGGGCTACATCAAAATGGAAGAGGAGATAATGCACTCCAGCCTCTGCAGTGACCCCTTCTCTCTAAATGCCTCGAGGGTGTCAACCATGACCTAGATATTTTTCTAATCAACCTGTTTGGAGATGTTATTGTCTGGAGCAGGTGGGACTTGAACCTCAGGCAAAAGGTAGGGGCACTACCGCTATACCATAGGCGCCCCTTAAGCCATAACTGTATTTTTTTGTTGTGTCAAGCCCTGATCTTATGCTAACATAGGAATTAGGAACACGCGTAGACCATTCTGCCCCTCAGGCCTGCACCATCATTCAGTAAGACTAATCTGATTGAGGCTTCACTTCTACCTTTTGATCCCACCCCTAATAAACATTTATTCACGAATTGGCACAGCTGGCTCAAAGGGCTGACTGGCCATCTCTTGCCTCACTCTGGTCTTACCTGCAGATGGTCCCCACTTCAGTCGGTAGCCTGAAATTCCACTCACGCTTCTCCATGTCACTTGCACACTCTGCGGAGTTACGTTTTGAACGGTCAGTTGTTGCACCGATTCCAGAGACACTGAAACCACAAAAAACACACACACACGCACATTGTGTTTTACTTTGGTTCATGGCTGCCTGGGACCTGCTCAGCGGAAACTGCTCTCTAAATTCACCTCTGTTGTCTGTCTAATGAAATAATTAGACAGTTGTTTCAAGAGCTGGCACAGTATGATGGGCCTAATAGCCTTCTTCTGTGTTGTATTATTCCGTAAAGCATTGTTTTTAAGACTGGGCTTAAGGCAACTCAACACCAAGGCTACAGATACACACCAAACACACAGACACACCCAAACACACACGCTCGCGCACACGCACACACACACAAACACACACACTACACACACACACACACTCAGACACACACCGCACTTACACACACACACACGCACACTACACACATCCATGCATACACAACTACACACCACACAGACACACACACACACATACACACACAGATACAACACATGCGCACGCGTACACACACACAGATACAACACATGCGCACACACACAGATACAACACGTGCACACACAGACACAATCACATACACACATGCCCCACACACACACGCCCCACACCCTGCCATTAATAACTGACAAGCAAATCATTTCATGGGCAATAAATCCCGCAATGACATATTTGCGCTATTACGTTTGAGATCCAACAATAGCTCCAGGTGATAAACCTTTTTGAAAACTGTGAAAGAAACAGAAATGTTGTTGGATCTTTTCCCCTTGCACTCATGAGGATAGACACAGGAATAACAAATTTTAAAGGGAGCAGCAATTTACACTGCACAGGAAGTTGGTGCTAAATGTTGGCACCGTTAAATCTGGTGGGTTGAAGGGTTGCTGTGGTGAATGAATCAGGGAACTACTGTCTCCCAACATTTTAGTTCATTTAAAAAGAAGGAGCAATGTTAAAACATAGACCACTTTCTCCCCTCTTGGAGGTTTCAGGTACTTACAAGTCCTGCCAGAGATTGAGGTCGGTTCTGCTGTATTCCTTGGGTAGATGGGATGAATGGTAATGTCGTACTCTGTGTCTGGAAGTAGCTCTTCGAGGATGAAGGAGATGGCATTTGATCTCAAGGTCTTCTCCTCCAGCTGTGTGTCTGTGTCTCCTGTTTACAGGGGGAGTGGGGGAGGGCAGTGGGGCAATGGACGGATGGTGAGATCATGAAGCCAAGAAAGAAAGGGATATTTCAATCAGAATTGTACAACTGCTTTTAAGGCATTACCATAAAAGTCACCCTGCAACAAAATTGTTTTCAATGTAATGGGGAAGCAGGCTGCTCAGAATTTACCCAGTCAAGTGCTAAGAATTCTACGCATATAACAGTACAGCAAAGGAACAGGCCCTTCAGCCTATCAAGTCTGTGCTGACCATGATGCCATTCCAAATCAATCTCATCTGCCTGCACATAGTCTGCATCTCTCTACTCCCTGCTTGTTCATGCATCTGTCTAAATACCTTTTAAACATTGCTTTTGTATCTGTTTCTACCACCTCCCCTGGCAGCGCATTCCAGGCGCTCTGTGCAAAAAATCTTTCCTCGCACACCTCCTTTAAACTTTCCCCCTCTCATCTTAAACCTATGCTCTAGTATTGGACACTTCCGCCCTGGGAAAAAGACTCCAACTATCCACCCAATCCATGCGTCCCATAATCTTATATGCATCTATCAGCCTCTGGCACTCTCGTGAAAACAATCCAAGTTTGTTCATCCACTCCTTATAGCTCATACACTCCAATCCAGGCAACATCATGGATTACTTCATTAAAGATGCTATACAAATGCAAGTTGCTGTTGTTGAAGGAGCTACCTGCAAACCCACCGCACCCTCTTGAAGCATCACAGTCAATTAGTAGATGCCAATGTTACGGAATGGAACATTTTCTATTGTTTGGGATCAATGCCAGGGTTTGGATGATACCGTGATTGGAGAACTGTGCACAGTTTTGGTCTCCGTTTTTGGACAGGGATTTATTTGTACTGGAGAGCGTACAGTGAGGGTAAACTGGATTCCTAGGATGAGGATGGTCCAGTGATGAGAAGTTGAGTAAGTCTGAGTGGGGTATAGAAGAAATATGCAAGATTCTGACAGGCCTTAACAGGGTCAACACTGACAGGTTGACTTTCTTTGGTGGGGGAATCTAGAACACAGTTGTCCAGCCTCAGGATAATTTGGAACTGAGAAGTTTCTTCACCTTTTTTCCCCAAGATTGAGTACAATAGATTAAGCCAGCATTAATTGCCCATCCCTAATTGCCCTACAGAAGGTGCTGGTGAGCTGCCTTCTTGAACCGCTACAGCCTTTTGGGGTGTAGGTACACTCGCAATGCTGTTAGGGAGGGAATTTTGGGACTCTCACCTGGCAACACTGAAGGAATAACGATATATTTCCAAGTCAGGACGGTGCAAGGCTTGGAGGGGATCTTTTATGTATCTGCTGCCTTTGTCCTTCTCGGTGGGTAAGTATTGTATTTAATGACGGAACAAGCCCGAGGAGCCAAATGGTCCACTCCTGCTCTTATTCATTATGTCTTATAACATCAAATACTAATGAGCCATTCATAAGTGAGGGCAGTACACAAATTATTTCCCCTGAATAACCGTTCACCTCTAACTCAAAAGAACTGTTCCATTGCATTTTGTCCCATAAGGCAACAAGAAAGAGGAACTGGAGGAGGCCGTTCGGCCCCTCAAGCCTACTCCGCCATTCAATCGGATCATGGCAGATCCAACATTGCTCACATCCACTTTCCTGCAGTTTTTTATGTAACCACTGACTCCCCAACTGATGAAGAATCCAACTCAGCCTTAAATATACACAAAGACTCTGCCCCCATTGATCTCTGTGGAACAGAGTTCCAAAGATCCACAATTCTTCCTCATCTCAGCCTTAAATTGGTGCCCCTTTATTCTCAGACTATGCCCTCTGGTCCTAGACTTTCCCATGAGGGGAAACATCCTCTTAGCATTTACCCTGTTAAGCCCCTTAAGAATCCAATATGTTTCAATGAGATCACCTCCCATTATTCTAATCTCCAGTGAGTAGAGTCCCAACCTTTACCCTTTGCTCATAAAACAATCCCTCCATACCAGGGATCATCCTAGTGAACCATGATTGAACTGCCACCAATGAAATGATACCTTTCCTTAAGTAAGGGAGTAGCACAGTGTCTCAGTGGTTAGCACTGCTGCCTCACAGCACCAGGAACCTGGGTTCAATTCCAGCCTCAGGTGACTGTCTGCATAGAGTTTGAATGTTCTCCCTGTGTCTGTGTGGGTTTCCTTCCACAGTCCAAAGATGTGCGGGTTAGGGTGGATTGACCATGCTAAATTGTCCCATAGTGTCCATGGATGTGTAGGTTATGCGAATTAGCCATAGCAAGTGCAGGGTTACAAGGATAAGGTGGGGGGGGCCCAGATCTGGATGGGATGCTGTTTGGAGGGCTAGTGTGGATTCAATGGACAGAAAGGCCTGCTTCCACACTGTAGGGATTCTGTGATTCAAAACTACTCACAGTACTGCGGACGTGGTCTCCGTAGCATCTTTTACAGTTGCAGTAAGACTCTTATACTCCAATCGCTTTAACATTGCATTGACCAGCTCTCCATTAATATTGGATTGTGGACTATATTTTACTGAGCAAAACAAAACTGCTCAGCTTATCCCGCGCCTCATTTCAGGAAGATTTTCAACCAGCAACTTTCTCCCAAAAGGTTGGGCCAGGAATTGGAGCAGCCTTCCAGAGCAGAAACACTGTGTTCAAATCCAGTCTTTGCTTGTGTCTTTCTGATGGAGCATCCAGCTGTAAACTGTAGATTCTGTTGTGTAGGCGAGACACAGCATGTTTCTTGGCCTGTTTTCAATCACCAACCAATGTCAGAGATGTAAGATTTTCAACATAACATAATCATTGTGAAGTCTGTGTGTTAAATACAAGCACAGGATCTCTCTTCTGCCTCCTCAGCTGTTCCCTGTCATGCACACCCACCCTTTGAAGTACTATCGAAGGTTTGAGACAGTTGCTCAATAACGGGTATCAGGCGCTAGCTGGATAAGCATCCAGATCTTAAATGGCACACTGTTCATGTGAGTCCATTAACCAAATTCAAAGATCAAAAAAAATGCAGTGAGCTCAATTTCTGTCCCAAAAATAGAATAAGAGAATTTTACCACACAGAAGGAGGCCATTTAGCTCATCATGTCTGTACTGGCTCCTGAAAGAGCTACTCAGATAGTCTCACTCTCCAGCCCTATCTCCACAGCCATCTAAATTCATCCCTTTTGAATATATATCCAACTCTCTTTTGAAACCTCCAATGGAATCCATTCAGAGCAATTAACAAGCCCTTTGTCTTTTTACATCAGACATTCACAACAACTGTTACCCTTGATAGAGGTGGAAGAGGGGCAAAAGTATGTTTAAAAAAAACACTTTCCAACCCTTTTCAGTACTGACAAAGAGTCATAGTGGACTCAAAACAATGATTCTGTTTCCCTCTCTCCACAGATGCTGGCAGACCTGCTGAGTTTCTCCAATATTCCCTGTGTTTGTTACATATTAATTCGTTTTGACTGCTCTGACCTTCTGCAGCCAAGGGTAGATCAGGGGCAAGGGTGCACCATTGCCCCGACTCCATTATAAAAATGAAGCTTTGATTCAAATGTAAGTTTGTGACTTTGTGACTCTGACAGTAATTACAGGCACCTGTTTTAGTAATTCATTGAGTCATATAGCACAGCAACAGACCCTTTGATCCAACTCATCTATGCCGACCACATTTCCCAAACCAAACTAGTCCCATTTGGTCTATATGCCTGTAAACATTTCCTATTCGTGCACCTATCCAAATGTCTTTTAAATGTTGCAACTGTACCTGCATCTACCACTTCATTCCACATATACACCACCCTCTGTGTGAGAAAGTTGCCAGTCAGGTCCTTTTTAAATCTTACTCCTCTCACCTTAAAATTATGCCTTCTAGTTATGAAATCCCCAACCCTAGGGAAAAGACTTTTGCTATTCACCTTATCAATGCCCCTCATGATTTTATAAGGTCACCCTTCAACCTCCTATACTCCAGTGAAAAAAGTCCAAGCTTCTCCTTAGAACTCAAACTCTCCAGTCTGACAACATCCTTGTAAATCTTTTCTAAGCCCTCTCCAATCTAATAATATCTTTCCTATAGCAGGGCGACCAGAACTGCACACAGTATTCCAAAAGTGGCCTCAACAACATCCTGGACAAACTCAACATGACTTTCAACTCCTACACTCAATGGTCTGAGCAATGAAGGCAAGTGTGCGTTCTTTATCACTCAACAAATCAGAAGTCACACAACGCCAGGTTACAGTCCGACAAGGTTTATTTGAAATCACAAGCTTTCGGAAGCGTTGCCCCTTTGTCAGATGAGGTCAGTTCACCTGACAAAGGAGCAGTGCTCCAAAACCTTGTGATTTCAAATAAACCTGTTGGACTGTAACTTGGGATCATGTGACTTCTGATTTTGTCCATCCCAGTCCAACACAGGCACCTCCACATCACGGTTACCACTCACCCTTATAATTTGGTGTAATTCAGCTAATTCACTTTCATTACTTTATTTAAAATGGGAGAAGGAGAGACTGTTGGGAGAGAAGCTAGGAGGCGTACAAATGCAATGTTGCATTCTGGGAATCTCCCTATTATCGAGGAAAGGATGAGCATTTTGTTTCATGCATTGCCAACTAGTTTTAGGATTGGATGAATATCCTGGACTAATTTTTGATCGCCAAATGGGATTTTGGACAGGCATGCTCCATTTTAGTTGCTCTCTATCTGGCCTATAGCTTCATTCAGTTCTGTTCCCAGAAGGTAGCATGGCTCCAGGAGTTTGTGTGGTGTTTTTATTGTGTATTGCTGATAGAAAAATAATTGTTGAAGCCTTTCATCTTGCACTCATCAGGACAATTCACAAGAATAGCGATTTAATGGAAACTAACATTTATACTGCCATGAGAGGACAGCACTGATTGGTTAGCAAGTGGACTCTGACTGGTAGAAGTGTTGCTATGGGGATACACCACTGGGTACACTTGTGCAATATACAGGCAGTCACTGGGTTACAAATGAATTTGATTCTGGAGTCTGTTCACAAGTTGATTTGTGTACAAATCACAACACAACAGTAGACAATGTGTGTGGCATGGTGGCTCAGTGGTTAGCACTGCTGCCTCACAGTGCCAGGGACCTGGGTTCAATTCCATCCTTGGGTGATTGTCTGTGTGGAGTTTGCACACTCTCCCTGTGTCTATGTGGGTTTTCTCCGGGTGCTCCCATTTCCTCCCACAGTCCAAAGATAGGTGGATTGGCCATGCTAAACTTCCCCTAGTGTTCAGGGATATGTGGGTTAGCCATGGGAAATGCAGGGTTATAGGGATAGGATAATGGAGTGGATCTGGATGGGATGATCTTCAGAGGGTTGTTGCGGACTTGATGGGCCAAATGGCCTGTTTCAACATAATGGGGATTCTATAAAGTGACTGGTTGCAAGCACAGGCAATATTTGTATGTGGGATCTTTAAAATTACATCCCTGTATGGGATCATGTTCTTAAGTATGAGCAGTGGTAAGTGTTGGTATTCTTGCAAATCATCCTGACAAGTGCAAGATGAAAATCTTTGACATAATGTTTCTGTTCTTTTCAGAAATTACCCAAGTCCTGATCTACCAAAGGACTAAATGGGCCGAATGGCCTCCTAATCTGTAATAATTCTGCAATATATTGTGTTATACAGTGCACCATAACTGTGTGGAACAGGCTGCATGGATGAGTGAAAAGTTTCCTGTTTTAACTTTCATGCCATCTTTGGCATCAGCAAGCTCAGTGCAGAGCTAAAATCCAGGTAAGGCCCAGTTTGGTTTGAATGGGTCTCTTCTATATAATAGCACCTTGAGAAATCTCTCCCAATCGAGCATTTGTCATTGGCTCAATTCTCTGCCTATTCGCCACCGTCAAAATTTCTTCATTTTAAGGGCAGCAGCAGTTCAAGAAAGTGACCTTGCTGAGATGAGGGAGGCTTGTCTTAGTAGGACAGGTGAAGTAGGTTGGACTGATATTCATTTGGAGTTTGGAAGAAAGAAAGGGGGCCTTATGGGAACGTGTAAGGTTCTGAAGGGGCTTGACAGCATAGATCCTGAGAGGTCCCTTCCCTCAGTGGGAGAAATCCGGGAGAGGAGGAGGTGTAACAGTATATAAACATCTCCCAGTTAGGACGGAATTGAAGAGACATTGCTTCTCTCCGAGCGTCGTTAATTTTGGAATTCTCTCACCATTGAGCTGTGGAGGTTGGAACATTGAGCGTATTCAGGGATGAGTCAGACAGATCAAGGGGATCAAGGATTATGGGAAGCAGGCAAGAAAATGGAGTTGAGGCTGTATTCAGATCAGCCGTGATCTTCTTGAATGTTAGAACAGGCTTTAAGGGCCAAATGTCGTACAATCTATGCCAGGGGTGAGGAACCTGTGGCCTTAAGGCTGCGTGCAGCCTTCTGCCTATTTGTCTGCAAACTCTAAATCCGGCTTTTTAAATCTTTATACCGTTTTTTAAATCTTCACTGGTAACCCAGTCATGTCAAAAAGTAAGAAAAGAACATTAAAGGGAGAGGACAGAGTATTCAATGAAGAATGGGAATCGCGGTATTATATAGTTGCTGTGAAAGATGAAATGATGTGTTTGCTCTGCGAAACCATAATTGCAACAGTGAAGAAATACAATGCATATCAGCATTGTGCAACTCATAAGGAGATCCCCGAAAGTCTGCACTTTAGAAAATGAGAGATCGAAAGCAGCAGCAAGTATTTAAAGCGATGTCAGGACCAAGGGACTGACATCACTGAAGCAATTTCTAAAGCAGCACATATACTTGGAAGAAGAGGTAAGCCATTTAGCAATGTGGAAATCATAAAAGAACACACTGTTGAAGTTGTAGGATGTTTAGATTCAGACAAGGTTAATAAGTACAAACAACTACCCCTTTCAAGAAGGACCGTAACTGATCAGCAACGTGTATTAACCCTCAACATAACAGAACAACTTCATACAACATGCCAAAGCGAACATATTTATTATTCGATTACCTTGGGTGAATCCACTGACATTACTAAATCAGTGTAGGTGTTATGTTTTATTCATGTTATAATTGCAGATTTTCATTGCCATGAGGAGTTACTGGCTTTGGATACCCTTATGGTGAGGACACGTGGAATTGACATCTTCACTATCTTCAAAGAAAGATGCCGCAAAGCAAAACTGAATTTATGCAAATTGGTAAGTGTTAACCAATGTCCTGTACAGCCACAATATGACTCCTCTACTCAATGCACTGACCAATAAAGGAAACACCTTCTTCACCAGCCTGTCTACCTGGGACTCCTCTTTCAAGGAACTATGAGCCTGCACTTTGTTCTTTGTTCAGCAACACTCCCCAGGACCTTACCACTAAGCATATAAGGCTGTTCTGCAGCTTTCCATCCATCTCAATGCCTTGTTAATAGCTGCTCATGTCCCCATACTGTGTTTGGCAGTAGCAGAGAGCTTGGTAAATTTCGCAGGAGTCCTTTGATGTCAGGTCAACATTCCCATTTTACTTAATTCTGGCAAACACTAACTACATACAGGACAGGACTTATCTCTGCAACAGGGCTGCTAGAGAGAACCATCTCCAAGCAGATTCATTGAAGTCTACAGCATGGAAAAAGGTCCTTTGGCCCATCGAATCTGTGCCAGTCAAAAGCAACCTGACTATTCTAAACCGATTTTCCAGCACTTTGCCCATAGCCTTGTGTGCCTTGACATCTCATGTGCACATCTAAATAATTCTTCAATGTTAGGAGGGCTTCTGCTTTGACCACCCTTACAGGCAGTGAGTTCCAGATTCCCACCACCCTCTGCGTGAAAACATTTTTCCTCCAGCCCCTTCCCTTAAATCTGTGCATCTGGTCATTGATCCATCCACCCTCAACTGGTCTTGCTACCTTGTTTACATAATCACATTAACCTTTTGCACTGCAGGAGCATTGGCTTTTCAAATGGCCCAACAAGAGGCCATTCAGCCCCTCGAGGCTGGTTCATCATTTGATCAGATCGTTGGGCCTATGTTGTACCTCAATTCTACTTACCCAGCCTGATTTGGGTGCTCTTAACACCCTCACCGCAGAATAAAAAGCCAATAAAAGATGATCCTGCTGGACAAAGCCTGGGCTGTTTCTGCAGTTGCTAACCCACACTGGTTGCACGTCAGAGAGGAAGGGATTAAAGGTCAGCAGATGATGCAATCAGGAACAAAGCTATCGCCAGCAGATCTCCTGATGGCATGTTCGCTGTCTGAGGGAATGAATCAGAGCCATTTCACTAATTATGAAGAAAGGCTTCTAGTTTTATCGTCAAAGGAAGTAAACACAACGACACAGATGCATAGTGCTCTTACAGTGTTCAAATAGCAGACCTGGTTGTGTGTGTGTGTGTGTGTGTGTGTGTGTGTGTGTGTGTGTGT
>NC_063347.1:7181052-7198963 GCF_021869965.1 Rhincodon typus
GTGTGTGTGTGTGTGTGTGTGTGTGTGTGTGTGTGTGTGTGTGTGTCTGTGTGTGTGTCTGTGTCTCTGTCTGTGTGTGTGTCTGTGTCTCTGTGTGTGTCTGTGTCTGTGTGTGCGTGTGTGTGTGTGTGTATAAAATGAAAACTATCTTTCTTTGCAACGTTATGCATAAAACTAACCAAAATTATTATTTTAAGAAGGAACAGAGAGATTTCTGTTATTGTTCTGTAAACAAATGATTGGTAAACAATTTGGTAAAATAATGGTAAAGACACACCTCTCCACCCTACCCTCACCGTCGGTCCTATTACAAAGAGCTTCCCATTCTAGTGAACTGCAGCCAGAGATTCGAACCAACACAGGGGTCAGGGTCCACAGCAGCTCATCCAAGGAGAGTCACTGTGAAATGAAGGGGTGTAGGTCACTGCCATTCAGAGTAAAGAATCTGGAGGGGAGTTGGCTGAGGGGGAGAAAGAGAGATAGTAGGTGTCAGTGATTGAAAGGGGAATTGGGGAGTGGCCTGGCATGAGATTCTGAAGGAAGGAAGAACAGCGATGCTGAGAATGCATCTCTACAAGGGCGGGGGGGGGGGGGGGGGGTGTAGAATTCTGAGGGAGTAAGGAGAGGCATTGTGAGGGAGGGACAGTCTGATAGAGAGAGTTTCTGAGGGAGGGACACTGCAAGGGAGGGACACACTGAGGGTGGGACACACTGAGGGCGGGACACACTGAGGGAGGGACATTGTAAGGGAGGGACACTCTGAGGGAGGAACATTGCGAGGGAGGGACACACTGAGGGAGGGACCACTGAGGGAGGGGCATTGCAAGGGATGGGCACTCTGAGGGAAGGACACACTGAGGGAGGGACATTCTGAGGGCAGGGCATTCTGAGGGAGAGATACTCTGAGGGAGAGATGCTCTGAGGGAAGGAAACTCTGAGGAGGGACAGTCTGAGGGAGAGATATTCTGAGGTAATGGCGCTCTAAGTGAGAGGCAGCACACCAACCTAAATTGGGGAGTTGGGAAAAAGGGCTAATATAAACTGGAGAGTGATCACCTGACTGGGTGGGGGAGGGTATGGGTGCAGCTCCTGCCTTTAGCAAGGAGGAGAAAGCATGGCAGCTTTAAGTGTGGTTGATAAGAACACCAGTGGAAACTGGGAGTGAAGTGGAGAGTCTAGAAACGAGGAAAACTGATCCATTCCCAACCACTGACCCCCCTCAATTGGAAGTAAGAAGGAATTCATCACAAAATGTGGTTACAGCAATAATTGGAGTGTTGCGTACTGTCTGGTCTCCATATTATGAAAAGGATATAGAAGCTCTGAAGAAGATCCAAGAAGATTTAGTTAAATGATGTAGAGCCAACATATTTATCTACAAAGACTGAAGAGGTTGGGACCAAGTTGTCTAAAAGGGTGAGGGCTCACTTGACAGGGCTCTTTGTAAGATTATAACAGGGCGTTTGTAGGGTAAACATAGAGAAAATATTCCAACCCTCATGGGATTCCAAAACCAGGGGGCCAAAACTATCAGATAATTCCTAACAAATTCCGTATGAATTCAAGGGAAATCTCCTTGCCCAGAATGTGGTGAGAATGTGCAACTCACTAAAACAGGAAGTGGTCAAGGATAATAACAGTACTACAGTTAGGGGGCAAAGGTGGAGTGGTGGTCATGTCACTGACATTGTACTTGAGAGGTGATGCTTTTGGGAGCATGGGTTCAAATCCCACCACAGCCACAGGAAATAATAAATCCAGAATTGAAAGTTGGCCTTTGTAAGAGTGACCATGAGCTTTCAGTGACTGTCAGAAAAATCCATCTGGATCATTAGGTTGATTCTGGAGTTGAGAGGTTTGGCTTATGAGGGTACAGTCAGTAGACTGGGATTGTACTCACTGGAATTTATAAGAATGAGGGGGATCTTATGGAAACATATAAAATTATGAAAGGAGTAGATAAGATAGAAGCAGGGAGGTTGTTTCCACTGGCAGGTGAAACTAGAACTAGGGGGGCATAGCCTGAAAATAAGGGGAGCAGTTTTAGGACTGAGCAGAGGAGGAACGTCTTCACCCAAAGGGTTGTGACTCTATGAAATTCCTTGCCCAGTGAAGCAGTTGAGGCTACCCCGTTGAATATTTTTAAGGCGAAGATAGATAGATTTTTAAACAGTAAAGGGTTATGGTGAGCGGGAGGGCAAGTGGAGCTGAGTCCATGAAAAGATCAGCCATGATCCTACTGAATGGCACAGCAAGCTCGAAGGGCCAGATGGCCCGCTCCTGCTCCTATTTCTTATGTTCTTATGCTCTAATGCCCTTGAAGCAAGGAAATCTGCCAGCTTTACCTGATACGGCCTCTATGAGACTCCAGACCCCCAGCAATGTGATCGATGGTTAACTGCCCTCTGAATGGAGGGGTAAGCCACTTAGTTTTGAGGGAAAACAGGGATGGGCAACAAATGGATGTCTTGATAGCAATGTCCACATCACATGAAAAATGAAAGAAAAACTAGCCATGCAAAAGTTATGACACTGGGTTTGGACGAAGAAGGTAGGAAGAGGCTCATGTTAATTATAAACTCCAGAATCAATCAGTTGGGCCGAATGGCTTGTCTCTGAGCCCACTCAGTGTAACACAGTCCTGAGTGCCACCAGAATTCATCTTGATCTCTTGGGACAGAGCCTGAAACTCGTTGACATGGTAACTTTGGAGATTCTCCCAATCTCCCACTGCAGTTACCTCAGGAAATCCGCATGAACCCCCTTGCAGAAACCCGTGACAAAATAATTTATCAGAATAAATACTTCAGGATCAGTTAGTTGCAGTAGAAAGAAGAATTCCAAACACATAATTCTCTCTGGAAGGTCAACACAAAATCTGCTAAACTGATCACTAGATGTGGAGGTGTCAGTGTTGGACTGGAGTGGACAAGGTCAGAAATCACACAACATCAGGTTATAGTCCAACAGGTTTCTTTGAAAACACAAGCTTTTGGAGCGTAGCCCCTTCATCAGGTGAAGTGACAAAGGGGCAGCACTTCAAAAGCTTGTGTTTTCAAATAAATCTGTTGGACTATAGACAAGCTGTTCTTTATCCCTTTGAGGTGTTATAATCCAGCTTTATCAGTTAAACCATGTGACTCAATCCCAACGCAGTGAACACCTTCAATTCTCTGAACTATTCTTTCTGGATCCACAACTCTGTTTTGGAAGGACAGCAGCTGAGTTCTCCCCCATGCCCTGGCCAATAAATATCACTCAAGGTTAGATAGGTTAGATAGGTTCTTGATTATCAAGGGGATCAAGGGTTACGTGGAGAAAGCAGGAGAATGGGGTTGTGGAACTTATCAGTCATGATTGAATGGCGGAGCAGACTCGATGGGCCGAATGGCCTAATTTCTGCTCCTATGTCTTATGGTCTTATGGTCTAACCAACAGCACTGAAAAAAAACCATTCTGCACATTATCATATTTCCATTTGTGGGATTTTCATAGAATCCCTACAGCATGGAAACAGGCCATTCGGCCCAACAAGTCCACACCACCCCTCTGAAGAGCATCCCACCCAGACCCATTCCCCTAATTTCCCATGTCTAACCTAAACATCCCTGAACATCATGGGCAATTTAGCATGGCCAATCCACCTACCCTGCACATGTTTAGACTGGGGGAGAAAACTGGAGCACCCAGAGGAAACCCACGCAGACATGGGGAGAATGTGCAAACTCCACACAGACAGTCGCCCGAAGGTGGAATCAAACCCGGGTCCCTGGCGCTGTAAGGCAGCAGTGCTAACCACTGAGCCACCATGCCACCCGTACTGCACATAAATCTACTGCCGCAATTCCTATGCTACAAAAGTCACTATGCAACAAATATTTCATTGATGCTTTGGGACACGAGGAGCGCTATACGAATGCATGGACCCCCCCCTTACCTTTCAGCAAAACACTTGTTACACCTCCCCAGTAACAGACTGAACCTCCTCAACTCGCCGTGCCCATAGCCAAGTTGGCAGCTACAATGCTGGCATCTTGCTAGCAAATGTGGAAATTTTGTCCAGGCATGTCCTGTCAACAATAAGCAAAACGAATCCAATCCGACCAATTACAACCGTTGTCAATCTACTCTTGAGCATCAGCAAAGTGTTGGAAGGGCTCGTCAATACTGCCACCCAGTTGCAGTTAACTCAGCAATGACCTGCTCACAGATGTTCACTTTGAATTCTTCCAGGGGTGCCCAGCTCCAGACATTAGTACAGCCTCTTGATTCAAACATGGACAAAAAAGCTGAATTGCAGAGGTGAGGTGAGAGTGACTGCCCTTGATATCAAAGGAGCCTAGAAAAGATTCTCATAGGCCCAGTTTCATGTTGCTTCTGGTTTCTAACACAATAAAGATGTTTATTTTGTTGCTGAGTGTAAATGAGTATTTACAGAATGTTTCTTCCCTTCAATTAGGACAACCTATTGCATTGCTTCCTAAAATTACAGCCTTGCATAAACCACAGAAAAGTCCCTTTGAATGTGTGAGCTTAATCCACACACAAGCACTTTCATCTTACACAAACTACATCCAACAACAACCCCCATAAAAGGAGGAGAGGCATCAGCACACATTTTGAAAAGAAGAAATAAAATAAATATTATGTTTTTTTTGTTTGAAATCAGAGCATCACTTTCTAGCACTTCCTCTGGCAGGTCATTCCATACACGCACCACCCTCTGCATGAAAAAGTTGCCCCTTAGGTCCATTTACCCCTCTCACCTTAAACCTATGCCCCCTAGTTTTGGACTCCCCTACCTTGGGGAAATTTACCCAATCCAAGCCTCTCATGATTTTATAAATGTCTTTAAAGCCCCCTCACTCTCCGACACTCCAGGAAAAATAGCCCCAGCCTATTCAGCCTCTCCCTATACCGAAACCCTCCAACTTCCTTGTAAATCTTTTCTGAACCCTTTCAAGTTTAACAACATTTCTCCTATAGCAAGGACACCAAACCTAAATAGTTTACCCTGTATCCTTAGACTATGAACCCTGGTCCTGGACTCCCATGTCATCAGGAACATCCCTCTTGCATCTACCTTATCTCGTCCTGTTGGAATTTTATACATCATTTTCATCCCCCCACATCCTTCTGAACTTCAGTCAATACAATCCTAACCGATTCAACTTCTCCTTATACATCAGTCCCACTATCCCAGGTTTCAGTCCCATTATCCCAGGTAGCAGTCCCACTATCCCAGGTAGCAGTCCCACTATCCCAGGTATCAGCCTGTTTCTTTCCTCTTGTGGAAAAGAAACAGCAGCAGAATGGCAATTCTAGTTTTCAAAGTCTCCAGCTTCTCAGGGCTTGAAGAAAGTCCTCAGCTCTTTTAGCAGTCCAAGCAAACAAGGCTAGAAAAAAAAAGCCAAGCTTTTCTTTGTGTGCAGCAAGAAAAGTCAGAGAGTTAGTCACTGTCCATGTAACTCTGGAAGAAACAGAGAAAATCACATCAGGTGGATACTCAGAAATTTTTCAAAAGGAAGCACTTGTGACCTCGTTAATTGAGTAAGAAATGTTCGAGCGAAGATCAGATTGATAGATCACTGAGCTTGACTGCTGGAAAAAATGTAAGTGAGGAACTGATAACAGGGAACATGGAAATTTAAACTGTTATCTTAGTCCTCATGACAGAGGACACTGCAAACATTCCAAAGATATCAGATAAGCAAGGCGCTAATGGGAGTAAAGGTGTTGTAACTGAGGGACAAAGTATTAGACAAATTAATAGGGCTTAAGTTAGACAAATCAACAGGACCTAATGGCTGGCACCCAAGGGTTAGAAGAGTCTGCAAAGATAGTGGAGGTATTGGTTGATACATCTCAGAACTCACTGGATCCTGAGCAGATTCCAGCAGATTGGAAAGCTGCTAACATGATATCCCCGCCCAAGAGGCAAGGAGACAGAGTGCAGGAAACTCTAGACGAAGTGGCTAATATCTCTTGTTGGGCATAATAATTCAGGAAGCCCAACCAGAAAGCAACATCATTTATTGTTGAACACCAAAACAGACCCACTTATGCATAGCATACGCAGGCTGGTCCCAGCCCAAAACAGACCCATCCCTGCTTTATTTCTTCTGTCTTTTCTCTACCCAGAAGTATTATCGCTCACAAGTGAGCAACTTTCCAACCACCAAAATTACCATGACCTTTTGTTTTAAACTTCTAACTGCCACCAGAAAAACACCAGGGTGGCCAATTCGATATTTACAAGCCAAGCCAACTGACTCTACTTTATTTTTATATTTTCTAACTAACCTGTTCTGAGATGTTATTACACAGCTCTGGAGCAGCCCACCTGACTCAGAGGCAGGGACACCATGCCTGCACCATAAGAGCCCACTTTGGATCTGCCTTTTTTTTCATAATCCAAAGTGCTATTACGCTCAACTGAGATCGCTGTGACTTGTCTTTTACATGTTTTTAATTACTAACCTTCACCGGTGAAAACATCCATGTAGCCAATTGAATAATTGTGTAGATGTAGTTCGCTTTATTCATTCACGGGATGAGGGTGTTGCTGGCCAGGCAGCATTTATTGCCCATCCCTAATTACCCAGAGGGCAGTTGAGAGTCAACCACATTGCTGTGGATCTGAAGTCACATGTAGGCCAGACCAGGCAAGGATGGCAGTTTCCTTCCCTAAAGGACATTAGGGAACCAGATGGGTTTTTCTAACATGTAGTGTATTTAGATTTCCAGAAAGGTGCCACAAAAAAGCATATTGCACAAGTTGGGAGCTCACAGTATGAGAGATAATGTATTGGCATGGATTGAGGATTGGTTAACACACGGAAGGCAGAGAGTTGGGATGAATAGTTTCTGTTTTAGAGTTGGAAAGATATAAGCTGTGGAATGCCACAAGGATCAGACCTAGGGCCTCAAATGTGTACTATCTACATTAATGCCTTGGAGCAGAGGCAGAATACGATATATCCAATTTTACTGATGACACAAAAATATTGATTTGATTTGACTCATTGTCATCACATGTACCTAAGTACAGTGAAAAGCTTCGTTTTACGAGCAGTACAGGCAGATCATAGCAAACAAGGACAAACAGATCATAGGGTGCTTAGACAGACTGAGGCATGCAAGGTTACACTGCACGGGAGGTGCATAAAGCAAGATCAACATTAGCAAGATAAGTGGGAGGGCATGTTGTGACGAGGACATAAGACTCCAAGGTTATAAGGTTGGGTGAGGGGCAGAAACTTGGCAGATGGAATTTAATGTGGGAAAGCATGGGGTCATGCTCGGAATAAACAAATGATAGAGTATTAGTTTAAACAGAGACTCCAAAAAAAAGGTGAAGCAGGGAGGGATCTGGATGTTCTCGTGCACGAAACGTAAAACATTAACCAGTAAATGCAGCAAGTAATTAAGTAGGCAGATGGAAATTTGGCCACAATTGCTAGGGGGCTGAAGTTTAAAATTAAGGAAGTCTTGTTACAAATATACAGGGAGTGGGGAGGTTGTACTTGGAGTATGGTGAAGAGTTGTTCTCCTTGCACTTAAGACAGGATGTACTGGCATTGGAGGCAGTGCAGGAGAGGTTCACTAGGTTGATTTCTGGGATGCACAGATTGACCTATCTGGAACAAGTAAACAGTTTAGACCTTTATTCACGAGCATAAAGAAGAATAAGCAGTGATCTTAATAAAATATGCACAATTCTGAGGGGACTTGACAGATTTAAGAAGATGTTTCCACAAGTGGGGGAATCTCGAATCAGGGGACATAGTTACAGAATAAAAGGAACACACATTTAAAACAGATGCAAAAAATTATTCTCTCAGAGGGTTGTGAAAGTCTGGAACTTTCATCCCCAGTGAGTTGTGGAGGCCAGATCACTGAAAGTATCTGACAAAGACACAGATGGGTATTTGAAGTATCTAGGAGTTGAGGGCCATGAGGAGCTGGTGTGAAACACGAGTCAAGGCCTGGGGGAGACATGCCAATGATCTTATTGAATGGTAGGGCAGACCTGAGAAGTTGAATGGCCTGCTCCTGTTTCTTATGTTCTTATGTACAAGGGGAAAGGGGCAATGCTGACAACAAAACAATCAAAATTTTATTTTTTACTTTAAGACTCTTTTAAAACTGAAATTACGCCTCTCTAAATCACCACCTCATCCTCACTTTGACTCTTCCCTCATGCTAACTGGCCTATTCACCTCAGCAGACCAGATTTTCATTAGAAAAGAGCACAGGTTTCGACATCCACTTGGGACGCAGTCTTGTTGAAGCAACACAATTAATACGGTAAGTCCCCTTGGTGAACTGTTACCCACAATGCACCCCCACCGTTCAGAGTTGTCGGGTCAAAATCCTTGAGCTCCTTCTCTCGCATCCCAAGGAATGCAACAGATAAAGGCGGCAGCTCACCGTAACCATCTTCTCCAGGTCAATTAGGGACGGGTAATAAATGCTGATCCAGACGGCACACCATGAACTAATTTCATTTTCATCAATTCAGGGGATGAGGGCGTCACTGGCTAGGCCAGCATTTATTACCCATCCCTAAATGCCCAGAGAGCAGTTAAGAGTCAACTCCATTGCTGTGGGTCTGGAGTCACACGTAGGCCAGACCAGGTAAGGATGGCAGTTTCCTTCCCTAAAGGACATTAGTGACCAGATGGGTTTTCCCCCCAACAATTGGCAATGATCATCATTAGACTCTTAATTCCAGATTTTTTTTAAAATTCAAATTCTACCATTTGCCATGGCAGGATTCAAACCCATGTTCCCAGAACATTATCTGGTCTCTGAATTAACAGTCCAGCAGTAACACCACTAGGCCATCACCTCCCCATCAAATTAATAGAAAAAACACTGACTAGATCACAAGACGGTACAAATGACCACAGGAGTGAACGAGAACATCTGAAACAGAGTTTCCTGACATTCCACCCTCAAATAAAGCTTTATTCTGGAGAAAGAGAGCTCCAACAGATTGCACATAATGAGGTTTTGTTTGAAATGTCGGCAAAATATCAATCAGTAGTGAAACGATGCTTTGTATTGGAGGTGTACATTTCTTGTTTAAACTCTGCACCTCTGTGACACCTGGCACAGATGCAGTAAATGGTGAACCTGAAGACTTTTGACTTTTTTAATGAATCAGTTCTTTCCTTTGGCAAGAGATCAATCCGGGGCACTCACAGTGTTTGCACACACCCTGGATAATTGAGCCTTGCCTCCTGAAAGAATCAGTCAAGGTTTCTGTTCAAACAACGGAAAAGAAAACATTCCCTGTCCTTTTTATTTGTTTCCTTTTGCTTTAGATTCGAAAAGACTGGAGCTACACAAAAAGAATCATACAGACTTTTCCTCTGTTGGTACGGTGCCCACCCAGTAAAATATGACAGAGGGTGAAGATGGTGTTGTAGTTAAGACACTGGGTTAATAACCCAGAAGTCCAGACCACTCCTCTAGGGCACATGGGTTCTAAATCTTTCCATGATGAAATTTAAATAATAAATCTAGGATGGAAAGTGCTAATGTAAAAGGCAATGTTACCAATTGTTGTAGGAACCAAAAACAGAAGTTGCTGGAAAAGCTCAGCAGGTCTGGCAGCATCTGTGAAGAGAAATCAGAGTTAATGTTTCGGGGTCTCGTGACCCTTCCTCAGAACTGATTCCAATGTTCCTGCGAGCTTCCTCATGTCTTGCCACTTATTTACCACTCACTAGTCACCTTCTCCCTTCCAAACTGCATCACTTCACACTTTTCACATGATGTTGAATTCCATCTGCCACTGGTCCGTCCACCTGACCAACCCATCTATATCTTCCTACAACCTAAGAACTCCTTTCTCACTATTAACCACCCGGCCAATCATGGCATCATCTGCAAACTTACTTCTCATTCCCCCCAACATTCTCATCTATGTCATTTATATATATCAAAATCAATAGGGACCCAGCACTGGTCCCCATGGTACACCACTGGACACTTGTTTCCAATCACACAAACAGCTTTCGACCACCACCCTCTGTCTTCTGTCACTAAACCAATTTTAGGTCTATCTTGCCAAGTTACCCTGGATCCTGTGAACTTTTACTTTATCAGTCTCTCACGTAGGATCTTAGCGACGGCCTTGTTGAAATCTACCTCCCTCCCAAAATCCACAAACAGGATTGCCTTGGCATATCCAGCCTGTTGGTGCCTCAATGAACTCACTCCTTCCTATCTTGACTCTATCTATTTTGTGCCACTCCCACCCGCTCCCATCCCCAGTGCCCCTACTCCATTTGGTCTCTCCTCACTTCCATTTGTGATGTTTCTGATGCATTACATCAGTTCCTCAATTTCCTGGTCCTAGCCACCTCCTCTTCCCCATGGATGAGCAATCCCTCTACACGTCCATCCCCCATCAGGATGGTCTGAAGGTTTTCCACTTCATCCTTGGACAGGAACTGTCTCCATCCACCACTGCCCTCATTCTCCTGGGCTGAGGTCTTTCTCAACTTTTCCTCCAATTTGTCTCGCTTTCTCCAAGTCAAAGGTACGGCTATTTATGCCTGTCACTTTGTGGGGCATGTGGACCATTCCTCAATCCAGTCCAACTCAGATCCCCACTCACAATCTTTTCTCCCATTGTATCATGAATTATATCATCGGTGCTGTTTCCTACTCGCATCTAGAATTGGAAACAGTCATCATGTTTCTTCTAATTTCCATCCTTCTCCCATCTTCACCTGGCCCATCTTTCCTTTCCTTCATTGACTTCTCTGTTTCCATTTCTGGGGATAGGCTCATCACCAATACCCACTACAAACCCACCGACTCCCACAGTTACCTCGACCTGCTTCCTGCAAGGATTCCATTCTGTTTTCCCATGTTTCTCCATCTTTCTCACATCTATTCTGATTATGCCACCATGGTGCCTTGTCATGACCTCCTTTATCCTCAACTAAGGATTCCCATCTGCTGCACTTACCAAAATTAACATTCCCTTTGTATTTTGCCCTGGGCACATTCACCATCTGTCCCACTTGCTCCTCCTCCCCCAGTGCTACGTCATAAAAACCAACATTTTCCAGCTCCAAAAACGAGTTAAAAGTGTTAAATTTGTTTCTCTCTTCATCAGGTGGTGCCAGACCTACTGAGTTTCTCCAGCACTATAGACCAGTGACAAAAGCAGAAGTTGCTGGAAAAGCTCAGCAGGTCTGGCAGCATCTTTGAAGAAAAAATCACAGTTAACGTTTCGGTTCCGGTGACCCTTCCTGATGAAGAGTCACCAGGCCCAAAACGTTAACTCTAATTTTTTCTTCACGGATGCTGCCAGACCTGCTGAGCTGTTTTTAGCAACTTCCGGTTTTGTTCCTGATTCACAGCATCTGCAGCTCTTTCAGTTTTTATTTTCTATGGACCAGTGAGTCTGCTGGAGTCAAGGTCTTTTTGCCTGGGGTGGGGCAGTCCAAAACTAGAGGGCATATGTTTAAGGTGAGAGGAGAAAGATTGAAAAGGGACCTAAGGCGTAACTTTTTCACACAGAGGGTGGTGCGTGTATGGAATGAGCTGCCAGAGGAAGTGCTGGACAGTGATACAATTACAACATTTAAAAGGCATTTGGATGGGTATATGAATAGGGAGGTTTTAGAGGGATATGCACCAAATGGGACTAGGTTGCTTTTTTATTCATGCACAGGAGATTGGGTGTCACTGGCTAGGCAGCATTTATTGCCCATCCCTAATTACCCAGAGGGTAGTTAAGACTCAACCACATTGCTGTGGGTCTGGAGTCACATGTGGGATAGACCAGTTAAGGATAGCAATTTCCTTCCTTAAAGGACATTAATGAGCCAAATGGGTTTTTCCAACAATGGATTCATGAGACAAATTGATTCCAGGATTTTTTTAAATTCAAATTCCTCCATCTGCTGTGGTGGGTTTTGAACCTAGGTCCCCAGAACATTATTTGGGTTACTAGATTAATAGGCTAGTGATAATACCACTAGGCCAGTGCCTCCGCTAAAGAGTGGGACATCTGGTTGGCGTGGATGAGTTTGATCGAAGGGTCCGTTTCTGTGCTGTACGTCTCATTGATTCTACCAATTAGCGAAGGAATAAAGAGTATCTCTAACAAAAGTGACTAAAAATTGACCAGTTCTACCACACGGTTCCCAGATTTTCTCTGCAAACTCTTTGATCAGTTCAAAAACAAGGGGAAAATAATGAACATAGCTTCCCAAAGTGAGGGTTGAGGGTAGTGACTCACAGTGAATTTTGGGGCTGACGATTGCCCTAGAGCTCCCTCGTGTAGCTTCAGCTCCTAATCCCCACATTTATTTCAAATTGTAATCACAGTTTAAACTTCAAAACCTCGAGCCCTGACTTCCGCAGCTGTAAACTGATGGAACTTGTGTGTTTCGTAAGAACCGTGAAATTCCTTTGCTATTCCCAAAATGGGATACAAAGACATATATCCAAATGTGGTGATGACACAAAGTTAGTCGGCACTTGTAGACAGTGTAAATGACAGCATAAAATTTCAAGGGGATATTGGTAGGCTAAGTGAATGGGCAAAGCTCTGGCAAATGGAGTCCAGCATAAGCAAGTGTGAGGTAATCCATTTTGCACTGAAACAGGAGAGAGCCAGGTACTTTCTAAATGGTCTGCAATAAGGATGCGGAAGTTATGCTGAAATTATACAAGATCCTGGTTAGACCCCACTTGGAGCACTGTGAGCATTTCTGGGCACCACATCTTAGGAAGGATAGACTGACGCTGGAGGGAGTTTAAAGTAGATATACAGGAATGATACTGGACTTCAGAGATTGTTATGAGGGGAGATTATACAAATTTGACCTTTTTTTTGAGAATGTGGGCTAAAGGGTGATTTGATTGAATTCTTCAAGCTATTCACATGAAAAGACAAGATAGATAAAGATAAAATATACAGGTTTAGGGATTCTAGGGGGCATAGTCTGAGAATTAGGGGCCAAATGGCTACAAATCACTTCTGCACACAAATGGCGGCAAATATTTAGAACTTGCTTCCACAAGTGGCAATGGATGCTAGACCAGTTGTTAATTTTAAATCTGTGACGGATAATTTTTTTGTTAACCAGTGGGTACTAAGGGATATGGGCCATAGGTAGGTATGTGGAGTTGGGCCACAGATTAGCCATGATCTCACTGAATGGCAGAACAGGCTCGAGGGGCAGTTCCTAGATCCCCTCACCCCGCCCCAACTCTGATAGGTCTCTCTGAGGGGTCACGACAATTTTCAATGGGGTCCTGTTAGGAACGGGTTTGGGAATTCCCCTGTCCTGTGCACTCAACATTAAAAGACTTCCCCCTGACCTCTCATCTTGTAGGTTAGCCGGTATCCCTGCAGAGGAAGTGCAGGCGGTTTCCATGCCAATTTCAGCCTGAAGTGTCCAGTTTTGGCCACTCGGAAATTTGAAACTCCAGGGAGGGTTTCTGAAAGACAAAGTCAATTAACAAAGGACATCATTAATGCCGCAAAACACACTGCAGTAAGTTCTCAAACCAAGGCACAATCTCCCCTCAAAAATCCCACAGCATCATTTCAAAGGTTCTAGTTTCCTGGCAAATAATTATCCAACCAACACCACAAAAAAAGCAGACAATCAGATCTCATTGTTGGACATTGCTTTTTACAAAATAACAGTCATATCATCTTTAACATTCCTGTTACAATTCAAAAGTAATTAATTGGCTGTATATTACAGTTTAGGATGTCCTAATGTGGTGAAAGGTACTATTTAAATGCAAGTCGTTTCCAATTTGTGGTTACTACAGTCAGGTTTGCATTTAAAATTGGAAAAATTCTGAATCTCCAGTTATGGAATTTAAGAACAAGAGGAGTATGACTAATAGAAGATTTCTGTTTTAAACTGTCTCTAATTCAAGGTAAATGGGATAGTTTAGAGAGGGGGATGTAACATCCAAAATCTGCCCAGAGAATAGCTCCTGTGACCTCATTGTCATGGGGACAGAGGCCCAGATTAAAACCTATTGAAAGTAAGATGCAAATCTGACCACCCAGACAAAAAGGAATTGATCTTGCTGTACCCGGATTCTCAGACACTGCGATCTGGGGAAGAAGACCCACAATGGATGCTGTTATACCCAGCAGAAGAAATTTTTCTGAAGAAGGGTCCCGACCCGAAACGTCAACTTTCCTGTTCCTCTGATGCTGCCTGGCCTGCTGTGTTCCTCCGGCTCCACGCTGTGTTATCTCTGACTCCAGCATCGGCAGTTCTTACTATCTCAAAAGAAAATGACTGCTGTTATGTCAACCATCAACCAGGGTGGTGGTGAGGATTAATTCCTTGTTTGCATTTATGTTACAGTCGGAGGGGGTGCGTGTGGTGTGGGGCACTGGGGGACAAAAGTGATCGGAATGTGAGAATGACGGAACAATGATGTGTCTAACTGCCAGAATTGGAAATAGACGGTCCCATTGGGGTGGGGGGAGGGGAGAGAGGACATAGTGACAGCAAATGTAACAAGTAAAGCTAAAAGAAAGGGATGAAATGGGAGTGGGTTCACTATTTGAAGGTGTTGAATTCAATATTAAGTCCAGAAGGCTGTAACGTGTCTAGTCTGAAGACGAGATGTTGCTCCTCCAGTTTGCACTGTGATTCACGGGAGCACTGCAGCATGCTGAGGACAGACAAGTGGGCATGCGAGTAGGTCGCTGTGTTAAAATGACTGGCTATGGGAAGGTCGGGGGTATGTTTTTGCATGGACTGCAGGTGTTCTGCAAAGCAGTCACCTAGTCTGCATTTGGTTTCTCCGATGTAGAGTAGCCCACATTGGGTGCAGCGAATACAATATTGTTTGGGCTCTTGGATGGTGAGCAGGGAGGAAGTGAAGGGGCAGGCATTGTACTTTCTGCAGTTACATGGGAAGGCGCCATGGGAAGGAGGGATGGTGTTGGTTGTAGTGGAATGGACTACAATGTCCTGGAGGGAACGATCCCTGTGAAATGCAGACACGGGGAGTGAGGGAAAGACGTGTTTGGTGGTGGCTTAGTGCTGGAGTTGTCTGAAATGGCAGCCAATGATCCTTTGAATGTGAAGGCTGGCGGGATGAAGAGTGAGGACACTGTTGTGAATGATGGGAAGGGGCAAGGCCAGAAGCACGGGTGATAGGTCGGATGTGGTTGAGGGCGGGAAACTACAGTCATGGAAGGAGCAAACCATGTCAGCAGCGTTGTTTTCAAAGGTGGCGTCATCCAAACAATTACAATAGAGGTGAAGGAACTGGGACCACGGGATAGAATCCTTACAGGACATGGGGTGTGAAGAGCTGTAGCAGAGGTAGCTATGGGAGCCAGTGTCTTTGTAGTGGATGCCAGTGGACAGTATATTCCCTGAACTGGAGATGGACAGGTCCAGGGTCCCGACCCGAAAGGTCAGCTTTCCTGATCCTCTGATGCTGCCTGGCCTCCTGTGTTCCTCCAGCTCCACCTTGTGTTATCCCAGATCTCCATGACCCTTTATTTAAGAATTTCTCCCACTATTACCTGAGAACAATCCAGCTCCAATTTTAAGATTAAGTCCCCTTGTTTTGGACTGACTCCACCAGTTCCTTTATATCCACCACATCATAGCCTAGAGCATCTTTAGCTTCTCAATTCAATCACTTTTAATTTTCTATGTACAGGAGATTACAAGCTTTATCTATGGTAATACATCCAACCAGTTTAACATTTATAAGTCCCATATTGGTGCGAACAAGGCTACAAAGTTGTGTTTTGTGACAACATATATTACTGGGGCAGCATCAAACGTTTCCACATCCATTGGGTTGAGTCCAACGATCTTAGGCAAATCTAAGAGGGTTGGTGGTGCAGCAACTGGAGAAGAAGACTCCAAATGGAATCAACTGAAGATACTCACTTGTCCTGCCCTTGCCTGCAGTAGATTCCCCAATGCTGTTTGCATACTGAGCAATCACTGTGACCAGATATTCAGTTGCGGGCTTCAGTCCTTGTAAAAAAGCCGAGTTTTCACCTGAGCGGACAGTAATCTGGTCAAAATAAAAATGTTAAAATGTGACAGTCAGCAAAAATAAAGCAAATCCAATCGCGATACAACACACGTACCATAAAACCCAACGTTAGTTGCAGTTTCGATCAAGTACACTGAGGTGGATTTTGTCTGGGAGTTGCTTGTTCCTTTTTTTCTCCCGAAGTGTTTACAAGAGACCCCTGTAAAACCTTGTTAAATTAGCACTCAGCTGTTTCACAATTAGCCGTGTAAAGGCGACGAACACACAAATTATGAGTAGGAATAGGCCATTTAGATATTCGATGTAGCTCTGGCATTGAACAAGATCGTGGATAATCTGATGGTGGTCTTTACATGCCTGTCTCCCCCCCACAGGCCCCCTCCCCCCATGCAGTTTGTCTCCCTTGTCAATTGTTCTGCATTACTTGGGCAGTGTGGTGGAAATCAAGCCCTGCTTTTTCAGAAGTCATCACAAAAGTTAAAGAAAAGTTACCTAAGTATACAAAGTCCCCAATTTAATCCACAAAATACACACAGGTTAATAGAAAACATGACGTGATTTTCTGGACTTAACAAGAAATTAACAAATACAAAGGCTGTTCAAAACAATAACAGAGATAGCTGGAGAAACTCAGCAGGTCCAGCAGCATCAATGAAGAGAAAGCAGGGTTAACATTTTGAGTCCAATCACCCTTCAGCAGAACTTCACAGAAAATATTCAGCAGGTCTGGCAGCATTTGTGGAGAGTTGTTTCAAGTCTGCTATGACTCTTCTTCAGAAGTCATACAGCCATTGAGTTGTACAATGTTGTATAACATGAAATAGGTCCTTCAGTCTGCGAGGACCGGATATCCTAACCTGAGCTCGTTCCATTTGCCCAGATCCCTCCAAATCCTTCCTACGTTCAGAAGAAGACATTTCTTTTGAATAACGGTCAATTGGACTCAAAACCTTAGCTGCTTTTCTCTCTCCTCAAATGCTGCCAGACATGCTGATCCAATCATTTTCAACTCCACTTTCCTGCCATTTCTTCTTATCACTTAATTCCCTAACTGATTAAAAATCGATCTCAGCCTTGAATATACTCGATGACACAGCCTCAACAGGCCTCACTGGGAAAAAATTCCACAGATACACCACCCTCTAAGAGAAAAAATATTCTTCCTCATCTCTCTTTTAATGGGATACCCTTTATTCTGAGATCATGCTCTCTGGTCCTATATTTTCCCACAAGCCGAAACAATCTCACCGCATTTACCCTGTCAAGTCCTCTAAGAATCTTGTGTGTTTCAACATGCGTCATCTTCTCATTTTCCTAAACTTCAGTGGGTACAGGCCCAACCTTGGCCAATGCCCTTCATTATTGATTCATCAACGGGAGAAAATAATCTTTCAGTTTCACAAATTCAGACAGCATGGAGACAGGCCCTTCAGCCCAACTCATCAATGCTGAACCAATTTCCTAAACTGAACTGGTCCTATTTGCCTGCATTTGCCCCATATCCCTTTAAACCTTTTCTAAACATGTACCTGTCCAAATGTCCTTTAAATGTTGTAATTGTATCTGCCTCTACCACTTCCTCTGGCAGCTCATTCCACATGCACACCACCCTTTGCGTGAAAAAGTTACTCCTCAGGTCCTTTTTAAATCTTTCCCTTCTCGCCATGAACTAATGCCCTCTAGTTTTGGGTTCCCCTGTCCTGGGGAAAAGACCTTGGCTAGTCACCTTATCTATGCAGCTCATGATTTTGATCCCCCTCACAATATAGTCCCCCAATTTAACCGTACACATACACACACATACACACACACATACACACACACACACACACACAGACGTACACACACACGCGCACGCGTACACACAGAC
>NC_063347.1:7198973-7208649 GCF_021869965.1 Rhincodon typus
ACACGCAGACGTACACACACACACACATGCAGACGTACACACACACACACACACACGCCGACGTACACACACACACACGCAGACGTACACACACACACACGCAGACGTACAGACACACACGCAGACATACACACACACACACACACACACAGATGTGCAAACACACACGCACACATACACAGGCACACACACACAAAATACTCTCCAGAAACAGGATGAGTTAAAACAGGTTTACTTCAGCATTACTTCAGAACCACACTGAGCCGTGGTCTAACAGAAACCAGAAGGTTGGCAGTCAATTCACCGTCTGAAGAGACCCCTACACTGTCAGTATTGATGCCTTTCAGACGAGAAGCTCTGCCATGTTTGCCTTCTCAGGAGAATGCGACAGGAGGGGAGTTTTCCTTACTGCCCAGGCCAATATGTATCCCTATAGGGCATACCCTATAGGGGAGGCAATGGCCTAATGGTATTATTGCTGGACTGTTAATCCAGAGACCCAGGTAACATTCTAGAGACCTGAGCTCAAATCCCACCACAGCAGACAGTGGAATTTGAATTCAATAAATGTCTGGAATTAAGAGTCTAATGATGACCATGAATCCATTGTTGTAAAAACTCATCTGGTTCACTAATATCCTTTAGGGAAGGAAACCACTGGCTCCAGACTCACAGCAATGTGGTTGACTCTTAACTGCCCTCTGGGCAATTCGGGATGGGCAATAAATGCTGCCTAGCCAGTGATGCCTTCATCCCGTGAATGAATAAAAGAAGAACCCAACATTACAGAACCAGATTATCTGGTCATTGTTACTTAACTGGATGTGGACAAATTGTCTCCACAGCAGCAGTGACTACATTTTGAAAGGACTTCCTTAGCTGTAAAGCATTTCAGGCTTCCCTGAGTTCAGGAATGTCCCTATATAAATCAAGTTTAATTTTTTTAATGGCACATTATTGTTGTAAATCTTTATAACATCCTCTCGATATGGCTCCAATGTTCTCTTTGTCATTGGGAAGAAAACAATACTCCAACTGCAAGTCACCCTGTCAAGCCATATATGGCATCTGTGCTGTTGTGAACAGTTTAGATCATAGAATCTCTACAGGGTGGAAGCAGGCCATTCGGCCCCTCGAGTCCACACCGACCCCCTGAACAGCATCCCATGAGTCACTCTGTCTTAGGTAGAGTGTGCGGTGGATAGGACAGGGACTTCAAGGTAACACACTAACCTCTTGGAGTTCAGCAGAAACTGGAAGGCCCAGAACACTGAGGGGAGTGTACTGAACTTTGTACCCCATCACAGGCCCATGCGCTGCAGTCCATCGAATTCGCATTGATTCAAAGCCCTCATCGCTGAAGATCAGACTTGAGGGGCCATTAGGTATTTGAGTAACTGAAAACACAACAGAAACACAATTATATTTATTCTATTTTTGGCCTCTAAACAGTCTACAAAGCCCCAAAACAGCAGTCAGGCAGCGCGCACATTGCTGCCTGCAAATGCCTCTGCCACAGACACAATGGGCTGAATGGTCTGTGGTTTCCTCTTGTTTAGATGATTTCTCAATTGGGAAGGGAACTCATCAAGCAAGAAGTTTGTCAAGACTTCTTTGACAGCATTCTCCAAACCAACAACCATTTCCATCTAGAAGGATTCGGGCACCAGATAGAATCATAGAGTCATGCAGCATGGAAACAGGCCCTTGGCTCAACTCATCCATGCTGACCAGGTTTCCTAAACTGCACTAGTCCCATATGCCTGTGTTTTGGTTATCCTATTCATGTAACCATCTGAACGTATTTTAAATGTTGTAATTGTACCAGCCTCCACCACTTCCTCTGGCAGTTCATTCCATACACACACCACCCTCTGTGTGAAAAAGTTGTCCCTTAGTTCCCTTTTAAATCTTTCTCCTCTCACCTTAAACCTATGCTCTCCAGTCTTCGACTTCCCTATCCTGGGGAAAAGACCTTGGTTATTCACCTTAGCTATGTCTCTCATGATTTTACAAACGTCTATAAGGTCACCCCTCAGCCTCCTACGCTCCAGGGAAAAAAAGGTCCAATCTATCCAGCCTCTCCTTATAACTCAAATCTTCCAATCTCAGTAACATCCTGGTAAATCTTTCTGGCAGCCTTTCCAGTTTAATAACATCCTTCCTATATTCATGGAAACACCATCATGCAAGTTCCCCTCCAAGCCACTCACCGTCCTGACTTGGAAACATATCGCCATTACTGCGTTGTTGCTGGGTCAAAATCCTGGAACCCCCTCTCTAAAGGCATTGTGAGTGTACCTACACTAAATGGACTGCAGTGGTTTAAGAAGGCAGCTCACCATCACCTGCTCAAGGGCAACCAGGGGTGGGCAACAAATACTATTGCAACCAGTGACACCCATGTCATCTTGAGGGCTGTACATTGATCAGCATTACTAGGGTGGGGTGCTGATGAGGGAGACTCCGTTCGACTGGCAGCTCACACAGGGAGCCCTAGACGGCTGGAGGTCTGTAATGCACTGTACGACAGTGTGCTGGAGTCAGGTTCAATCAAGACATTCAAAAGGGGATTAAACTGTTCTTTGAGAAGGAACAATGTTCAGGGTTACAAGGAGAAGACAAGAGAATAGCACATGGCAAGATGCCCACTCGGAGAGCTGCTGCAGACACAATGGGCCAAAAGGCATCCCTTCTGCTTTGTCAGAGATAGTAGGAACTGCAGATGCTGGAGAATCCGAGACAACAAGGTGCAGGGCTGGATGAACACAGCAGGCCAAGCTGCACCTATGATGCTGCTTGGCCTGCTGTGTTCATCCAGCCCTGCACCTTCTGCTTTGTACCAATTTTGTGAATTTAGCAGGGCACAAAATTGTTACAACGCAGAAGGAAGCTAGAGCAATGAATCGTCCTGTAGTAAAATTGCCACCAATTACCCCAAGAACGTGTCTGTGGGTTCCCAATAATCTGGGAAGTCAGCCCCACATCACAGACGTTGTTGGTGACCCAGGGCACCAGACAGTCAGACAATCCCCACAACGGACCTCTCCTCTTACCCTCTGGTGCATCCAGGGCTCCCCCAGTGATGGAGCAAACCCTCCTTGAAATGAGTGGTGTGAGAGTCCGGAGGATCTTAAAGTCATTCACAAAAAAGGAATATTCCTTGGCAGGTGTCGAGGTAATGTCATCAAGTTCCTTCTTATCTGCATTCTTAATCCCTGAGGAGGAGGAGTGAACATTCATATGTCAACGCTGCACAGAAGCAAGCATTCCAAGGCAGAAATTATTGCTTGTGTCTCACTCGTGAATGAAATCTTAAGTAGAACATACCAACTGCAAACAATTTAACATCTTGGCTCCGTAGCTTCAAGGCTGGTCGTTCAACATTATCCTGTGATTTTCCATCTGTTATCAAGATAGCAATCTAAACACAAAACGTTAGACCTTAAGAGATTACTTGTGTTGAAACAGAATATTTTATACTTTATTTTACTAGCTTCTCCAGTCTTTCTGCCAGCTTTCAAATGCCACCCTCATCCCTGGGCGCAGAAACAAAAGCAGGAATATTCTTCTAAAACTAGTACCACCCAACTCATTGATGGCTGCTTTTCTGCTGGGAACTGATACTGGGTTTTTCACTGAGGGTTGCTGCGCAATGGTTATGTTCATTAGCTGAGGGAGAACAGCCAAGCCAATGGGACCAATTTTCTTCCTGTTGGATCTGGGAGTAAAGATCCTTCTAAACTCCATGAATCAGGCAAAGAGGAACACATCTACATGCTACAGGGATAGCAGTAATACCATTCATCCCCATCAGGCAGTTGGGGATGGACAACAAATGCTGCCTAGCCTCGTCCCATGAATGATTGAAGAAAAAATTCTCTGTTGAATTCCTGGTAATGACTTTCTGTCAATGTCCCTTTGACCACCACAAATGGAACCCACTTCTACATACCCACCCTGTCTCTGAAAACCACAATCAAATTACCTCTCTACCTTCTATGCTCCAGGACATACAATCCTAGGGTATGCGCTCTCTTTTCATAGTTTAACTGTTGGATCCCTGATAACATTCCAGTCAATCTGTAATGCACTCTTTCCAAAGCCAATATATCCTTCCTAGGATACAAAGCCCAGAACATTGCTCCCCAGATGAGGTCTAACCAGGAATTTGTGTCCCCTTAGCCAAACATCTTCCCCTTTGGGATCCAGCCCTTTACTTATATAGGTTGACATTCCATTTGACTTTCCTGACCATTGCTTGTACTACACTTTATTTTCTACCAATCTCTTCGGAGACATTATGACACACTTCTGGAGCAGATGGGACTTGAACCCAGATGCTCTGGCTCAGAGGTAAGGATACTACCATTGTACCACAACATCCCTCAGGTGCTCCTTGTATATGTGCTCAATTACTAGCGCTACCTGACCATGAGTGATTTGGTGATGGTTTAAAAACAATTGTTCAGTTGCGTGAAAGAGCACTTCACGATGTAAGAAAAGTAACTACTACCTGTTTTTTGTTAATCATAAATAAAGACATGAAAAATTTAACAATGTGATTAGCCAGATATAATAGCTAGGAATGAATTTACTGTCCGTATATGGTATCCAGGTGTATAATACATGGTAACACTAAAGAGCTAAATTCTACTGATTTCTCCTTTCTTCCCAGTCCAAAGTAAAAATCCCAACTATTCAAGTCTTCCTTCATAATTATACTCACTTACTCCAGCTATCATTGCAGTGGAATTGGTCTATTCCATTTTAAGGCTCCGAGATCTTAAACTTCCATTCCCTTCCTACAGAGCAATAATACCTGATTTTTAACATTCACTGGTGAGGCACTGCCTGGATGGGTGCAGCCCCAACAACACTCAAGAAGCTTGACACCATCCAGGACAAAGCAGCCCGCTTGATTGGTACCACATCCACAAGCATCCACTCCCTCCATCACCGACGCTCAGTAACAGCAGTGTGTACTATCTACAAGATACACCAAAGCTCCTCAGATAGCACCTTGCAAATCCACGACCACTTCCATCTAGAAGGACAAGGGCAGCAAATACATGGGAACATCACCACTTTCAAGTTCCCCTCCAAGCCCCACTCACCATCCTGACTTGGAAATGTATCACC
Organism: Rhincodon typus; assembly: GCF_021869965.1. NCBI lineage: Eukaryota > Metazoa > Chordata > Chondrichthyes > Orectolobiformes > Rhincodontidae > Rhincodon > Rhincodon typus. Next base: position 7,204,116 of record NC_063347.1, read on the forward strand.
ATTCCTTCACTTTGCTCGGCAAAAATTCCGGAATTCCCTCCGCAGTGGCATTGTGGGTCAACCAAAGCACATGGACTGCAGTGGTTCAGGAAGGCAGCTCACCACCACCTTCTCAAGGGGCAACTAGGGACAAGCAATAAATGCTGGGCCCAGCTAGCGACGCCCACGTCCCGCAAATGAATTTTTTAAAAAAGGGACATTTCTGGCTGGTCCAGCATTCATTGCACATCCCTAATTAGCTTTGGGAAGGTGGTGGTTATGGGCTGCCTTCTGAACTGCTACAGTCCATATGCTGTAGGTAGACTCACAATATCATAAGGGAGGGAATTCCAGGATTTTGACCCAGCGACAGTGAAGGAACAGTGGTATATTTCCAAGTCAGGATGGTGAGAGGCTTGGAGGGGAACTTGCACGGGGTGGTGTTCTGTTGGCATTGTCCTTCTAGAGGTGGTGGGCATGTGTTTGGAAGATGCTATGGACAGAGCCTTGTGAGTCACTGTACTGCATCTTTTAAATGGTACACATTGTGCATCAGAAGTGGAAGGAATGAATATTGAAGATCTTAGATTAAAACATGCACGAAATATATATATAGATGGACACTTATAATGATAACTGTTCTCTCACCTTAGGCACAATGCGCCTCAGTTTGGCAGATCCAAAGAAGTTGTCTGCTACATATTTCAATCCTGCCCCTGTTCTTGTGTTCCCACCTTTATAACGCAAATTGCGGATGGCAGTCAGTATTTGGGATCCGTTGCTGTGGTCCTCAAAAGAGAACTCAACCCTTTTTTGAAAAAAAGGCAAAGAAGACATAAATTATTCTAGGGCTAAAATAGACGTTTCCAAAGCAGTACCGTCAACATCACTGAACAAATTGAGCTAAAGTAAGTTTATCCTAACACAGCCAGCTCTACACAGAAGTAGAAACTGCCGAAGTAACTCAGCAATAACGGAGAGTTAACATTTCCAGCCTAGTGACAATGGAATTTCAATGGAGTGACAATTTCAGCTCTATACGCTCCTGCTGTTTGCAGGCTGGTGACACATACAACAACAAGTTAGAGTCATAGAGCTGTACAGCGTGGAAACAGACCCTTCAGTCCAACTTGTCCATGCCGACCCGGTATCCTAAATTAATCCTGTCCCATTTTCCAGCATTTGGCCCACTTCCCTCTAAACCCTTCCTGTTCATGTACCCATCCAGATGCCTTTTAAATGTGTAATCGTACCAGCCTCCAGCACTTCCTCTGGCAGCTCATTCCATGCACACACCACCCTCTGTGTGAAAAAGTTGCCCCTTAATCCCTTTTAAATATTTCCCCTCTCACCTTAAACCTATGCCCTCTAGTTTTGGAATCCCCTACCCTGGGGAAAAGAGTTTGACTATTCACCCTATTCATGCCCCTCATAATTTTATAAATCTCTATAAGGTCACCCTTCAACCTCCAACAATCCACAGAAAATAGCCCCAACCTATTCAGCCTCTCCCTAAAGCTCAAACCATCCAACCCTAGCAACATCCTTGTAAATCTTTTCTGAACCCTTTGAAGTTTCACAATACCTTTCCTAAAGCAGGGACACCAGAATTGAACTCAGTATTTCAATAGTGGTCTAACCAATGTTCTGCACAGCTGCAACTTGATCTCCCAACTCTGATACTCATGCACTGACCAATAAAGGCAAAGCATACCAAACACCTTCTTCACTATCCTGTCTTCCCAAAACTTAGTTTCATACAGTCCGCCAAATGAAACAAAGTGTTCCAAAGCCCTTTGCAGAAACAAATAAACAAATAAAATCAGACGTCAAGACAAGTAGATATTTGGAGAAGTGACTGAAAACTTGGTCAAAGATGTAGGTTTTAGTGAGTTCTCTGAGGAGAAATAACAGGTACCAGTCAAACTTTGATGACACCTGACACTGTGTCTCACAATGGCTGTTGAATTTTAATTGCCACACTGGAGATTTCATTTTCTTCGTCAAAGATAGGTACACAGATAGGTACAAGCAATGCTGCAACAATTTTTGTTTGGAAAGAGGTAAAGTGAGCAGTTTACTTTAACACGTAAAATAAAACAAAGAACTGCGGATGCTGGTGACCTGAACAAAAGCAGAAATTGCTGGAGAAACTCAGCAGGTCTGGCAGCATCGGTGGGAGTAAGCAGAGCTAATGTTTTGAGTCCAAATCAGGGTTCTGATGAGCAGTCATTAAATTTGAAAGGGTAACACTTTCTCGCTCTACAGATGCTGCCAGACCTGCTGAGTTTCTCCAGCATTCCTTTTTTTTTGTTACTTTGACACATGTCTGCTTTCAATCTCTGAATGCCAAAAATGCATTGTAAACTCATACCAGATGCAAAAACAGAAGTTGATAGAAAAGCTCAGCAGGTCTGAATAGGTTCCTCAGAACCTCACCGGACCTGAAATGATAACTCTGATTTCTCTTCACAGATGCTGCCAACCTGCTGAGCTTCTCCTGCAACGTCTGTTTTTGTTTCTGATTTACAGCATCTGCTGTTCTTTTGGTTTTTATTCATATCAGATTCAGACAATCTGCAAGTCAATTCCTTTTATTCCTTTATGGGATGAAGGCATTGCTGGCTAGGCAGCATTTATTGCCCATCGCTAATTGCCCAGAGGACAGTTAAGAGTCAACCACATTACTGTGGTCTGGAGTCACATATAGGACAGACCAGGTAAGGATGGCAGTTTCCTTCCCTAAAAGACATTTGTGAACCAGATGAGCTTTTCCTGACAATTGACAATGGATTCACAATCATCATTAGACTCTTAACTCTAGATAATTATTGAATTCAAATTCCACCATCTGCCACGGCAGGATTTGAACCTGGGTCCCCAGAATATTATCTGGGTGTCTCTGGATTAATAGTCCAGCAATAATACCACTAGGCCATCACCTCCCCTGCAATGGACCCAATTCCTTTCTTTTCAAAGAAAGATTTTTTCAGTATATGACCATTTGCCCCGTCACTGACGTAAAGATCCCACAGCCATTATTGAAAGGAAAAGAGAGGCTCTCATCACTGTTCGGCTCAATACTGTCCCCTCAACCAAAATCATTTCAGAGTATCTGGCCATAAGCATACGGGAGCTTGCTGTGCATATTGGCTGCTGCATTTTCTGTGTTACAAAGGTCACAACAGAGGTAATTCATTGGCTATAAAGCACATTGGGACATCCTGAGGATGTAAGAGGAAATTCAAACTTTCCTTTTGCTTCCAACTGACATTGGCACTGATGCAGGCACAATTCGACCACTCTTCAGTGGGTGTGAAGCTGAAATTTGTTAAGTTTGAGATGGGTTACAGCCAGGGTTTGAACCTTTTTACACTTTAACTTCACAGCCAAACTCGCTCTTTCTTGGAAGTTAAAATGTTCTGCAAGGCTCTGCTGAATATTATCATCAGAGAAGATAATTTCCACCATCCAGACAGTTGACAACTATGACAACCAATGTGGAAGTGCGAAAATGTAAGCTATCCTCCTCAACTTTCTGGACTTGTCTACAGCATCTCACCGGTTCGACCCCACCAATTCAGTCAACTCACTGGAAGGTACCTGCCTGGTTCCGATTTAAGCCATCTAATCCCAAACGCTTCCTTTTCCAATGCTGCATCACTACTTCCGTCGCTGTCCAACGAAATATCCTTGGTCACCTCCTACTTCTCATCTACATGCCTCCCTACATTGACAACATCTAAAAACAATTTTCACATGTAAGCCGACAGCACCCTCCTCTGCCTCATCACACTGTCACTTGTTGCTAAATGATCAGACTGCTTATCTAACGTTCAGTCTTGAATGAAGCGGGAAAGGTTGTTCAATCCAATATTGGGAAGACTGAAGCCATTTCCTTCAAACTCCACTCCGTTTCCCCAGTCACCAAATCCATATCTCCCCCTGAAAAATGTCTTCTTTATTCTGCCACAACCAAGGCAGAGGAATGCACCAATCCTCAGTCCCACTACTCCATGGGTCACGACATACAGTACAAATACTTTGTTCAGTTACCAAAATGGTAAGGTTAACTAACCAGCTTTATCGACCAGGCTCCCTAACAGACACAATTGTGGCTTCATTATCAAAGCTTGTTCAATACAGATGCAATAATTGGTTGACATACTCAGACATGCAAAATGTAAATCTTTAAATGCTTTTCTCTCTAAATAGCCCAAAACATCTGCTCACACACACAGACAGGCACACACCACACATGCACGCACAGAAGCACACACAGATAGACACACACATATAGACATGCAGACACACAGAGACAAAGACATAGGGCCATGCTGGCAGGCACACAGACACACACTCAGACACAGACACAAACACATACACGACAGAGATACACAGACATGCGCACGCACACACACACTCATCCCCCACACACACACACATTGCCCCCTTACACACACACACACACATTCCCCACCCCACACACACACACACTCAAACGACAGACACACACACACACACACACACACACACACACACACACACACACACA
>NC_063347.1:7208659-7215979 GCF_021869965.1 Rhincodon typus
ACACACACACACACACACACACACACACACACACACACACACACACACATGACAGAGATACACAGCCACACAGACACACAGACACACACACACAGACACACACACACTCACACACCACAATGTGCACATGACCATTAATAATTGACAAGAAATCGTCTCAAGGACAATAAATCCCCCATTGACACATTTGCACTATGTTTGAGGTCCAGCAACAGCTACAGATGATATACTTTTTTGAAAAATGCTAAAACAGAGAAATGTTATTGAATCTTTCATCCTTGCACTCATCAGGACAGACATAAGAATAACAAGTTTCAAAGGGAGCATGATATTCCTTTTTTTACTTCAGAGGGAAAATAGGGGCAGCACAGTGGCTCAGTGGTCAGCAGTGCTATGTCACAGCACCAAGAACCTGGGTTCAATTCCACCTTCTGCTATATCAATATGTAAAGGCATATAGAGATAGAGTGGGGAGAAAAGGGGCTGAAATGAATGATCAGCCATGATCATACCAAATAGTGGAGCAGGCACAACAGGCTGAATGGTCTACTCCTACCCCAAGGTTCCTATCTCTAACCTTGTCCAGCCCCACAATCTCCAAATTCTTGTCTCTTAAGAACCCATATTTCTATCACTCTATCTTTGGTGGCCACACCTTCAGCTGCCATACCCTACTCTCTGGAATTCTTGTCTCCCATTTAAACCTGCCCTGTTAACCAAGCGCTTGGACATCTGACCTTTCAACTTCTTACGTAGTTTTGTGTCAAAGTTTGCTTTGTAACGCTCTGGTGAAGTGCCTTTGACTGTTTCAACTGAATGTTAAAGGTGTTAAAAAATGCAAATGATTGGTCTTGCTGCTGTAGAAGCAGGGACACAGTCTCAGGATAAGGGGTCAGGCATTTAGAACTGAGATGAGAGGACTCGGAAGTTTTATTAATCTTTGTAGCCTAGAGGGGCAATGGTGCTCAATAATTGAGCATAGTCAAGATTTAGACCAACAGATTTTTGGGATTGGAGGAAATTAAGGGATTAAGGGATAAAGTGGCATTGAGCTACAATATCCTTCCTAATCATATTGAATGGCACAGCAGACTTGAACAGCTATGTGCTCTACAGCTGTTTCTAATTCTTATCTCCTTACAAAATCCTTCATTGCCATTTACCGTCAGAAATGTCCCCAAAGCCCAAAAAGCTTCAAGTAACCCAATCTTCTGTTGCTTTCTTTTTTTCAAATAAGCCTTTCCAGATCTCCACAGGGCCGGTACAACCATTAACATCATCTTTTTGTTAAACTGACTCATATTCTGAATTGCACACTTTTATACAAACTGCGAAATTGATATTGTAAGCATGTATAAAGGCAGGGCAGATGTAAAGATCATTAAAAAGCCTCTGCCCTGCCTCTGACCAGATGATTGGGAAGTGGTTGAGCAATTTGGAAGCATCAGATTACAAAAACATCTGTAAAGTCTTGTAATTATTAAAGAATGCTTCATTTATTTCAGGGAAAGTGAACAGCAGAACAGTGAAAGGAAATGATTTGCATTTCACTGGGGCAGCGATGTGTACCATCTGCAAGATGCACTGCAGCTATGCAACAATGTCTATGTGGTGTTGGTACGCTTGCAATGCCATTAAGAAAGCCGTTCCAGCATTTTAACCCAGCAGCACTGAAGGGACAGCAATATATTCCCAAATCAAGATAGTGAGTGGCTTGGAGGGGAACTTGGTGGTGCTCCCATGTATATGCTGCTCTTGACCTTAGAGACGGTCCAGGTTCCAGGTTCGGAAGGTGCTGTTAAAGGAGCCTTGGTGAGTCGCTGCAGTATATCTTGTAGATGGTACACAGTGCTGCTACTGAGTATTAGTAATGGAGGGTGTGAATGATGAAGGTGGTAGTTAGGTGATCAATCAAGCAGGCTGCTTTATTCTGAATGGTGTCAAGCTCCTTGAGTATTGTTGAAGCTGCTCACATCCAGACAACTGGGAATAAAACTGCTAAGTGTAGTGAAGTATTTAAGGATGTCCTAATGGCATAACAAGTAGCAACAGAATTTTTTAAAAAAATATTTCTCTCAATTAACAAAATGTGTGCATCAGAAGAAAATGTTGCTGATCTGGGGGTTTAGCCGAGTATTAGAAGTACCAATGTAATGAGACTTGTCTGAGAGACAAGATGGACTGAGTGGGTGGGCACATCACTAAAACAGATTAGAACATGTCTAGAGTACAACATTTCAGAAGCTCTTCATTGGCTGTAAAACTCTTTGAAATATCCAGTGGTCATGCAAAATGCTGTGTAAATGCAATTCCTTTTTAGAAACAGAGAAACTAGAAGCAGGAGTGAGCAACTCAGCCCTTCAAGACTGCTCCACTATCAATCTTATTGTGGTTGATCCTCTATCTCAATGCCATGTTCCCACTTTCCCTCCATACCCCCTTAATGCCTTTAACTTCTAAACAAAATCTATCACCTTCTTGAATATATTCAGTGACTTGGCCTCCACAGCCTTCTGTGGTAAAGAATTCAACAGGTTCACCACCCTTTGAGAAAAGAAGGTTTTTCTAATTTCAGTCACATAGTCACAGAGTCGTACAGCATGGAGACAGGCCCTTTGGCCCAACTTGATCTCTGCTGTTTATACCTTCTTTATGTCTCCTTCTTTTTCTTGACCAGAACCTCAATTTCTCTAGTCATCCAACATTCCCTACACCCACCAGGCTTGCCTTTCACATCAATAGGAACATACTGCCTATGAACTCTTGTTATCTCATTCTCGATGGCCTCCCACTTTCAAAACGTCCCTTTACCTGCGAACAGCCTCTACCAATCAGCTTTTGAAAGTTCTTGCCTAACACCATCAAAAATTGGCCTTACTCCAATTTAGAACTTTAACTTTTAGATCAGGTCTATCCTTTTCCATAACTACTTTAAAAAGAACAGAATTATGCTCACTGGCCCCGAAGTGCTCCCCCACTGACACATGCCCTGCCTTCTTAAATGGTCTACCCATATCCTGAGACTGTTTCCCCTTGGTTCTAGTCTCCCCCAACCAGGGAAACATCCTCCCTACATTGAGTCAGTCTGGCCCTGTTCAAATTTTATAGGTTTCTATCAGATCCCCTCTCATCCTTCTGAATTCTAGTGAACACAGGCCCAGTTGAACCACATTAGAAGTTTTTGAGAGCTTGCTGGGCACAAATCGCCTTGTGTGTTTCACTTTGCGACAACTATTACTGCATTTCAAAAGTATCCAATTGCCTGCAAACCATCTTGCAATGTACTGAGGTTGTGAAAGACGCTACAGAAACCTTGGGATTGTTAAGGACCATAGTTACTGCTACATCACTATGGCAGACATTCCTCAACCCATATTTCCTTTCAGCGTAGCACCCTACTGGACTGTGACCCTGTGTTGGCATTCAAAGCATCACCTATCAAAAAAAATACCAACGATGAGTGAGGCACCTTACCTTGGGTCATCACTATACTGTACCAGGCCAACTCTAACCGCATTTTGACTAATTACATCTACAAATGGTTGAATGGTTGCTTCAATGAAATCTTTAACTTCTTCAAAGTTGACTCTTCCGATACTCGAGGAGCCATCCACGAGGTAGACAATATCAGCAGCAAAGACATTTCTGCAAGTTGCTGGAACAAGAAAGAGACAAGAGTTACTCTGGCATATCCCTTCCTCAGTGTTCCAACTTTAACAAGTTGTTTCCAGAAACGACTAGAACGTAGAAACATAGAAAATAGGAGCAGTCGGCCATTCAGCCCTTTAAGCCTGCTCTGCCATTCAGTATGGCGATGGTTGATCGTCCAACTCAGTACCCAGTTCCCACTTTCTCCCTCCCCATCAACCTCTCCCCCATATCCTTTGATCCCTTTAGCCCTTAGGACTATATCTAACTCCTTCTTGAAAACATTCAATGTTTTGACCTCGATTACTTTCTGTGGCAGAGAATTCCACAAGCTCCCCACTCTCTGGGTAAAGAAATTTCTCCTCATCTCAGTCCTAAATGGCCTACCCCTAAGTATTCAATTAATTTAGCTGAGTCAACAGAATCAGCAGAGTTGCTTACCTGGTCTGGCCTACACATGACTCCAGACCCACAGCAATGTGAGTGACGCTTACCCGCCCTCTGAAATGGTCTGAGCAAACCATTCAGTTCAATGGTAGTTGGGAATGGGCAACAAATGCTGGTCTTGCCAGCAATGCCCACATCCCAAGAAAGAATAAAACAATTGTAAAATATTGTTAGGTTTTGAATATTGATTCTGGGCCTAGCTGATGATATATTTTTGCATTTGTAATCTGCAGTGCAAAAACCTGCAGGTCCGTTGGATATGTTTGTTATAGAGTCACAGAGTCCTATGGCACGGAGACAGACCCTTTGGCCCAAACAGGTCCATGCTGACCAAAATGTCCATCCACGCTAACCCCATTTTCCTGCACTAGGCCCACATCCTTCTAAACCTTTCCGATCCATGTAATCATCCAAATGCCTTTTACATGTTGTTAATGTACCCACCTCAACCATTTCCGCTGGCAGCTCATTCCACATATGCACCATCCTCTGTGTAAAAAAAAAGTTGCCCTTCAGGTTCCCATGTATTCTTTCCCCTTTTATCTTGAACTGATGCCTTCTAGTCCTCGATTCCCCAACCCTGTGAAAAAGTCTGAGTGCATTCACCCTATCCATGCCTCTCATGATCTTATACACTTTTATAAGATCCCCCCTCAGTCTCCTGTACTCTAAAGAAAAAAGTCCTAGCTTGTCCAAACTCTGCCTATAATTCAGTCCTGGCAACATCCTTGTAAATTTCACGTGCACTCTTTCCAGTTTAATAACATCCTTCATACAGCAAGGTGACCTAAACTGAACACAATACTCCAAGTTAACACAGTGTAGAGCTGGAGGAACACAGCAGGCCAGGCAGCATCAGAGGAGCAGGAAAGCTGACGTTTCGGGTCGGGACCCTTCTTCAGAAAAAAAATCTTCAGTTCTTCAGTTTTCTGACCCAAAACGTCAGCTTTCCTGCTCGTCTGATGCTGCCTAGCCTGCTGTGTTCTCCCAACTCTGCACTGTGTTATCTCTGATTCCAGCATCGGCAGTTCTTGTATTCTCACAGTACTCCAAGTGCAGCCTCACCAACGTCTTGTACAACTGCAACATAAATGTATGGATGGTATTGCATCTGTGGACCATTATAAGCCTCCCCCAGTCTAATACTCAGGTTCATGGACTTCAACTAAACTGAATACAAAAGGTGTCAGAGATGTCTTATGCAGAAAAGTTTGACAGATTGATCCCATACTCAGGGGAGTTTCAAAAAAAATTTGAAAGGTTCTGAGGGTCTTGATAGGCTAAACACTGACGGGGCACTTCCCATGTTTAGGAAATCTTGAACTCAGGGGCACAGTTTCAATCCGACAAATTGCCTGTTTAATTTCATTTCCGAGAGAATCGTGAATCTTGAGAATCTCTACTGCCGAGAGCTGTGGAGACCGAGTCATTGAATACATTCAAGGCCTACTTAGTCTAATTATTGAGAAAATAGGGAAGTCAAGAGCAATGGGGAAAAGACAGAAAAGTAGATTTGAGACCAAAATTTGATCAGCCATAATCGTACTGGATGGGGGAGCAGACATGAGGGGCCGAATGGCCTACTCCTGCTCCTATTTCTTAAGATTTTATGCATCGTGCAATGGAAGGAAAGTGTTTCACCCTTCTTTTGTGTTCTGCCTGTCCCCACCTCACTTTAATCTCACCTGCTGCATCCTGTTAATCAGAATCACAGTTTTCTTTCTTTAATGCTGACCCACCTACATGATAGGCTGTAGACCACATTGGGAAGAAATCAGAGCATGTGTCAGGAAGCTCAGACAAGTTTATCCAACAAGGATTAAATCTTCAGCCTGGGCCCCAGCAGATCAACTAGCATCAGTGCTACTGAATAAGAGAGAGTAAAGTAGGTAGAGGTTACTAGCCAGTGACCACCACCTTCTCAAGGGCAATTACGGATGGGCATTAAGTGCTGGTCTTGCCCATAATACTCACAGGTCAAGTTGGAGAAGAGTGAATTGGAAGCTCTCCACCTCACTTTGATGGGTCAACGTGTGGCTTAATTGCATCTCCATGTTGGCTGCCCCATCGCATTCTCCATCGAGCTCCTGCTCCAGTTATTAAATCCCTCCTGCACACTCCCAAAATATTCCTTCATTTGTATCTTGCCACATCTTCTTTTCTCATTCTCTACCTAAGAAGCCTCCAATAACACCAGTTCCAACACGGTGAAGCAATTTGTTGCCGCACAAATTCAAACTCCTTTCATGTTTGCCTGTGACATAGGAAATAGCAACAGGAGTAGGCCATTCAGCCCCTTGAGTCTGCTCCATCAGCTAATGGGATCATAGTTGATCTGTGACCTACCTCTATATACCTGCCTTTGTCCCATACCCTTTAATACAGCTGCGTAAAATAATGTATCTATTTCAGATTTAGAGTTAACAACTGGTCTAGCGTCAGCTGTCCTCTGCCGCCCTTTGTGCATACACAGTTGAGGAGGGATGACCGAATGCTCGGTCACAGAGGTAAGTTTTAAAGACGTTGAGAGAGGCAGGCAGGCAGAACGGCTGAGGAGGCGGGGGGGGGGTGGAAATTGCAGAGTTTGGGACCCAATCCTGTGAAAGCACCACAGCCAATGGTGGAATAATTAACATCGGAGAGCGAAGAGACCAGTATCAGAGAAGTGCGGGTATCTTGGAGAGTTGAAGGGGCGCAGAAATTAAAAGGCGTGAATCATGTTAACCCAGCATAAGGGACAGTAGGAGCTGCCGATGCTGGAGAATCTGAGATAACAAGGTGCAGGGCTGGATGAACACAGCAGGCCAAGCAGCATCAGAGGAGCAGAAAGGCTGACATTCGGGCCTAGACCCTTCATCAGAAATGGGGGAGGGGAAGGGGGTTCTGAAATAAATAGGGAGGGAGGAGGAGGCGGATAGAAAATGGATAGAGGAAAATTTGATTTTCTGAAGAAGGGTCCAGACCCGAAACGTCAGCTTTCCTGCTCCTCTGATGCTGCTTGGCTGCTGTGTTCATCCAGCTCTACATCTTGTTAACCCAGCATAAGGCATGACTTCCTTCTGTCCCCAGTAACCATGCTTTTTGCTTTACAGCCAGTGTATAGGTTGACTCTTTCTTCAGCCAGGACATGCTGTGCTCATAATAAGAACTGACCCCTCCATGTTTGCCATCTCAAATTGAACATAGAACTCTATAGAGCAGGAATGGTCCATGATTCTGTGCCAA
>NC_063347.1:7216379-7227895 GCF_021869965.1 Rhincodon typus
TGCTGCTTGGCCTGCTGTGTTCATCCAGCCCTGCACCTTGTTGTCTCGGATTCTCCAGCATCTGCAGTTCCTACTATCTCTGACCAAATTAAACTAAACACTTCTGCCTGTCCTTGGTCCATATCCCTCCATTCCTTGCATATTCATGTACTTATCTAAAAGTCTCTAAAATGCCCCTATCGTATCTGCCTCCACCACCACCCCTAGCAGCGCGTTCCACACTCCTACCACTCTCTGGGTGAAAAAACACTTGCCCCTCATATCTGCATGTGTCACATAAAATTTGGGACTCAGAAGAGCATGTGAAAAGGCATAACATTCAAGGCTATGGTACAAGTGATGGCAAGTGAGATTAGTGCAGATTTAATGTATTTCAGGCAGTACAGACTCAACGGAGCAATGGGCCTTTTCTGTACTGAATGATTCTATGATTCTATTCTATATATAACTGAGCACGAGAGATCAAAGCAAAATAAAGTTCCCTTTTGTTGTGTGCCTTCAGAGCCACCCCTGAGACTTTGGATTCAAGAGCTACCTTCAAGGTTAGGTTTCTGTTGAACTCCATGAGACAATGAGAGGATAGGATATAGGAGCAGAAGTAGGCCATTCGGCCCATCAAGTCTGTTCCACCATTCAATCATGGCCCTGTGAAGAAAAAATCAGAGTGTCCGGACCCAAAACATTAACTCTGATTTTTATTCTTCATAGATGCTGCCAGACCTGCTGAGTTTCCAGCAACTTCTGTTTTTGTTCCTGAGTTACAGTGTCCATAGTTCTCTCGATTTTTATTCAATCATGGCTGACATGTTTCTCAACCGCATTCTCCTGCCTTCTCCTAGTAACCCTTGATCACCTGACTAGTCAAGAACCTATCTATCTCTGCATTAAATACAGTCAATGACTTGGCCACCACTGCCTTCTCTATTTATTGCATCTTAACAATGTATACACTCTCCACAAGCATCCACTTCCTCCACCACCAATGCTCAGTCACAGCAGTGTGTACTATAAGATGCACCGCAGAAATTCACCAAAGCCTCCTTTGATAGCACCTTCTAAACCCACAACTATTTCCATCCCAAAGGACAAGGGCAGGAGATACATGGGAACACCACCCTCTGCAAGTTCCCCTTCAAGCCATCACCGTCCTGACATGGGAATATATCACCATTCCTCCAATATAGCTGGGTCAAAATCCTGGAAATCCCTCCTTAATGGTACTGTGCATCTACTTGCAGCAAATGGACTGCAGCGGTTCAAGAAGGCAGCTCACCCCCACCTTCTCAAGGTCAATTAGGGATGGGCAATAAATGCTGACCAGCCAGCGATGCTCATATCCCATGAATGAATAATGAAACATACTAATCTGTTTTACCAATGTTAGTCTAATGACCTTCCACTCTGATCTATCTAACTCTGCCCACACTGTGCTATTTATGTTATGTGGGAAGTAGTTCTGCAACATCACCATAAGGTTGTTCCAGGGTCCTAAAGTCCTTCCATAATATGCTGAAAAGATGCATGAGAATTTAAGACACATGCAAAACAGCAGACTCTGCAGTGAAACAAATATGAGGTAAATACAGAAAGTTCTGAGGAAACTCAGCAGGTCTGGCAGCCTCTGTGCAGAGAGAAACAGAGTTATTGTTTTAAGTCTGATAATGACACTTCTTTGGAACCAAAGACAGAAGTGGAAAAGCCATGGATTTTGATGATGCTGTCGTGGGAGAACAGGGAAAGTGCAAATCAGGGAAAGGTTAAGATGGGAGATTAAAGTTGTCATCCAGAGAACAAAAGACTAAGGGAGTGGTAATGGTTGCAGAAGGTGATAAGCGTGGGTCCAGAGCAAATGTAAACTCGCCACAGTCCCAGAGGACCATAGTGCCACTCAATCATTAAAGAGAGACAATTGGTAGTGAGTTTAACCTGAGGGTCACCATGCCTCAGGTGAGGGGGCAGGTTGAGAAGGAGAGTCCTTTATGGTAACCTCAACCGGTCAACATAACTCTGCGTTGCAAACCAGCCGTCCAGTTAACTGAGCTAATGACAGAATAAAGATGAACGCTGACTGCAAGTGAAACCAGGAAAACACAGATACAGAAGCTTTTGCAGAGAGTGGGGTGTAAGTGTCAAAACCAAGGGCGGGGTTTGTGGTCTGAAATTGTTGAACTCAAATGTTAAGTCCAGGAGGCTATAAAATTAAAGAGTGTTCCCAACTATAACTAAACTAATTACCTACATTCACAATTAAATATGAAGCTGGTTTCACCTGGAAAGTCATAACATTTGCTAAGTCACAAACCAGGTGTGCTGCAATAAAGGAAGTTGGTATTAGTTAAAATCAGTGCAGGAGTAGAAGAAAGAGTCTCTTCTGAAGAAGATGCCCAAAACCAAATGCAGCAAGAGGACAGGGACTTGTTAAGTAGCCAGTCTACATCATCAGTGATCAAGCTCATTCAACGACAGAGTCTAATGTGAGATGTAAAAGCAGAATACTATGAATGTTGTAAATAAAAACAGAAAGTGCTAGAGAATCTCAGCAGGTCTGGCAGAATCTGTGGAAGGAGAAAAAGAGTTAACATCTCAAGTTGAAAATGACTCCTTTTTGGAGGCATTTTAAGGTTTTTGTTCCGAGAAAGAGTCATTCTGGACTCGAAAAGTTAACTCTGTGTGTGTCTCTCTCTTTCCCTCTCTACAGATGCTGCCAGACCAAGTGAGTTTCTCCAGCATTTTCTGAATTTATTGAAAGATGGTTCCACGTGAAGCTTCATGCTGAGCTTCGTCCTGTACATAATTAAAGGTATGTGCAGGTAACGTTTCCCAGAAGCCCTGCTTCCTGTCGTCTCTGTTGATCCTATCCAAGGACACAACAATGATAACAGACATCCAGTCCAGAGAAGGTTCATTAGACTGGTACTGGAAGAATGGAGAGACATCTTATGAGGAGAGGTTGAGTAGGTTGGGCTTGTACTCATTGGAGTTTAGAAGAACAAGAGGAGATCTCATTGAAACATAAAAGATTCATTGGAGTCTTCACAGGATAGATGTGGAGCGGTTGTTTCCCCTTCTGGGAGAGTTTGGAACCAGAGGGCATACGCTGTGAGTAAGAAGCCATTTAAAGCAAAGATGAGGAGGAATTTCTTCTCTCAGAGGGTAGTGAATCCACGGAACACAGAGGGCTGTGGAGCCTGGGTCATTAAGTATATTTAAGGATGAGAGACACAAAGTTTTAATCAGTAAGAGACTCAAGAGTTATAGGAAAAAGGCAGGTAAGTGGAGTTGAGAATGATCAGATCAGCCAAGATCTCATTGAATGGTCAAATGAACTCGATGGGTCAAAAGGATGACATCTGCTCCTACGACTTATGGATTTTGCCCTGTGGATCAACGGGTCCTGTTGGGGGGGTCAAACAAGAGTCACTGTCCACACTGTAAGGGAAACATTCACCCAGTCATGGTTAACCCTGAATTGGTCTCACAGCAGCCAATGTCTGGACTCACTGTCTAAGTGGGCTCTCGGCACGGCCGGGACAACAGGAGGCCCCTCTGTACTGAAGAAGGAACAGCCTGTAGTCCAGGTGAAACAGAGCAGGCACAGTCCAGACAGCTGCAGCACCACCCCCCACCCTCCATCCAACCTTTGAAATGTTGACCTTCTTTTGGCCACCAGGCCACCTCTGCAGAGGAAAATGCCACTTCAGGGGGCCATCTGTGGCCACAGTTGAGGTCAAAGAGGCATCAGGCGAGCTCCACTTGGATCTACACTAGGCCTTAGATAATAGGCCTTTAAGCATCTTTAAGTGGCATTAGTGGACAGGTAGCTCTGCAGTCTGGACTCCAGTCCCATCTCTGTCAAAATGGCCTGGGAGCGGGATCGAACTTGCATTCGAAGCCGTCACATAAGTCAGTGGTGCAACTTTTGCCAGTCAACACTCTCCACTCCAATCCAGCCTCATCCTGAACTTTATCCAGAAATTCTGCCTGTTACTTTTGCTCACCCAGTCTCCTCTAACACTTATCCCACCCATGTCAGCTGTCTATGAGACGGGCCTATTGCCTGGCCTAATCCACTGCCTCCTGCTGTTCCCTTGCAGGCGTCGACAGTAAAAATGCTCTAAGTGATCTGCCCATATCGTCATCAAAGGATCTTTCCTGCAGGCGAGTATTTGATGGTTATCGTTCACTCTTGTGACAATCCTTATGGTACCTTTCTGTGTTTGAGCCTCCGAGGAAGATGTGAGAACAACCTGGATCACTGCTACCAGCGTGAGCCACATTCTCATCGCCATCATCTGGGGGAAGAGAACAAAAATAAAATACATTACTGACAGCTTCACACCCTCATACTCCACTCCCATTGCATTGCCTGTGCTTCCTCACAGTAAGAACATTAGGAACACTGAAGCAGAGGGGGACCATTCAACCCCTTGAGTCTATTCCATCATTCAATAAAATCAAGGTTTATACAATACTTTGTATTCAATGTCAGTTATTACTCCTCTATATTGAGCACCATTTTTTAAAAATTCTCTCACAGAACGAGGGCATTTCTAGCTAGCAACACTTACTGCCCATTCCTAATGGCCTGGAGGGCAGTTAAGAGTCAACCATATTGCTGTGGGTCTGGAGTTACATGTAAGCCAGGCCAGGTAAGGATGAGCGTTTCCTTCCCTAAAGGGCACGAGTGAACCCGATGGGTATTCCCCCCAACAATCATCTTCATGGTCATCATTGGACCCTTAATTCCAGACTTTTTTTAAAAATGAATTCAAATTCTACTATCTGCCATGGCAAGATTTGAACCAAGGGTCCCAGATCATGGGCTGGGTTTACAGGATTAATAGTCTAGCACTAATACCACGAGGCCATTGCTGCCCCATCAAAGGGAGCAGTGAGCTTGCTAGAGCACAGAATATGTTCTGGGTGGTGGACACCATTAAAAATAAAAGCAAAGTGTTGGGGATGCTGAAAATCTAATGAAATAAAAATGCTTCAGAAATTCAGCAGGTCTGGCAACATTTGTGGACAGAGAAACAGCTATCAGCCATGATCAAATGGTGGAGGGCTTGATGGGCTGAATGGCCTAATTCTGCTCCTATCTCTCATAGTCTTATAACATTTCAAGTCCAATATGACTCTTCTTTAGAATCAGTCTGAAGAAGTCACATTGGACTCAAAATGTTAACTTTGATGTTCTTTCCACAGATGCTGCCAGACCTGCTGAGTTTCTCCAGCACTTTCTGCCTTTGTTATTCATGGACCTCAATATCCAACACAAAAAGTTATGGCACTACTGTACTAGTCGTTTCTTTTTCATTTAGTTTCTTTGAACATTCTCACGTGTTAGTCACAAAAGTTGGACAGAGAAAAGCTGCTGACAATGGGAGGGTGGACAGTTCCTGCCCCGAAGGATCATGATGGAGTCATCAATAATTCTATCAAGCGGCACTCCATCAGTAATGTCCTGCTCACTGACTCTCCATCATAAGGTTAGAACTGAGGACGGTCACTGATGATTGCACAATGTTCCATGTTCAACTAGTCAGCTACTGAAGCAGTCCATGTCAATGTCCAGCAAGATCTGGACAATATTCAGGATTGAGCAGATAAGTGGCAAACAATGCTCATGCCACTCAAGTACCAGGCAATAACAATGTCCAACATGAGAGAATTGAACAGTCTCCCCTTGATATTCAATGGTATTATCATTGCCGAATCTCCCAAAATCAACATCTTAGGTTTACCATTGACTGGAAACTGAACTCAGCAAGTCATATAAATGATGTGGTTAGAAGGAAGCCAAGAATTCTGCCTCCCCAGAGTCTGTCCACTGTCTACAAGTGACAAACCAGGAACATAATGGAATACCCTTCGCTTTAACGGAACAGGCCAGCTCCAACACTCAAGAGTATTGACACCATCCAAGATGAAGCAGCTCACTTGATTGGCATAACATCTACCATCTTCAATTTCACTCTCTTCACAACCGACACTTAGTGTGCACCATCCACAACACACACTGCAGCAATTTGGCAATGTTCCTTTGATACCACCTTCCAAATTCACAGCCACTTCCATCTAGAAGATCAAGGGCAGCAGATACATGGGAACACCACCACCTGCAAGTTCCCCTTTGAGCCACTCACCATCTTGACTTGGAAATATGTTGCCATTCTTTCAGTGTCACTGGGTATCCCTGCACTCCCTCCTTTAGGACATTGTGGGTCTATCCACAGCACATGGACTGCAGTGGTTCCAGAAGGCAGCTCATCACCGCCTCTTCAGAGCTCATGGGAAATGGTAGTGCAGTGGTTAAATCATTCACTGAGTTATCCCAAGGCCTGTGTAAATGCTCTGGGAACAATTCACATCCGATCAGGTGATGGGTTTTAACATTTAATTTATAAAATCTGGAATTGAAAGCATATCTCAATAAAGGTAACACTGACAACCATGGACAGCATGGTGGCTCAGTGGTTAGCACTGCTGCCTCACAGTGCTAAGGACCTGGGTTTGATTCTGCCCTTGAGTGACTGTGTGGAATTTATACATTATCCCTGTGTCTGTGTGGGATTCCTCTAGGTGCTCTGGTTTCCTCCCACAGTCCAAAGATGTGCAGGGTAGGTGGACTGGCCATGCTAAATTGTTCATAGTGCCCAGGGATGTTTAGGTTAGATGGTTAGACATGGGGAATGGGTCTGGGTGGGATGTTCTTCAATGGGGCAGTGTCAACTTGTTGGGCTGAATGGCCTGTTTCCACACTGTAGGGATTCTATGATTGCTGTCAAAACCCATCTGGTTCACTAAATCCTTTAGAGAAGGAAATCTGCCTTCCTTATCTGGTCTGGCCGACATGTGACTCCAAACCCACAGCAATGCCCTCTGAAAAAGTCAAGGGAACCACTCAGTACAGGGGCAACTACGGATGGGAGGCAAGTGCTGGCCTCATGTGCATGCTACGAGAAAATGTTTAA
This sequence comes from Rhincodon typus, assembly GCF_021869965.1. Classification (NCBI taxonomy): domain Eukaryota; kingdom Metazoa; phylum Chordata; class Chondrichthyes; order Orectolobiformes; family Rhincodontidae; genus Rhincodon; species Rhincodon typus. Next base: position 7,223,354 of record NC_063347.1, read on the forward strand.
GTGTGAGTAACATTTTTCACAGAAGTCGGGAGAAGACAAATGATATTGCCAAGGTTCACATAGAGTTGCAGTCTACATCCAATCGTGGCTGGAGATGGGAATTCTTGAGGCCAATTGGCAAGGATAAAACTTCAGACGGACACAAGAGTTTTCACCGGCTGAACTCTATCCTCTGACCACCCCTCCTGTCAGCAGCTTTCTCTCTCCAACATTTTTCATAACAAACAAATGAGAGTGTTCCCAGATACTGAATGGCAAAAAAATGTGGATTCTTTCTTTTTAATGCTCTTTCTTTCCTCTCCTGGCTTGCTAGCAGCTCTATCCAGCAGATTAGACATTAATTCCCGGACAATCCTACAGGATTGGCAATCTTACTGACATCAGTTGTCAAAGTGGGAAATTGCTCCCCAAGGGTGAATAAATTGAACGCTTAGTTCAACAGAACAGGAAAGAACAAATTTCTAAGAACATTTCTGAACTTCCTGAGTGGAGCACAGCCAATTACTTACTTCTGAAATACAGGTTGCTGTATTAATACATTTAAATAATCATTAAATTGTTGCAGTTTTGTTCTTGCCCATGTCCAGAGAATGGGCAAGTTCTTTTTTGTCATTTGAAAGTCTCAAGACACAACAGGAGAGCACATGGACTGAAAGCGAAAAGATTAGAATTTCACACAGTTAGAAATAAGTGACACGAGCTTATATTTTACAATGTTGAAAGACAACAACCAAAACCATCATAGGCTCTGGAGTTCCTCAATGCAGGGATCATAGGACATTTTTCCTTGCTCTTTTGTAGGACAGGCTTACCAGACCAATTCCTGAGAAAGCAAGGCTGACGTATCGAGACAAGCCAGATCGATTAGTACAATATTCACTGGAATTTAGAAGAATGGGGCGAAATCTTATAGAAACATGTAAAATTACACAATACAATACAGCGCAGGAACAGGCCCCTTGGCCCACCAAGCCTGTGCCGATTCCTAATCCTTACTTAGACCCACTATATATTCCTTTACAGGATGAGGGCATCACTGGCCAGGGAGCATTTACTGCCCATCCCTAATTGCCCAGAGGGCAGTTAAGAGTCAACCACATTGCTGTGCGTCTGGAATCATATGCAGGCCAGACCAGGTAAGGATGGCAGTTTCCTTCCTTGAAGGATATTAGTGAACCAGAGGGATTTTCCTGACAATCAACGATGGATTCATGGTCATCAGTAGACTCTTAGGTCCAGATATATTTATTGAATTCAAATTCCACCATCTGCTATGGTAGGATTTGAACCCAGGTCCCCAGAGTCTCAGGTTAACAGTCCAGCAATAATACCAGTAGGCCATCAGCTCTGCCTTATTGCCCATGTGCGGTTTCTATCCTTCTGCTCGCTTCCCGTTCATCTGTCTATCAAGCTATGCCTTATATGTTGCTAACGTGCCTGCTTCCACCACCTCCACTGGCAGTGCATTCCAGGGACCCACCACCCTCTGGGTGAAAAATTGTCCCTGCACTTCACCCCTAAACTATCCCTCTCTCACCTTGAACCTGTGCCCTCTTGTAGTTGACCTTTCCACCCTGGGAAGAAGCTTCCGACCATCTACCCTATCTATGCCTCACATAATTTTGTAGACTTCTATCAGGTCGGTCCTCAGCCTCCATCTTTCCAGTGAAAACAATCCAAGTTTATCCATCTTCTTCTAACAGGATTGGATGTATAAACACAGCGAAGTTGTTCCTGAACACGGGGGAGTCCAGAACCAAGGCTCACAGTCTAAGGATACGAGGTATGGCAATTAAGACTGAAATGATGAGAAATGTCTTCATCCAGAGAGTGGAGAGCCTGTGGAGTTCTTTGCCACAGAGAGCGGTTGAGGCCAAAACATTGAATGTTTTCAAAAGGAATTATACATAGTTCTTAGGGCTAAAGGGATCAAAGGATATGGAGAGAAAATGAGAACTTGGCTCTTACTTAAATGATCAACCCTGAACAAATTGAATGGTGGAACAGGCTTGAAGGGCCAAATGACCAACTCTTACTCCTAGCACAGCCAGGATTTGTTGTCTAACCTGACTACCCCGAACAAGTAGCTTACTGAGCCATTTCATATCGTGTTTAAAGCTCTGGAGTCACATCAATTCCCTACAGTGCAGAATGATGCCATTCAGCCCATTGGGTCTACACTGACCCTCCAAAGACCATCACAGCCATTCCTACCTCACCCTTATAACTCTGCATGGGTATTTTAACCATAGCTGACATACCAAGCCTGCACACTGCAGGGCAATTTAACATGGCCAATCCACCTAACCTGCACATCTTTGCACTGTGGGAGGAAACCGGAGCACCCGGAGGAAACCAACGCAGACAAGGGGAGATTGTGCAAACTCCACACAGGCAGTCACTCGAGGAGGAAATCGAACCCAAGTCCCTGGCGCTGTGAGGCAGCAGTGCTAACCACTGAGCCATAGTGCTGCCACTTGCTGTGATGACAATCAATGACTGTTTCGTGGTCACTAGCTTTCATTTCTGGGTTTTATAAATTGATTTAAATTCTACCTGCTGCCATGGAGGGATTTGAACCCATAGTTCCAATCCAGGAGTTAGAACCTCTGGATAATTAGCCCAGTGACAGTACACTACATCCCAACAAACACAACCAAGCAAGTTTGTTCAAGGATGAGGTTTTGATGAAAGGTTAAGAGGCTGAAACAGTAACTCAGCTTCTCTCTCCATAGATACTGCCAGAGTACTCCCAGTATTTCTTTTTGTTTTATTCCAGATTTTCAACATCCACAGTCATCTGTTTTCGTGTTCCATTTCACTCTCAGGCATGGTACACAAAGCTGTCATCTCTGAAACCATTTCAAGATGCTGCATAGCAAGCAATACTTAACACCTTATCATGTAGGATTTTTGGAACAGATGACCAAATCTTGCTCAAAGAAATGTGATGTAATAATGTCCTAAATAAAGGAGGAGAAAGAGGCAAATTTCACGACTTAGGACCCAGGAAGCTGAAGGCCTAGCTGCCAATGGTAGAATGATTAAAACTGAGGTTGCTCATAAGGCCGGAATTGGAGTAGCATAGAGATCTGAGAGGATTCCCAAACCCAAACACCATCCCCTTCCAGCTCCCCATTTGGCATATTATTTATGGCCTTTTCTTTAGAGAAAGGATGTATAAAATCAGGAGATAATGCATGCCTCTGGCATAACATGCCTTTTGTGTAATTTGGAAAGTCCATGATAGTAAACAGCTGGTTTAACCCAACTTGACTGAAAGGAATGCAACCTTAATTATTTCTGTCTCATGTCTTTAACCATTTACTGTCACTGTTCTCATTCTCACCGTGTCCTCGTCTGAGCTCAACCCTATTTTTTGTTCTCGGGTTTAACTTTCAAACCCACGCACACCCCACTCCCCACTCCACTTAGTCCCTGAATTCCATTCACACTGACATGAGTAGGAACCCCTCCTCCATTAGTCTGAGGATTCCGTCTGAGGCAAATAAACGTAGCATAGTTCCCATTATATGGAGGTGCCAGTGCTGGACATGGTCAGATTTTGCACGACACCAGGTTACAGATTCCACTGGCAAACATTTTCAAATCAACCTGTTCAGAGGGTATGTAGGCCTTAAACCTGGGTCTCCTAGCTCAGAGCTAGAGACACTATCACTGAACCACAACAGCTCTCAGAGGGACCTGTAACCAAAGGAGACTGATTTGAAGTGCTTGTGAAATGAGTGGCACAAGGAAATATGCTTTATGCTGTGAGTTGTTGTGAACTAGAATGTGCTTCCTGAAATGAGAAGTGAAGCAGACTCCATCTTAACTTCAAAACAAGAGCTCAGAAATTGGTAACAGCTCCCCCTCTTCATGTGTTTCTTCTTTATTATTCATTCATGGGATGAGGGTATTGCTGGTTAGGCAGCATTTATTGTCCATCCCCAATTGCCCAGAGACCAGTTAAGAGTCAACCATATTGCTGTGGGTCTGGAGTCACATGTAGGCTAGACCAGGTAAGGATAACAGTTTCCTTCCCTAAAGGACATTAGTGAACCAGATGGGTTTTTCCTGACAATCAGCAATGGTTTCATGGTCATCGTTAGATTCTTAATTCCAGATATTTTATTGAATTCAAATTGCACCATCTGACATGGTAGGATTTGAACTTGGGTCCCCATAACATTATCTGGGTCTCTGGATTAACAGGCTAGCGACAATACCACTAGGCCATTGCCTCCCCTAATCCAATTCCCAATCCCTCCACAGCCTACCCCTACCCCGATCTCTGCAGTCCCCACCCAGCCCTGCAATCCGCTGAAATATCTGCTTTCCTTCCACCTTGGAGGCTCCTGTTTTTTAATCAATTCATCTATTGGTGGTCATGGCTTCAGTTACTGGTGGCCCTCAAATCAAGAATTCCTCTAAAACCTCCCCTGTCGCTGCCAGAGCCCAGAGCAGGAGCAGGGCGAGCGCGGGCCCAGTCCCGGGAGTAAGTCACAGACAGAGCCCGGAGCGGGAGCAGGGCGAGCGCAG
>NC_063347.1:7227905-7228089 GCF_021869965.1 Rhincodon typus
GTCACAGACAGAGCCCGGAGCTGGGGCCTAGTCCCAGGAGTAAGTCATTGACAGAGCCCGGAGTGGGAGCAGGGTGAGCGCGGGCCTAGTCCTGGGAGTATGTCACAGATGGAGCCCGGAGCAGGGATGGAGTGGGGGCAGAGCGAGCGCGGGCCTAGTCCCGGGAGTAAGTCACAGACAGAGC
>NC_063347.1:7228099-7228876 GCF_021869965.1 Rhincodon typus
GTAAGTCACAGACAGAGCCCGGAGCGGGAGCAGAGCGAGCGCGGGCCCAGTCCCGGGACTAAGTCACAGACAGAGCCCGGAGCAGGAGAAGGGCGAGCACAGGCCTAGTCCCAGGAGTAAGTCACAGACGGAGATGAGCCAGACTGGGAGCAGGGTGAACACGGGCAGAGCCCGGAGCAGGAGCAGAGGGAGCATGGGCTCCGGCCAGGCAGATGAGTCCAGTACAGAAGTCAGCGCATGGAGGCAGTGAGGCCTTGTGTTCTGAAGCCCGGCAGGTACGGTCTCAGTGGAAAAGGACTGTAATTTGAATACATTAAAGATATTTTTTATGATCATTCTGGACTCTTTAAATGCTGTATTCCCATGCTAGTCTACTTTTTTCTACTATTTCAATTCTGTAACAACAGTTAAAGTATCTGTACCTAGATACACTGTACCTCAGATGTCACCGAGAGGCGACATTACAAACTTGTCACCGCACGTGACAATAAAGGCTATCATGTATTCTCACCACCTCTTCCTTATCAACGGCTATCAAATTCCATTTTCTAATGTTACTGTGAAGCACCTGTAGAAGTCTTCTAATGTTAAAAATGCTGTATAATTACAACTTGTTGTTGTAAAGATTGGTACGAGAGTTGGAATCCCAGTCAGCTGGCCTGAGAGATGGCCAAGGTAGAAATGTCACAAGTTACACAAGTTCATGCTTTTCTAAGGTTTTGATTGGAGCACCTTATTAAGGCAACATCTTAGGAGGGCTGTAATAACAAGATGTAG
>NC_063347.1:7233876-7245696 GCF_021869965.1 Rhincodon typus
GGTCTAGGCCCGAAACGTCAGCCTTCCTGCTCCTCTGATGCTGCTTGGCCTGCTGTGCTCATCTAGCTCTACACCTTGTTATCTCTGAGTCTTCTGGGGAGCAGTTTCAAGTCTCACTATGGGAGCTGATGGAAAATCACTTTTTTTTGTTGAAAATCTGAAATTAAAACCTAGTGTCATGGGGGAGCCAGTTCGTATTGTCACTGAAACACTAATCCAGAGGTCCAGGCTAATGTTCTGGAGGGATAGTAAGAACTGCAGATGCTGGAGTCAGAGATAACACAGTGTGGAGCTGGAGGAACACAGCAGGGACCCTTGAAGGGTCCCCACCCTAAATGTCAACTTTCCTGCTCCTCTGATGCTGCCTGGCCCAATGTTCTGGAGACATGGGTTCAAATCCCAACATGCTGCTGGTGAAATCTGAAGAGGGATCTGTAGGATAGTGGTAGTGTCCCTACCTCTGAGCCAAGATGGCTAGGTTCAAGTCCTACCCACTACAGAGTTGTGTTGTATATATGTCCAAGAAGGTTATAAAATAATCTTGGTAACAATGGCCATGAGAAAATGGTCAATTTTTCATTTTAAAAAAGCCCACCTTGTTCATTAATGTCCATTAGGAAGGCAATCTGCCATCCTTACCTGGTCTGGCCTACATGTGATTCCAAAGCCACAGCAATATTTAGGGGCAGCACTGTAGCTTACAGCACCAGGGACATGGGTTCAATTCCAGCTTCAGGCAGCTGTCTGTGTGGATTTTTGCCTGTTCCTGCTGGGTGCTCTGGTTTCCTCCTGCAGTCCAAAGATGTGCGATAGGGTTAGGGTTGGGGTTAGGGTTAGATGGATTAGCCACGGTAAATGTGAGGTTACAGGGTCTGGGTGGGATGTTCTTCGGAGGGTTGGTACAGGCTTGATGGGATGAATGGGATTCTACAGTTTAGTATAGATTGTATGCTGTAGGGTTTCTATGATTCTAAGTGGTTGAATCTTAACAACCCTCTGATATGGCTTAAAGCTGCATGGTAATAGTTGAAGAAGACCAAGGGAGTTCTCCTGGTGTGATAGCCAACATTCACCCCTGAGCCAACACTGCAACACTTGTCCTGATGAAGACCTCACCGCTGGATGTGGGCCTCGCTGTGTGTAATTTGACACCAGGACAACCTAGAGTTCTTGCCGATGGAGCATTTTTTGTGGCATTGTCGCTGTTGCAGTCAATTTACTCACAGCAAGCTCCCTCAAACTGCTCTAATCTATGGGTGAATGAGACATAAATACTGCTGAGGTAACAGGGAGAAATTTTATACCTCTTGTTAACAAATTAATGACACAGTGACTTTTTATATGGACTTGAGAGAGCAGAGGTCCTTAGTTGATGTCTTATTTGAATGATGGCAATTTTGACCTGTTAGTCAGCGATAGAATCAAGGGTTATGAGGAAAAGGCAGGAAAGTACAGTTGAAAATTATCAGATTATCCAGGATCTCATGGTATGGCAGAGCAGACTGGAGGGGCTGAATGGCCTACTTCTGCTCCTATATCTTATGGTCTTAGCACTCCCTCAACTGAAGTATCAGTCAGGATTTTGGGCTCAATTCTCTGGAGTGGGCCTTGAACATCTGACATTCTGACTCAAAGGCAAGAGAGGTGCAGACAGAGTATGGGATCTGATAGGCTATGGGTTCCCAGAAAAGATGAGCAAAAACTAGACAGCCACCAAAGCAGAAACAAAATAGGAAAATAGCAGGGAAGCACCCCACCCCGCCTACTTCCAACAGGGATCATGGTAGATTTTGAAAGACCCTCATAAATGCATACTAGAATAACTGGGGCAGCACAGTGGCTCAGTGGTTAGCACTACTACCTCATAACATCAGGGACCCAGGCTCAATTCCACCCTCAGGCGACTGTCTGCATGGGTTTTCTCTGGTTTCCTCCCACAGTCCAAAGATGTGCAGGTTAGGTGGATTGGCCATGGGAAATTGCCCATAGTGTTCAGGGATGTGTAGATTAGGTGGGTTATAGGGGGATGGGTCTGGGTGGGATGCTCTGAGTGTTGGTGTGGACTTGTTGGGCCAAAGGTCCTGTTTCCACAATGTAGGGATTCTGTAAGCAACCAATTATCTAAGTGCACCATTGCTAAACTCTCAGATACAACTCAAGGAAAACCAGTAGATCACTTTTTAAGTTTCCTCTATCAACTCTTAAAGAAATAGTTCAGCCCTGACAGTCTCTTAGGCATTTAGGGACTTAAACACAGTTGCCTTCAAACAGGCTGCTTTCTGGGAGGCTTGCGATTTAGAGGGAGAGATTACAGAAGGAGCTGGACACCTTTAAAAAGCAGGTCTGCGATACTGGCTCAGGTCCAAGCTCTGCCGAAACTATTCTGCTTGTATTGCACAGCAGATTCCCAAACAGCTGTGTCAACATATAAATAATTGCACTAATCCTGCCACGCGCCTCAGCCCTCACTGTCTCTTAAGCTCCTCGAGACACACAGCTTCCCCATGTCAAAGATTCTTTCTTCTCCTACAATCCTAGTCCTTTGGCCAACCTCACCTCCACGTAAGCATTCACAGCTATGCCTGCGGCCAACTCCATGCCTGGAATTCACTGAAATTCCCTCTTAAAACACTTCTCAGAACCACCACCCCCCACCCCCTCAACCCCGCAACAACCTTGAGTTATAAGGAGAGGTTGGATAAGCTGGGACTTATTTCCCTTGCGTGTAGGAGACTGAGGGGTGGCCTTATAGAGGTCTGTAAATTCATGAGAGGCATAGATAAGGTAGATAGTCAACAGCTTTTCCCCATGGTGGGGAAGTCTAAAACTAGAGGGCATAGGTTTAAGGTGAGAGGGGAGACGTACAGAAGGGTCCAAGGGGGTAATATTTTTTTCACACAGAGGGTAGTGAGTATCTGGAACAGGCTGCCAGAGCTAGTGGTGAAAGCAAGTACAGTATTGACATTTAAGAAACATTTGAACTGGTACGTGGATGGGATAGGCATGGGATATGGACCAAATGCAGGCCAGTGGGACGAGGTTATTTGTGAAAACCGGGCGGCATGGACAAGGTGGGCAGAAGGGCCTGTTTCCATGCTGTTGACCTCTATGACATTAATGACTCCCCACTTTTCAGGTTGTCTTTGTAACTCACTTCTTTTTCAGCCAAAGCTCCTAATGCATTCAACTATGGTTTCACATCCAATTTATTTTACAATTGAGCCTATTCCACCATTCAGTGAGATTTTGGCTAATCAACTGAACTCCACTGTAGATAGGTCAGGTCAACACTTAGGTGAGCAAGCATTCAGAGGGTTTATTGAATATAATCATGCACAAGGGATGGCAGGAGGTGAGATCTCTGGAACCTTATAAACATGTGATCTGACAGAGACTATGACCAATTCTACATCAGAGCTCCTTGCGCACCTGCTCAGTATCTGCTACTAGGGAACATACAAACATATTCAAAAGAGGAACGAAAACAAAGTTGCTGGAAAAGCTCAGCAGGTCTGGCAGCATCTGTGGAGGAGAAAACAGAGTTAACGTTTCCAGTCTGATGACCCTTCCTCCGAACTGTTCTGCCCGACCTGCTGAGCTTTACCAGCAACTTCTGTTTTTTGTTCAAGAATCTGTCTGGCTCTGCCTCAAAAATATCGAAAGCCTTTTCAGGAAGAGCGTTCTAAAGATTTATGATCTTCAGCTGCTTTGGCAACAGCCTTCCCACCAAAGAATGGTCCTGAATCCTGCACAAAGGCATTACCACCACTAAAACACCCACCATCGACATCTCTGATGCTATCTGTCACGAGAAAGTTAGTGGACCTTCATGTAAATATAGCAGCACGCGAGCCATTTAAATACTGTGGTTGCAACAATATAACTGGAACTATTCAAAACACTGGTTAGGCTACAGCTAGAGTACTGTGTGCAGTTCTGGAATTCCACATCATAGTTGGGATGTGATTGCCCTGGAGAAGGTGCAGAGGAGATTTACCAGGATGTTGCTTGGTCTGGAGAGTTTCAGTTATGAAGAGAGGTTGGATAGGTTGGGGTTGTTCTCCTTACAGAAGTGGGGCCGAGAGGGACATGATGAAGACCTAAAGAGTTGTGAAGGGCACAGACAGGGTAGACAGGAAGGAACTTTTCCCCTTGGTGGAGGGATCAATGACCAGGGACATAGATTTAAGATAACGTGCAGGATGTTTAGAGGGGATGCAAGGAAAATGTTTTCCACCCAGAGGACAATGAGAATTTGGGACTCATTGCCTGTCACGATGGTGGAAGCAGAAACCCTCATAACATTTAAGGAGTTTAAAGATGTGCACTGCAACACCAAGATATACAAGGCTATGGGCCAACTGCTGGAAAATGGGAATAAAACAGTTAAGTGCTTGTTTTAAATGGTGCTGACTTGAGGGGCCTTTTTCTGAGCTACAGGCCTCTATGACTGTATGACCCTCTACGTAAGCTTTTGCCTGATTTTTTGGTCTGAAATGGGCAACCCTTTATTTTTAAACTGTGACCCCCAAGCTCTGGATTCACCCATAAGAGGAAACACCCTCTGTACATCCACCCCTCACTATCTCATATGTTTTAATCCAGGCGCCTCTTACCCTTCTGAACTTCAGCACTGCAAACTTCCCTCACAAGGTAAAATATCAGGTACATTTTTTCTTCTGTTCATTTCCTCATAAAAGAAATAGTTAACCCTTTCCTCTACAATCCCTATAAACACTTTTTCCTTGTATCACTTTATAACAGAAGTCTACCAACTTCAGGTTTAAAATTTACATTTAGACATGCATGCTGCTTGACATTTGCTGCTTGCAGTAGAGTTCCAAACATCCACTACATTTCTCATACACAATAGTTAGACAGCAGGGAAGTGGAATGTGTGAGGGAGGTTAAGAGGTAGTAACGGCTGAAGCTGAATACAAGATTAGTGGTTTGATTTATTATTGTCACATGTACCTAGGTACAGTGAAAAGTTTTAAAAAACGAAAGAACTGCAGATGCTGTAAATCAGGAAACAAAACAGAAACTGCTGGAAAAGCTCAGCAGGTCTGGCAGCATCTATGAAGGAAGAAACAGAGTTAACGTTTCGGGTCCGGTGACACTTCCTCAAAACAGTGAAAAGTTTTGTTTTGCGTGCAGTTCAGGCAGATCATACCATACAAAGTGCATTTGGGTAATAGAACACAGCAAGGAATACAACATTACAGCTGCAGAGAAGGTGCACAAACAGCGAGATTGACATTAAATTTAAAATTTTGCGAAGTCCATTCAGAAGTGGGTTGCCAAAGAAAGTTGTTGAGACAGGCACATTGGCAACATTTAAAAACACATTTGGATAGGTACTTGGATGGGAAGGATTTAGAGGAATATGGATCAAATGCAGGCAATTGGAACTAACTGAGTGGGCACCATGGTCAGCATGGAGCAGTTTGGGCCGAAGGGCCTTTTTCCATGCTGTATTACTCTATGACTCTATGACTCAGTCTAATAACAGCGGGAAAGAAGCTGTTCTTGAATCTATTCATACAGGTTTGCAAACTTTTACATACAGGTATGAATGGTCATATAGTTATAGACTGCTAGCCATTATAGAGCACTAGCATTCGCATTAGGTTTTCAGTGTGCTATCACTGGCAATATTCAGCTCAAAATTTGAGCCAAGTTCTCTGGCTTTCACATTCAATTGAACAAACGAGACTTTCTTCTTACACAAATACAATGTATTTGTAAAAGCTCATTAAAAGTAGAATCTTCAATTTGGCACAAAAGCCCTTTGTCTTGTAAAAGGTCAACTCAGTCAAAGAGGCATTACAAGGGAGCAATGAATAGTTCTGTGCTAGAAACCTCGGATATGGAATGTCCCAGGCCTCCAGGATCAGCTGATCGTCTCCCATGTCCTTAAGCATGTTTGTAATTTGGCTGATCCTGAAAGACACATGTTCAGCCGCTTCTTCAGAGTCAGTTAGCTCAGTTGGCTGGATGGCTAGTTTGTGAAGCAAAGTAATACCAAGAGCATGGGTTTAATTTCTACACCAAATGAAGGACTCTCCTTCTCAACCCCCCACCTTGCCTGAGGAGTGGTGACCCTCAGGTTAAACCACTACCAGTCATCTTTCTTTAATGAGGTCCTATGGCACCTTTACCGACAGTTTACTTTGCTCTGGGTCTTCTGCCTGAAAGTGTCATGATCCACACGGACTTCACATTATCTCTATGTCCACCAGACAACCAACACCTCAATTTTTTTTCATTATTCATTCACAGGATGAGGGTGTCACTGACCAGGCAGCACGTATTGTCCATCCCTAATTGCCCAGAGGGCAGTTAAGAGTCAACCATATTGCTGTGGATCTGGAGTCATGTGCAGACCAGACCAGGTAAGGATGGCAGTTTCCTTCCCTAAAGGACATTAGTGAACCAGGTGGGTTTTTTCCAACAACCGACAATGGATTCACGGTCATCATTAGATTCTTGATTCCAGATGTTTATTGAATTGAAATTCCACTATCTGCCATGACAGAATTTGAACCCAGGTCCCCAGAACATTAGTTGGGTCTCTGAATTAATGGTCCACGGACTGATCTTCATCCTTCATTTCAAATCCCTCCTTGGCCTTGGTTCTCCCTACCTTTGCAATCTCCTCCAGTCCCACATCTCTCTGGGATATCTACATGGTGCAAACTCTAGTCTCTTGTAAAATCTCCAATTTTAATTGCTCCTCCAACACTAACTGTGCTTCACAATGTCTGGGTCCAAAGTCCTGGCATTCCCCTCCATGAACATCTCTGCCTCACAACCTCTCTTTCTCCAACTTGAAAATGTTTCTTAAAACCAAGACCTGTGACCGTGCTTTTGATCACCTGGTCCTGATATCTCCTTGAGTGACTCAATGTCGAATAGGGGTCCTCTTGTGATACAGTGGTAGTGTTTCTACCCCTGGACCAGGAGGCCCGCCTTCAAGTCCCACCTACTCCAGAGATGTTTAAAACATCTCTGAACAAGTTAATTAGAAAAACATGTTAAAATGTGCATATATATATATATATATATATGCATATACTTGATATCAAACAGTTTGATAATGTCTCTACTGCAGTGCCATGGAACATTCAACGACTTTAAGCAGAAATAAAAATAGAACATTCACAGCATAGAGGGAAGGTCTTCGGCTTGTTGTGTCTCTGATGGCTGAGAAAGACCTATCCAAATAAAGGTGCTACATAAATGCAAATTGTGATTGTTAATGTAATTATAATTGTGGTAAGGGGGAATGGGAGATGAATCAACTCCTTCCTTATTTTCTTTTTCTTTTGATGCTATAACCCCACTGAATTGTTATAGGGTGTTCAGGCAAACAGAGTGGGAAGACCCTATTCTCAGTAGAATTGAAACACAGGGAAGATATTGGAAAACTGTGTCATTCCTTGGTTAGACCCACAAGTTAAGCACCGTGTCAGGTTAACATCTTAGCAAGTTGCAGAAGCACTGAAGTTCCTTATTCTTTCAATGGGATGTGGGCAGTGCTAGCAAGGCCACTATTTGTTGCCCGTCCCAAATTGCCCTTGGGTTGAGCTGTCCAATGGGCCATTCCAGAGGGCAGTTCAGGGTCAACTCCATTGCTGCGGTCACACGGAGGCCAGACCTGGTAAGGACAGCAGATTAAGCACACCAGTGAACAAGGTGGGATTTTAGAACAGCCGATGGTGGTTTCGCCATTACTGAGACTGTTTATATTCCAGATTTATTTATGAGATTTAAAATGCACTAGCTGCAGAGGAGGATTTGAGTACAGTAGTAAAGCTGTCTTGTTACACTTGTTCAGCATCTTAGTGAGAGTGTTACATGCACTTTTGGTCTCCCTCCCTAAGGAAGGATATCGCTGCCATAGCAGAGTTTCACTAAACTGACCCTAGGCATGGCAGCACTGTCCATGCAGATAAATTGAAGAAATTCATCTATATTCCCTGGAATTTAGATAGTGGAGATGCAGGAAAGGTGCTTCTAGAACCAGGGGACACAGGTTAAGGGGTAGACCCATTTAGGAATGAGCTGAGGAGTAATCTCTTCCCTCAGACGGTGGTAAATTGTTAGAACTCTCTACCCCGGAGACTCAGTCATTGAGGGAGAGATTTCGAGATTTCAAGATGGTAAAGAAAGCAAGGAATTCAAGAAAAGTGAAGGATGAATAAGGGCAGTGCAGTAGCTCAGTGGTTAGCACAGCTGCCTCATAGTACCAGGGACCTGGGTTCAATTCTACCCTCTGGCAACTGTCTGTTTGGAGTTTGCATGTTCTCCCCCTGTCTACAGCTCCAGGTGCTCTGGTTTCTTTCCAAAGTTGTGCAGGTTAGGTGGACTGGCCATGCTAAATTGCTGCAGGTTGTCCAGGCTAGCTGGATTAGCCACAGAAAGCATTGGGGCCAGCCAGCCTGGGTAGGATATTCTTCTTCAGAAGGTTAGTATTTTCTGCTTCCACACTGTAGGGATTCTTTGAAAATAACATTGAGGGAGGATGTCAGCCAAGATTTCCTTCTATGGCAGCACAAGCCTGAGGGTTTTAGGAACACGGGCCAATCAGCCCATCGGGCCTATCCTGTCATTCAATACGATCAGGGCTGACTGAAACTTCAATGCCTTTCACTCAATCCATTCTCGTAACCCTGTATGCCACCGGTAACCTTAAAGGAAGAATGTGAGGAAGAGAGGTTTTGGAAGGAAATTCCAGGGCTTGGGGCTACACAATGGACAGAGATGATGGAGTAATTATGCACAAGAGAAGCACAGATATCTCAGAGGGTTGTGGGGTTTGTGGAGGTTACAGAAATATGGAAGGAGGCAAGGCTATGGAGGGATTTGAAAACATGGATTAGAATTTTAGAACTCAGGAGAAAGTTCTCTGCCTAAAGTGTAACAAGAAAGTGGAACACACTACCACACAGATTGGTTGAAGTGTGTAGAACAAATGCTTTTAAACAAGAAGAAATAATCATATGAGAGAGAAGGGAATAAAACGTCATGATGATGAATTTAGTATGGGAAGTTGGGACAAAGCAAAGTGGGACATAAAAATTGGTATGGATTGATTGGGGTGAATGCCTGTTTCTGTGTGGGACATTGTGAATGCATTAGAGAGAGGGCAGAAACGATTTACAAGAATTGTCTCAGGGATGAGGAACTTCAACGATGAGGACAGATCAAAGAAGTTGGGACTGTTCTCCTTAGACGGAAAAAGGTTGAGAGGAGATTTGATTGAGGTTTTCAAAATCATGAGTGGGCTGGATGGAGTAGACAGGGAGAAGCTGTTCCCACTTGTATTATTAGAAAGAAGAATGAGATGGTGTAGATTTAAACTGATGTGCAAATAAAGCACAGATGACATAAGAAAAAAACCTTTTCACACAGTGAGTGGTTAGGGTATGGAATGCACTGCCTGGAAATGTGGTGGAGACAGGTTCAATTCAAGCATTCAAGAGGGACACTGGATGATTATTTGGACAGAAATGGTATGCAGGGATACGGGGAAAAGGCAGGGGATTAGTACTAAGTAATAGGGCAGAATGACCTCCTTCTACACTGAAATAATTCTGTGATAATCCCATGTAAATCTCACAGATAATATTAACTAATGAACCAAGAGCTGGAGTAGACTATACAGGCCTTCAAGCCTATTCTGCCATTTAATAAGATCCAAGGTGATTTCACTGTGGTCTCAACTCCAAAATCCTATCTACTCCTGATAAGCTCGGCTTCCCTTTGTCAGTCAGGAATCCACGCACCTTCACTTTAACAATATTCAACTACCCCCAGCCCGCCCCACCTCCACCCACTCTCTGTGGAAGAGAGACCCAAAGTCTCACCACACTCAAAGGGATAAAACATTCCTCCTCATCTGTACTTAAACGGAATACCGTGAATGTAATTCCTGGTCTGGTAAGAGTGGGTTGATCTCAGTCACAGTTGGTACTCTGTGCTTCGCCGATGCTGGTAGTACATCTAGAGAATCAACCAGGGATCCAGCTGGTGTGCAAAACAAAAATTCCCGGTGACCGCATGTTGGCTTTAACTGGAATGATGTATCTCCCCATCGGCCCCACACAACAATTCCTTGAAGATGGAGTCACAGGTAGACAGGATAGTGAAGAAAGCGTTTGGTATGCTTGCCTTTATTGGTCAGTTCGTTGAGTATAGGAGTTGGGAGGGTCATGTTGTGGCTGTACAAGACATTGGTTAGACCGTTTTTGGAATACTGCATTCAATTCTGGTCTCCCTGCTGTAGGAAAGATGTTAAACTTGCAAGGGTTCAGAAAAGATTTCCAAGGATGTTGCTGGGATTGGAGGACTTGAGCTGTAGGGAGAGGCTGAATAGGCTGGGGCTATTTTCCCTGGAAAGTCGGAGACTTAGGAGTGACTTTATAAAAGTTTATAAAATCATGGGGGGCATAGATAGGATGAATAGACAAGGTCTTTTTCCCCAGGGTAGGGGGTCCAAAACTAGAGGGCATAGGTTTAACGTGAGAGGGGAAAGGTTTAAAAGGGATCTAAGGGGAAACTTTTTCACACAGAGGGTGGTGCATGTGTGGAATGAGCTGCCAGAGGGAGTGGTGGAGGCTGGTACAATTACAAAATTTAAAAGGCATCTGGATGGCTATATGAATAGGAAGCGTTTAGAGGGATATGGGCCAAATGCTGGAAAATGGGATGAGATTAATTTGGAATATCTAGTCGGCATGGGTGAGTTGGACCAAAGAGTCTGTTTCTGTGCTGTATATCTCTACAACTCCATGGCTCTTAGCACTAACCATCCAGGCTCACTCATACAGAAAATGAGTAATAAATTGGAACACCAACACCAATTCCTCTAGAATTGTTGGCTAAAGACATGTTGCTACTTTCAAAAGTGATAAAGAACGCACTAAGTCGGAAAATACGATCATAAGATTCCACTAACAGCCGTGTGTGTGTGTGTGTGTGTGTGTGTGTGTGTGTATACTGGTTCAAGAAGGCAGCTCACCACCACCTTCTCAAGGGGCAATTAGAGATGGTGACCCAGCCAGAAATACCCACATCCTGTCAAAGAATAATGTTTTATAACTATCACAAGGGAAATTATACAATCTAACGATAGGGTCATAATACGTGATGTTTCATAAAATAAGACATTTACAAGTTTCAGAATCTGACTACCACCAAAGAATGCTGTGAGCAGCTGGTTTCCATTAAATGATAATTTATTCAACAGATTATTTTCCAGTTTCCATCAGTTGTGAGTTACCACTTGTCCTGCTGGAGTGCAAATTGACCCCAGGACAGATAGACTGTTATATGAATCTGTTACAGAAGGCAGCCCATTTTTAACATCTTCCTACTTCAGACAGAACACGGAATTTGGCTCAATCGTTTCTCCTCTGGTGGTTCAGTTGATTTCAGTCAGCAAGCTCCAGGTCTACTTTGTTTGGATCCCCTCCTCCACATGTGTTTGCAATACGGGAATGCTGCATTACTGCCTGTACTGAAGCACCCATGCAGGTCCCAAACACTTGCAAGGGTGCTCCAGTCTCTTTCTGCCCGCTGGGCTTTTAAACTGAAAAGTTGCGGTGGGATCTTTAGTTCAAGCCTACTCTCCACCCTCGCTGTTCTTGAAATAGAATTACAACGGGCAGATAACTGATGGCCAGAGACTAAAAAACTGCAGCTGCTGGAATCCACGGTAGGCAAACAGGAGGCTGGAAGAACACAGCAAGCCAGGCAGCATGTGGAGGAAAGGAGAAGTCAACGTTTCGGGTATTACCCTTCTTCAGGACTGGA
>NC_063347.1:7246096-7272545 GCF_021869965.1 Rhincodon typus
TCCAGTCCTGAAGAAGGGTAATACCCGAAACGTTGACTTCTCCTTTCCTCCAGATAACTAATGGCTGTTGGCTATTTGGCTACAGAAGCATTAAACCAAACTTATTCCTGTCATGCAAAATCCTTTGACATACCTTGCAGCAGGTCTCATTGTGCAGTGACCAGGAACAGGAACCCTGGCTGATATTTTCTTCTCTCCATGAGGGTATTTTTTACCCTGCCACAACACAAAAACCACCTCACTCACAATCCCAGGTCTCCCTAGCAACTTATCTGCAAAATGGGCCCAGACCAGATGTGTCTTGCGGGGATGTCTGTGAACAAATGGAAGTCGGAAACAGAGATGCTTATAGATTAATTGAAGGTTAATTGGGACGTACATAGATGGGAATAATTAGAGTCATGGAGTCATAGAAGTCTACAGCATGAAAACAGGCCCTTCAGCCCAACTTGCCCATGCCGCCAGTTTTCACAATTTAATCTAGTCCCATTTGCATGCATTTGGTACATATCCCTCTATACCTATTCCATCCATGTACCTATCCAAATGTTTCTTAAATGACAAAATTGTATTCACTTCCACCACTACGTCTAGCAGCCTGTTCCACCCTCTGTATGAAAATATTGCCCCTCTGGACGCTTTTGAATCTCCCCCCTCTCACCTTAAACCTATGCACTCTAGTTTTAGACTCTCCTACCCAGGGGAGAAGCTGTTGGCTATCTACCTTATCTATGCCTCTCATGATTTTATAGACCTCTATAATGTCACCCCTCAATCTCCTGCGCTCCAGAGAAGACATGTCCCAGCCTATCCAACCTCTCCTTACAACTCAAACCTTCCAGGGTCCCCAGTTAGGCTCTTCTGGCACAGTAGTCGTGGTAAGCGATACATAAGATGCAAAAGGGAATCGGCAAAGCAAACCTAGAGAAAGGGTGTTTCCTCATGTCAGACCATCTAGAACGCAAGGTCATAGTTTTAGGTTAAGGAATGGCAGATTTAAAGCAGAGACAACAAGAAGTTACTCCTCTCAAAGGGTCGTGAATCTGTGGAATTCACTCCCCCAGAGTGCTATGGATGCTGGGACATCGAGTATATTTAAGGAGGCGACAGACAGATTTTTAATTAGTGACAGGTTGAAGGATCATGGAGAGTGGGCAGGAAACTGGAGGTGAGGCCGTGGTGAGGTCAGGCATGATCCTATTGAATAGCGGAGCAGGCTCTAGGGGCTGAATGGCCTATTCCTGCTCCTAGTTCTCAAGTTCCTATCGCTAGGCCAAAAAGCGCAGGTTTAAGTCTCACCTACCCTTGAGATGTGTCATAACCTCTTAAGTTCAATCTGACCACAGCTCACTCCTCTACCTCAAAGCCATATTCCCTCTTTCTCCCCATGCCCCTTGACGTCTTTAAAATCTAAAAATGTATCCAATTCTTATTCAGTGACTTGGCCTCCACAGCCTTCTGTGGTAGAGAATACCAAAGGTTCACCACCCTCTTGAAAAAAAGTTTTTCCTCATGTCAGTCTGAAATGTTCTACCCTATATCCTGAGACAGTGTCATCTGGATCTAGATCACCCAACTGAGGGGAAACATCTTCCCTGCATCTACACTGTCCAGTTCTGATTAAAATCTATAAAATTCTATCAGATCCCTCTCATCCTTCTAAATTCTAATGGATGAGACCAACAAACTCCTTTAACTACTGCACTCCTGCGATCCAAGTTATCTGTTGAACTTGAAACACAAGTCTTGGACATGTCAGTGCTGTTAATTTGTTCACAGGATGAGGGCATCACTGGCATTTATTACCCATCCCTAATTGCCCAGAGGACAGTTCAGAGTCAACCACATTGCTGTGTGTCTGCAGTCACATGTAGGCCAGACCAGGTAAGGATGGCAATTTCCTTCCCTAACGCACAAGTGAACCTAATGGATTCACAGTCACCATTAGAGCCTTAATTCCAGATTTGTTTTTAATTGAATTCAAATTGCACCATCTGCCATGGTGGGATTCAAACCTAGGTCCCCAGAACATTACCTGGGTCTCCGTATTAACAGCCGGCACTAATATCACTGGGCCATCGGGATTCAAGGGGTTCAAAAGGAAATGAAGACAAATCTGCATTTACATTGCACCTTTCACAACCTCGCAAAAGAATTTTGCAGCCAATGACTTTCATCACAAAGACAAGTTTGACAATCACACAGAGGACGGGATCTTGTGATGCTCCCGAATTCAGGAAGCATAGGGGTATGGGCGAGGGCGAAGGGTGGGTGGGTGCATAATTTATCCATCACTCGTGGCTCACTCACCCATGCTTCAAACAAGGGCAATCTGTTACAATGAACTGTGTCATGCAGACACCAGTAAAACATGAAACGGCACGGTTACAGACATTGCTCCAACAGAGAGGTGCTAAGTGGGTGAATACTACCCGCAGGGTTCCCAGATGCATTACAATATACTGACTTCACAAATGCTGCCCAGGGTTGAGCCTGCAATGTCAGCATATTTGAGGATGCCATGGCCTATGATGCGATGCCATAAACATTGAGGTCCACTTCATCCAGAAGTGGTTGGCAATGAGGTGCCACTCTTTTGAAAGCATGCAACTCTTGCAGCAACTAGGGACAAACAGAAAATACAACAAGTATGCTTAAAGAGAAATTAAACATACACTCATGCTTGTCTTGGTTCCATAGAGTGATCACAGATCTCTACCACCCTTGTGCCTTCTGAACTTCTTAATCTTTCTTTTCCAAACATTTGGTGACACCCTGATATTCACAGTGGAAGTCGAGCCAGTCTGCTCAATGCTATGTCTTCTTTCCCAAGATAATCTTGGCAGGTGTCCTCTGGTGGTCTAAGGCCTACAGTGCTCTGATCTTCTAAGGGTCCCTGCAAGTTCACCCTTCTCAGCCTGACCTGCTTGATGTGACGGATCGCTGGGGGACAGGAGAGAAAGTAGCAGGGCATCTTTCTGAGATTCACGCATGTGGGACAAGGGCATCACTAGCTTGGCCAGCATTTATTGTCCATCCCCAGTTGCCCCTTGAGAAGGTGGTGGGGAGCTGCCTTCTTGAACTGCTGCAGTCCACCTGCTGTGAGTTGACCCTCAATGCTCTTAGGGAGGGAATTCTAGGATTTTGACCCAGCAACAGGGAAGGAACAGTGATAGATTTCCAAGTCAGGATGGCGAGTGGCTTGGAGGAGAACTTGAAGATGGGTGGTGTTCCCATGTATCTGCTGCCCTTGTCCTTTTAGATGGAAGTGCTCATGGGTTTGGAAGGTGCTGTCTGAGGATCTTTGGTGAATTTCTGCAGTGTATGTTGTAGATAGTACACACTGCTGCTACTGAGTGTCGGTGATGGAGGGAGTGGATGCTTGTGGATGTAGTGCCAAACAAGCGGGCTGCTTTGTCCTGGATGGTGTCAAGTTTCTTGAGAGTTGTTGCTGTTGCACTCATCCAGGAATGCCCTGAGATGAAGCTCCACACCTTGTGGATCCATGCCTCCCTGTCGGTGTGTATTGGTGCCTCCCGGAGTCCTTGAGGGAATGGGCATCTGACAGGAGATTCGGTGCCTCCTCACTCTCTTCCCTAACTCTTGCTGTCCTGCACCCAGTGTCTTACACGACGGAGACAAGGTCTACGTGTGGACCTAGGAGCCATCAGCTGGACCTGGCTCCCAAGGTGGTTGCCACCCTATCCTGTGGAAGCTGCCAACCAGCTCACACACTACAGCCACAACAGCAGGCAGAGCTAGGATGGTCTCCACCACCTTTCATGCCAGTTTGCACATGCCTCCCCCAGCACCTCTGCCAGGTGTGCCCCTGCCTGTCTCTGCATCTCAAGCACGTCAAGCAATTCCAGGGGCTGCTCACCTGCAAGTGGCTTTTAGCGGTGCTCCGATTGTCAGGAACTCCGGAGATTCCATTTTCCATCACTCAGGATTTCACCAGGTTATCACCTCAATCCGAAACCCAGAGGTGGCCTCGCTGAGATTAATGTATCTGTGCTACTGAAGGGTGGGTACCATGACATTGAATCTCTGAGGCTTCACCGTCAGAGGTGCTATTCGAAGGAAAACTGCTTCCTCTTTTAGTCCTCCAGTGGAGAACAAAGAGAATTAGTCCTTGGCTAGGCACCCTGACTTTTATGAAACAATTTTTCAGGTGTTAGTCCTGTGTATCTGGTCTTCACTTGATTGCCGAGATACTCCAGTCTCTCCGATAGATTCACTGCACTCTCCGTACAGCAAGGAATATTCTTCTATTGGGTGGCCCTCCTCCAGTCACAACGTGTTCTCTCTTCTCCTGAAGAATTCAGGGATCATCCTGAAGGATCCATAAGTGGTTGGTGCCCATGACAACCCCTGAATCCTCCCAGATTGTCCAGCAGGAGGTGGTGCCCACATATTTCATTTTTAACATGGACGGCGGCTCAGTGGTTAGCACTGCTGCCTCACGGTGCCAGGGGCCCAGGTTCAATCCCACCCTCGGGCAACTGTCTGTAGAGTTTGCACATTCTCCCCGTGTCTGCGTGGATTTCCTCTGGGTGCTCCAGTTTCCTCCCACAGTCCAAAGATGTGCAGGCTCGGTGGATTGGCCATCTAAATTGCGCAATTGTGTTCAGGGGTGTGTAGGTTAGGGGGGGTGTTCTGAGGGTCGGTGTGGACTTGTTGGGCTGAAGGGCCTGTTTCCACAATGTAGGGATTCTATGATGATGAAACATGGGATGTGGGCATCACTACCAATGTCCACCTCCCCATCCCTAGATGCCCCCTAATGGCTTGTTCAGGCGATTTCAGAGGGCAGGTAACAATCAACCACAATGCTGATGACACAGGCTGGCCAGATTTCCTTCTCTAAAGGAAAGGCATTAGTGAACCAGATGGGCTTTTACAGCATTCAACAATGACTACACAGCCTCCATTAGGCTAGCTTTCATTCCAGATTCTTACTGAACTCATGGTGGGATTTGAAGCCACAACTTTAGCCTGGGTACTGCTGGATTACTAACCCAGCAACATTACCCCTATGCTATCATCTCCCCACCTATGCTGTTCATGTTCCATCTGGTGCTGAGGCCTACATGTGATCCTGCTGCCTGACATCTCTCTCCACTCGCACTATGAAACTGTCTGATGCCCCAAGGAATGTTACTTGACAGGGACTAGACAGTGTTACTTACCCCACCGTGAGGTACACTCAATCCTGTTTCACCACTCAATACGATCATAACTGATCAACTCCACTTTCTCTGCCTGTTCGCCCAAAACCCTCGATCCCTTGTCAAGCAAACATCTGTCCAACTCGACCTTGAATACATTAAATAGTGCACTCTGCACTCACTGGGAAAGAACATTCCAAATCCCTGAAGAGAAGAAATTTCTCCTCAATTCCATCTTAAGTGGGAGACCCCGTATTCTTATTAAAAAGGCAAACAGAACGTTGGCTTTCATCACCAAGGGGTTGGAGTATAAGTCTTGTTAGAGCTGTATAGGGTGTTGGTGAGGCCGCACCTAGAGTACTATTTTGGTCTCCACATATTTAAGAAAGGATGTGCTGGCATTGGAGGCTGTTCAAAAGAGGTTCACTAGGCTGATTCCTGGGATGAAGGGGTTGAGTTATCAAGAAAATCTGAACAGGTTAGGCCTTAATTTGTTAACATTTAGAAGAATAAGGGGTGACTTTATTGAAACATATAAGATTCTGAGGGGCACAGTAAATATTCATGTTTCCACTACTGGGGGAATCTCAAACTAATGGACGTGGATACAGATCAAGGAGACACTCATTTAAAACTGAGATACGTAGGAATTTCTTCTCCCAGAGGGTAGTGAATGTCTGGAATTCTCTACCACAGAGAGTTGTGGAGAATGGATGACTGAAAGTCTTTAAAGAGGAGGCAGACAGAGTTTTGAAATATCAAGGAGTTGAGGGCTGCAAGGAGCTGATATGGAAGAGGAGCTGAAGTCTTGGGCAGATCAACCATAACTGTATTGAATGGTGGGACAATCTTGAGGGGCTGAATGGCCTACTCCTGCTCTTATTTCTCATGTTCTGAGGTAAAATGTGTCTGCTTCTTCTAGAATACCCCGCAAGGAGAAACAGCATTTTTGGTCATAGTGTCATACAGTCATACGGCATGGAAACTGACCCTTCAGTACAACCAGTCCACGCCAGCCATGTTCCCAAACTAATTTAGACCGACTGGCCTGTATTTGGCCCATATCCCTCCAAACCTTTCCTATTCATGCACTTATCCAAATGTCTTTTAGATGTTTTATCTGTATCTGCATCTGCCACTTCCTCTAGCAGTTCCTTCCACGCATGAAACGCTCTTTGTCTAAAAAAGTTGTCCCTCATGTCCTTTTTAAATCTTTCTCCTCTCACCTTAAAAATGTGACCACTAGTTTTGAACTCCCCCTTCCTAGGGACACGACCCTTGCTAGTCAGCTTATCTATGCCCCTCACAATTTTATAAATCTCTATAAGGTCACCCCCTCAACCTCCTACGGTCCAGTGAAAAAAATCCAAGCCTATCCAGCCTCTCCGAATAACATAAACTCTCCATTCCCAGCAACATCCTGGTCAATCTTTGCTGAACCCTTTCCAGTATGGTAATATCCTTCCTGTAACAGGGTGACCAGAACTGCACACAGTGCTCCAGAAGAGGCCTCACCGTCCTGTACAACTCAACATGACATTGCAACTCCTAAACTCAAAGGTCTGAGCAATGAAGGCAAGTGTGCTAAATGCCTTCTTAACTACCCTGTCTACCTGTGATGCAAATTTTAAAGAATTATGTACCTGAACCCCTGGGTCTCTCTGTTTTACAACACCATCCAGGGGCCTACTGTTAATTGTATAAGTCCTGCCCTTAATCGTTTTATCAAAATTCAATACTTCACTTTTATCCAAGTTAAACTCCATCTGCCTCAGACAACACAGTGTGGAGCTGGAGGAACACAGCAGGTCAGGCAGCATCAGAGGAGCAGGAGAGTCGACATTTCAGGTCAGGACCCTTCTTCAGGACTCCATCTACCACTCCTCAGCCCATTGACCAAATCTGAAATGTATTGAGACATTTTTGTTTGACAGTTTAAATGAAAAAAAGTCAACAAGAGAATAGTAGGTAAATATTTTTACCAATAAGTTGACTGAAGAGGATAAACTATTAGCAAAAAGCATGGAGTGTATATAAAGCTGATAGCATTACCAGAATCAGTCAGGAGACTAACAGTTTCCTGTTTTAACTCCCTAAAGGTCCTACTCTACACAACAGCAAAAGTACCTTGCCGGGAAATTCATAGTTTGAAGATTTTATTATACAATCCCCCAGTGTGGTGACACATATCGGGAACAATTTGTCATCGAAATCAAATGGGGGTAGAACCTGTTATATTTCAGCAATGCAGCTGAAAATAGATACAAGCTTCAGGGAATCACAGAACATTACAGTGAGGAAGGAGGCCGTTCAGTCCATCTAACTGAGCTCTCTTGGACAACACTGGTTAAAACTACATCAAAGGCATCTGGTCGTGTCAGGATGAGGAAAATAGTTACTTTATTATCATCTCCTATTTTATTTGCTTTCATTTAAATCAGGATCACTAATGTCCTTTAGGGAAGAAAATCCACCAGTCTTACCTGGTCTGGCCTACACGTGACTCCATACCCACAGCAATGTTGCTGACTCTCAACTGCCCCTAGACTGGCCATGCAAGCCACTCAGTTTAAGGAAAATTGGGGATGGGTATCAAACGCTGGCTTTGCCAACAATGCCTACATCCCACAAAGGAATAAAAAGAAGTAAAGGCTTAATTTGTAATTACAACAGTCCCTGTTTATTAGAGTTGAATTCCTCTTCAGTTCCCCAAATATACCCTTAGCGCCATTTTTTTAAATCAATTAACTATCGTACTGACTCTAAAGGACTCTATACATGAACACAGCATGCATAAATTGCTCAAACTTCCTCAAAATAACCTTTAGGAGTTCCAAAAATGCATCACAAAATCTTGTTTTTACCTCATAATTTATCAAATTAAATCTAAAAGAAAGTTTTGAACCAGCCTCACGAGACTGTGAACTTGGTTGCTGAGGGCCTGGATCTCACCAAAATCCGATAGTTCAGGTAAAGGACTCCCTGGCAATTTGCAGCTACCTCTTTCTGACATTTCCATGACTGTGTCCTCATCATAGGCTCCTTCCATGTCCTTTTAGTCTTAGGTCAAAAACCTGACCTCGATTTTCTACGTCTTTAGGCTTTTGTCATGTCTGTAAGGTTAATTTCTAAATTCAGGCCTTCTCCACAATGCTGAGAGAATTTCTTTAATTTGAGAATCTAATCTCCGGGGGTGGAAAGGTCTGTCTGTTGCTTCACCTGACGTAGGGTCTACGCTCCAAAAGCTTGTGATTTCACAGAAACCTGTTGGACTATGACCTGGTGTCATGTGACTTCTGACTTTGTCCACCCCAGTCCAACACCAGCATCTCCGCATCATGTCATGTGTTGCACTGAGGAAGACTAAAAATTATTAGTGAGAGATGACTAAGTGTTGGTTCAACTTGGAAGTTACCACAGGTGAGAACCTTTCGTGGTAACCTCAGCTGGTGTGAGAATTGAACCTGTGATGTTGGTGTTATTGTGCATCGCAGTCTTGCCAGCAAGCCATCTGATCCCAATGAGGTAGACTAACATATACTTAACTGGAGGCAGCCATTTTTGAACTAATGTTATATACACCTCACCTGTATTGTGGGCAGCAGAGAACCAGGAAATAAAGTGTATTCACTCGTAGGATGACAGCGTTACTGGTTAGACCACCATTCATGCCTAATCCAGAGGGCAGTTAAGAGTCAACCAAACATTGCTATCCTTCCCTAAAGGACATTAGTGAGCCAGACAGGTTTTTCGCCCCCTGACAATTGACACAGGTATCATGATCATCAATAGTCCCTTAATTCCGGATTTTTACTGAATTCAAATTCCACCAAGGTCCCCAGAACATTACCCAGGCCTCTGGATTAGCAGCCCAACAATAATAGCACAAGGCCATCACCTCCACACTGTGCCAATATGCTACAATAATAGCTCTTTCCGTGGCTTGGTTGGTCAATAATGATCCTGAACCACCTTGAAGACACTGTTTCAAGGTGCTAAATGAATACAAGTTTTGCTGTCAGTACTATGGATTCAATACAGTGGGGCAACAGCATGGTTTTGACATTGGCTATTCCAGAACTGAGTTGAGACCCAAACCACATCCTGAATTAATGTGGCCACAAGGGAACAACACTGTGATCTGGCCTTCCCATGCCAGGTTACCAATTCCACAAACAGAACTAATTACAGATGTGCCCACTCTCTTCTGGCACTCAGTCCACTCCATCCCATCCTCTTCCATTCTCCTCCCAGCATTCCAGCTGCTTTTAATCCACGACCAACCATCACTAACCACACAAAACCAGCCCTCACCGCCAACCCCAGCTGGTGCTGTATCCACTGGGTGCTGAGGCTGATCTAGCTCCTTGCCACTCCCAACATTGTGGAGGGCTGGGGGGGGGTCACAAATCCCCCAATCAGAGAGCTCTCTGTCCATCAGCAGTGTTTTCTGGGCCAACTTCATACAGATCAGGAAACGTGTTGGCCAAATTAACCAAAACAGGATGAAAAGCAATAAAATGTCAAACATCAGAAGGGTTTTACAGGATTTTATTTTGCAAAGAGTTTTATAACGAACCCAGCCGATCATGTCACTGGTTCCGGATCTTGCAGTTCTCTTCTACTCCTCCCACCAAAGCGTTCAGCTACCTAACGCTATTCACCAAAATTCCCCATTCTCCCAGTATCGCCCTTCCCCTACTTGGTCATCATCTCCTGACCACTAGTTTCTAGTCTTCTTCTCTCCCTGACACACTCCGCCCCTCATTCCCCAGTCTCCCTCTACTCCTAGGCTCCTAGTCTGCTTCCTGCCAACCTGATGTCCCCATATCCAGACAATCAGCAATGGTATCATGGTCATCATTAGTGTCTTAATTCCAGATGGATTCAATGAATTCAAATCCCCCCATCTGCCAATGGCAGGATTCAACCCGAGGTCCCCAGAACATTACCTGGGTCTCTGGATTAATAGTCCAGTGATAACAGCACTAGGCCATCACCTCCCCACTGTGTCAATATGTTATAATAACTCTATGTAGACCATGCTACAGTCTCCCTTTCTCCTGCATTGCTGACTCATGCACTCCCATTAAAGCTCTATCCCAGTCCCCTTCATCCCATGTCTCATCTCTCCTGACTCCCAATCCCAGTTCCCTGACTTTTCCAGGCAACCTCATGACCCTCTTCCAGCGTGGTTGTGCCCACCCTCTTCCTGCACTCAGTCCACTCCATCGCTCCCTCTTCCGCTCTCCTCCCAGCATTCCAGCCGCTTGTAATCCACCACCAACCATCACCCACCGCACAAAACCAGCCCTCACCGCCACCCCCAACTGGTGTCGTGCCCATTGGGTCCTGTGGTCAATCCAGCTCCTTGCCATTCCGAACATTGTGGAGGACCTAGGGGGTGGGGAGGGGGAGTGGATCATGCATTCCCCCAATCAGAGACCTCTCCGCACAATGAGCATGAATTGCTAATAACACGAGAAGATGATGTAACACCAACATCAGCAACTGTACATGATCAAAACCCTGAGATGAGAAGATTGAATAATCTGTACTACAGATTAGAGAGTGAGAGAATGAGAGAGATGGGAGAAGAGAGAGAGAAAAACTGAGACAGAATGAGATCAACAGGCAAAGGATGGAACCAAAACAGAGAGACTGGGATAAGTGTGAGAAACTGAAAGCAAGAGACTGAGTGTTGGGGGAGAGAGAGAGAGGGACTGAAGGAAAAAGAAAGAGACTGGGGGGGGGGGGAGAGAGAGAGGGAGGGAGAGAGAAAGAGACTGCGGGGGGGAGAGGGAGAGGGGGAGAGAGAGACAGACAGACACACTGGAGAAGTCAGCGAGACTGCAGGCGACAGAGAGACTTGGCAAGAGAGAGAAATGAGTGCAGGGGGCAGAGAGAGAGACTGGAAGGTAGAGAGAGACTGGGGTAGACAGAGGGACTGGAGGATAGAGAGAGAGAGAGGCTGAGTGTTGGGGGAGAGAGACAGACTGGGGGACAGAGAGAGACTGTGGAAGGGAGAGATACAGAGTGCAGGAGGGGGAGAGCGAGACTGGGGGAGAGACAAACAAAGACTGGGGAGAGAGAAAGACTGCAGGAGAGAGGCAGTCAAGCGACACGAGGGGGGAGAGTGAGAAACTGAGAGATTCTGTGAGGGAGAGAGAGAGAGAGAGACTGGGGTTGGAAGAGACAGCAACACTGGGAGGGAGAGAGAAACTCAAGGGAAAGAGAGAGGTACAGAGTGCAGAGAGGAGAGAGAGACTGGGGAGAGAGAGAGACTGGGAGAGAGAGATACAGAGTGTGGGGGGAGACAGAGTGAGAGACTGTGGGAGAGAGAGAAACTGGCAGAGAGAGATATAGAGTGCGGGAGTGGGGAGGAGAGAGAAAAAGAAAGACTGGAGGACAGACAGAAACTGGAAGGAGAGAGAGGAACTAAATGTCATGCATCTGGGGGAGAGTGAGAAACAGAAACTCAGTGTGGGAGAGAGAGAGAGAAAAAGACTGGAGGAGAGAGATAGAGAGACTGGGGAGGGGGAGACAGACTAACGGGAGAGAGAGATACAGATTGCGGAGTGGAGGGGGGAAGACAGAGTCAGAGAGAGAGAGAAACTGGGGAGAGAAAGAGAGTGGGGGAGACAGAGAGACTGAATGAGAGTAAGGGAGAAAGAGAGAGACGCTGACGGAGAGATAGACAGAGAGAGAGACTGTGAGTACAAAAAATCTGAGGGGGTGAGCAAGAGAGAGAGGAGGTGAGAAAAAGAAAGCCTGGTGGGGAGAAGAGAGAGAGATGGAGAGAATGACTAGGATGGAGAGAGTGGGGCAGACTGGGGACAGAAAGAGATTGCAGGAAGGAGAGAGAGACAAAGACAGAGAGACAGGGGCAGAGAAAGAGACTGTATGAAGTATAACAGTCTGTAAATAAAAGCATGATTTAGAACTCCAGAATATCAGACATAGTCGCTGTCAATAAGACAGAGAACAAAAGGAGTGATGACAGCACAGTCACAGGGAGCAATGTCTGCAGTGCAAGATTAAACCCAAGTCCCAAACCTCATGTCAGACTAACCCATGAGGACAAATCAATGCAGCATCAGTAAAGACAAGTTAAACCAGTGGCAACAACCTCGTGGTGTCACAGAACTGGGTTGGAGCGACAGAGCGAGCTATGCGGTAGTTGGAGCTGTATAGAAATGTTCATATTACATGCCCACTGCCAGGAGATTCCCATGAAACACAGAGGCTCAACAACTATATTTTGATCTTGACAGCATCTGTGAAGAGATATCAGAGTTAACGTTTCAGGTCCAGTGACCCTTCCTCAGAATTCCTGATTTCTAACTCTGATTTCTCTTCACAGATGCTGCCAGACCTGCTGAGCTTTTCCAGCAATTTCTGTTTTTGTTTCTGATTTACAGCATCCGCAGTTCTTTCTGTTTTTATATTGCAGCTAAAATCCTGCTCTTTAGCCAGAAACCCTCTATATTGCTTAAATATCCAATGCTTCATTGTTCTGATACCAGCAATTTGTAAAACCCTCCATCTTCCTATCTCTTCCTTCCTGTGCCTTACTGAAATTCCAACTCTATATATTCCTGACTGTTGAACTTCACAAACGTTTTCAAATCCCAAATCTGATGCCGATAGTTTGAAAACCTGCAATCTCTCCTTCCACGATTCAGCATCCATTGTCTTGCAATGTTTGCATTAATGATGCTGCATAAAATATTAAGCAAAAACAGAAATTGCTGGAGAAACTCAGCAGGTCAGTTGTATCGGTGGAGACAGAAAGCAGAGCTGATGTTTTGAATCTGGTGCGTCTTGGCAGCTTTCTCTGCACGTATACCGCCAGACCTGCTGAGTTTCTGCTTTTGTTTCAGATCTTCAGCATCCACAGTTCTCTCATTTTACCGCATAAAATATTGTTCTTGTTCAATGTTTTTGAAAATAGCTTTCTTTTGGAATGGCTATAAGGGAGCTAAAGGCTTTGAGGGTTGAGAGAAAAATGGGGTTGGAGCCACAACTGCATCAGTCCTGATCTTATTGAATAGCAGAGCTAGCACAAAGGGGCTGAATGGCCTAATTCTACCCTTGATTCCAATGGTCATGATATTAACAGAGGGATAAGTATTGGTCCAAGACATCAGAAAGAACTGTACTCTTCTTTCAATTCATGTTATGGAATCTTTAAGGAACTTTAGGATGAAATTCTTGTCTAAATGACTGTGCCTCCGACAGTACAGCACTTCCGCAATCCTGCAAGAAGCAACCAATATGCCACTTTACAACAGCAAGGGCTAGATTTGGTCGAGGGTGGGGGGGGGGGGGGGTTTGCAAAATTCGTTGTAAACTTCAGAGCTACTGTCTCCGGGCAAACGTTAACACCACCCGAACACTAAGTGAGCTTTTCCTGAAAAAAATAAAACTCCCAGAGTTTAACAATGATTTGTTTACACGCTAGGCAACTTCCACCCTGTTCGATATTCGTTCAGCAAACAGAAGGAAAGCGCTCACACAACACAGTTGGAAAAATCCGCAGTGGCTGCAATGAAAGGAGTTGCTGTTAAACTTTCCTGCTGTAACTTTCAACGCAGTTTATCTCAGATGCATCGCCCTGCACTCTCTGTGATTTGGATCGCAAAGCAGAAAGCAATTAATGCTGAGGAATCTGCGGACCACGTTACCTGCTTCGATTTAAGACATAGCCCCCGAGGCTTGATCCGGATTTGCAAAGAGCCCCGCGTCCCTGAAGCCTCCAGAATCGGTCCCTACAAATCCCGGGCTCTGCAAAAGCGTTGCAGGGCATACGAAAGTGCACCCCGGGTCCGCAAAAATCCCAGAGACAGAAGTCCTTGTTTCTTCCTGTCCCTGCACTGCACACCCCTTGATGTGTCTATAGTGGGAGTTCTCAGCTGCCTCTGCAGTTAATCTTTTCTGTTTGGACTGAGGAGGTGAGGGTTAAAAATTGGATCAGGTCCTACTTGCTCTGTCTTATCCTCTTTTGACAGGCATTTTGTGTGTGTGTGTGTCTGTGTCCTGCCTTTAAAAAGAGATGCAACCAATAGTGTTCAGAGAAATGCATTACTGTGTGGGGTTCCTCAGCACAGGTGATGTGTAGGCACAACTATCCTAAACTGAGGAGCCACACCCAGAACTTTAATTGCAACTTTCTTTATTCTGGAACTGCTTTCAAAGTCAAGAGCGGTTTTAAAATACAATTGGAGATCGTTCCTTTTTGTGGTCTCTGAAAAATGCAGCTCTTCATTCAAGAAAAACTTTCCATTTTTTCTTTAACTGCATACAGCCTGTGTGAGTTTAACCTGAAGATTATCACATCCTTAGGGAAGGATGAAAGGTGGGACCTTGATAGTAACCTTAGTCAGTGCAGGAACTGAACCCACGCTGTTGGCATCACTCAGCATTGTGGACTGTTATTGGTTGAGCACCAGTCACTTTTTTATGAGGAAAGGGGTTTAGAATTTCTGTCGCCCTTTGCGTGTAGATGTGCTTACTTCTCTTCTGAAAGGCTTAGCTGTGATGTTCAGATTCTGGCCTCCTTGTCCTTGACTCCTTGAGAAGTGAGAAAAATGGCCTCTCCATTTGCCCTGTCCATTCCTCGCGGTGTATTGTATTTAGGTAGCGTCAGGTCAAAGCACCTCACAATGGTCAGGTACGCATTTGGGTTGGAAGCAGGATGCACTCAGTGCTAGTCTGGTCAGCCGTTCACTCTCAGTCGAGTGGCTCACTTTCAAGTTCCATCTACAGTCTTTAATTTCCAGTGCAGCTCTGAGGGTGTGGGGCCCTGCTGGTTTTAGCTGTGATGTAAAACTCAAGCCCTGTCTACCCTAAAAGCAATAGAAGATCCCGTTACTGTCTTTCAAAGAGGAGCCTGGGTTGCTGGCCTGGATGTCCACACCAACTGACACTTAAATCAGAAAAAAACAACAGAAATTGCTGGAGAAATTCAGCAGATCTGGCAGTATCTGTGGAGAGAGAAACAAAAGTTAACGTTTTGAGTCTGGTATGGTTCCACTTCCTCCAGTTTTGAAAAAAAAAGGTCATAGCAGGCTCAAAATGTTAACTGTTTCCACAGAATGCTGCCAGACCTGCTGAGTTTCTCTAGCATTTTCTGTTTTTATTTGTGATTTCCAGCATTTTATTTATCGATTCTTAAACCAGAGAATCTGGCCGTTGCATTTGAATCTGGCCGTTGCATTTCTTCCACTGCACAGATTGCTTTTCAGCTGTGATGACATATGAGAAGTACTTCATCAGATGTCAAGCAGATTGACGCAGCCTGTGGTTGCAAAGCTGCTGTGGAAATACAAGCTTTTCTCATCATTTCAAAAGCTGCAATGAAATGGTTGCTTCGGGCAAGTTTGTTTTTTCAAAGTGAGTGTTTCATGGGTGTCGCTGGCTGGGTCAACATTTATTACACATCCCAGATTGCCGGTGAGAAGGTGATAGTGAACTGCCTTCTTGAACCTTCGCAGACCATGTGGTATAGGTACAACCAGGGTGGAGGAAATTTCAGGATTTTCACCCAGTGATATCTTTTGGTCCTCACGGTGCATTGTCATTGACCAAGACAGCTCAGCTGAATCAATTTTTAGTACAGTTAGCCTACAATATTTATACTGTAATCAAAAATAACTTGGCACTAGTACATCCCACCTTCTCAATTGGTGACATCCCCTTGATCCTAGAATTGCAGAGCTCATTGGTAAAAATGAATGACTTAACACCATTGGGCTCTTGTCCTGCTTGAGTTCTCAGGGACCACCTGAGCAAAAGGAGTGGGACAAATTGAATAGCTTTTCCCATGAACCCATGTAGGCACAATGGAGTGAAGGTCATCTTTTTATTGTTATCTTATTCTATAATGTTCCCTTCCCTGAGGCAGTTCTAATCCAACAACTCCTTCAAAACAGAACCTCCCATTGTATCATTAAAGCAGCCTTGTACGGGTTTAAGGACTTCAAAGGAACTGCAGGTCAGGTTCAAATCAATACCTGTCACATCCAGATGATACTCTCCAAATTTGCTTCGTCTGCTGCTATCTCTTGTCGTCGCTAAAAGTCAGGGGATTAGATTTTTACTTATAAGGTCATAGAGATGTACAGCATAGAAGCAGACCCTTCAATCCAACTCGACCATGCTGACCAGATATCCTAATTTAATCCAGTCCTATTTGCCAGCATTTGACCCATATCCCTCGAAACTCTTCCTATTTATGTACCCATCCAGATGCCTTTTAAATTTTGTCATTGTACCAGCCTCCACCACTTCCTATGGCAGCTCATTCCATTACACACCACCTTCTGCATGGAAAAGTTGCCCTTTAGGTCCTTTTTATATCTTTCCCCTCTCACCTTCAATTGTGCTCTCTAGCTTTGGACTCCCTTACCCCGGGAAAAAGACCTTGACTATTCGCCCTAACCATGCCCCTCAGGGTTTTATAAACCTCTATAAGGTCACTCCTCAACCTCTGACACTCCAGGGAAAGTAACCGCTGCCTATTCAGCCTCTCCCTATTGCTGAAACCCTCCAACTCTGACAACACCCTTGTAAATCTTTTTCTGAACCCTTTCAAGTTTAACAACATCTTTCCTATAGCAGGAGAGCAGAACTGAATGCAGTATTCTAAAAGTGGCCCAACCAATGTCCTGTACAGTTGCAATTCCTAATGTTGTCCCAACTCCTATACTCAATGCACTGACCAATAAAGGCAAGTGTACCGAACACCTTCTTTACTAGCCTGTCTACCTATGACTCCACCTTTCAAGGAACTGTGATCCTGCACCCCAAGGTTTCTATGTTCAAAAACTCTCCCCAGGACCCTACCATTCAGTGTATAACATTACCAAAATGCTGGACACAAAACCCCAAAACTATTCATGAGATTCTCAAACAGAAAATAATTTCTACCACCACAACCGACACTGTGATAGCAACCACCAAACAGAGTACCGCAGTATCCAGGAAGCAAGGGCTTACTGCTATCTTTACATCACAAAGGTCCAGATGTTTGCACCCAATGTTGCGTATAATGTGGGAAAATGTGAAATTGGCCCATTTTGACAGGAAAAATAAATAAAGAAGCATATTGTCTACATGGTGAGAAATTGCAGAGCTCTGAGGTGTAGATGATTCTGGGTGATAGCAAAAGGTTACTTTGCAGGTACAGCAAGTAAATAGCAAAGTTCTCTCAGAAGATTATGGGTCTCTCAAAATCTCTTCCTCTTCTTTGGAAGCAAAGTTTCTGAATTTTTTTTAAGGCAGAGACAGATAGATTCTTGGTACACAAGCAGGTGAAAAGTTATTAGAGATGATGTAAGCAACCACATGGCCTCCCACCTTTTCATAAATCACATATTTGTATGCAGCTCTGGGGGCATCCTGAGGATGTGAAAGGTGATATGCAAAGGCAATTCTTCCTCTTTTCTTTCTCCACCCCACCCCGAAGAGACGGTGGCTTTGAGAACTGGAGAAAATTGCAGGGAAAAATAATAGACATTTTCCAAGACTGTTGCAATCCGAGGGCTCCATGCCAACCATGGACCTGGGAGTTTCCGAAAACTTCCTCCTTCGCTGAAATAAAAGGCACGGGTGAAAAGTGGCCAAATTCATTTGTGTCCTAAATACAGACAGATGAGCTATTTATAGAACAGGAGGGGATCTGGAAGGAAGTCAGCTGCATCTGGCATGCCTGACGATAGAACGCAAGTTTGACCAGTTTTATCCGTCCATCATACAGTTCTGCTTTGAGATTTCATTTCTACTCTGACCTCTTAGATTCTGACCACTGCCAGCTCATTCCATTGAATTCCTGACTGTACTGATCCTCCAAAGCTGACGGGGTTGGAAATCTGTTCGCTAGTGTGCCAGATACAACCAAACATTTTTTTGTCCACTTATTCAGCGATCCTGACATGCAGCAAGCCTTAATCAAAATTTGTTTTATCTATTTTATCCCATTCCTTTATCCTACCCTCAAAGCCTTTCAAATTTTCCACTGCCAAGTGTTTAACCAATTTGCTTTTGGAAACCACTTCCATTGCTCTTGATGGTAAGGCATCCCACTTCTTAATGTGTTGATTCCAAAGGGTTGGCTTATGATGAGAAATTGAGTTGACTGGGATTATACTCATTGGAATTTAGAAGAATGAAGGGGAATCTTATAGAAACATATAAAATGATGAAGGGAATAGATAAGATAGAAGCAGGGAGGTTGCTTCCACTGGCAGGTGAAACTAGAACGGGGGAGCATAGCCTCAAAATAAGGGGGAGCGGATTTAGGACTGAATTGAGAATGAACGTCTTCACCCAAAGGGTTGTGAATCTGTGGAATTCCCTCCCCAGTGAAGCAGCTGAGGCTACCTCATTGAATGTTTTTAAGGCAAAGATAGATTTTTGAACAGGTAAGGAATTAAGGGTTATGGTGAGTGGGTGGGTAAGTGGAGCTGAGTCCATGAGAAGATCAGCCATGATCTTATTGAATGGCGGAGCAGGCTCGAGAGGCCAGATGGCCCGCTCCTGCTCCTATTTCTTATGTTCTTACATTTGTTGCATTGTGCTGCCTTCAAAACATCCTGCTGTCTCACTTCAATGACTTTAAATTGAGGAAGAAAGATTTATATTTATATCGCAAACTGTGGAGATCTCAGAGCACCTTCCAGCCAATGAAGCTGAGTTGCCATTATAATGTTGGAAAGGCAGCAACCAATTTATACACAGGACATTCCCACAAACAGAAATGCGATAAGGTCTGGGTATAATCTGTTTATAGTGATGTTGATTAAGGTGGCATTGCTGATCAGGACTCTGAGGACATATCCCTTGCTCTCCATCAAAATAGCAGGACTTTTGACTTCCAGTTTTGACAGCAGAAAGTGCCTTGGTTTAATATCTCATCCAAGTGATGGCACCTCTGACAGTGCAGTACTCCCGGGGTGTATCAGGTGAGGTTGAGTGTTCATTTCCTCAGAATGGAACAGGTTCATAGCTCCTTGAAAGTGGAGTCGCAGGTAAACAGGACAGTGAAGAAGGCTTTCGGCATGCTTACTTTCATTGGTCGCAGCATGGTGTATAGGAGTTGGGACGCCTTGCAGAAGCTGTATGAGACATTGGTGAGACCACGTCTGGAATACTGCATGCAGTTCTGGTCACCCTATTATAGAAAGAATATTATTAGACTAGAAAGACTGCAGAAAAGATTTACCAGGATGCTACCTGGACTAGAAGGTTTGAGTTATAAGAAAAGGTTGGATAGAGTGGGACTTTGTTTCCCTGGAATGTAGAAGACCTAGGGGTCACATTATAGAGGTCTATAAAATCATGAGAGGCATAGATGAGATAGATGGTGGACAGCTTTTCCCCATGGTATGGGAGTCTAAAACTAGAGGGCATAGATTTAAGGTGAGAGGGGAGAGATACAAAAGGATCCAGAGGGGTAATTTTTTACATTAGAGGGTGGTGAGGGTCTGGAACAGACTGCCAGAGGTAGTGGAGGGTGGTAGGGAGTACAATTTTGTCATTTAAGAAACATTTAGACAGGTACATAGATGGGATTGGTATGGAGGGATATGGACCAAATGCGGTAAACAGGACTAGTTTAATTGTGAATAAAAACCGAAAGAACTGCGGCTGCTGTAAATCAGGAACAAAAACAAAGTTGCTGGAAAAGCCCAGCAGGTCTGGCAGCATCTGTGAAGGCAAAAACAGAGTTAACGTTTTGGGTCCGGTGACCCTTCCTCAAACCCTTCCTTAGAGATTAATTGTGAAAACTGAGTCAAATGGGCAAGTTGGGTCAAAGGGCCTGTTTCCATGCTGTAGACCTCTATGACTCTATGACTGTGTGACTCAAAGACAAGAACCCTTTCAACGGAGTCACACCAGACTTTTGTCACAACTTCACTCACCATTATCATACCGAGGGACCTTATTGTGTGTGAATTGGTTGCTATGTTTTCGTAGATCACGACTGAGAAATTCCTGATTCAAGGAATTAGTAACACTTAACAGTCTTGACAAGATGGATAGTGGAAAGGATATTTCAGACTGAGGGTCACACTGTTTTAAAATTAGAGTTCACCTTTCAGCACAGAGATGAGATTATGTTTTCTCTAAGTTGGTTGTGTGACTTTGGAGTGCTGCTTCAAAAAAGGATGGAGACAGAAGTGGATAGATTCTTGACAGGCAGGAGAATCAAAGATTATTGAGGATGGGTGAGAATGTAGACTGTGAAACACAAATAGATCAGCTGTGATCTTATTGAATGTTGGAGCAGGCTTGAAGGGCTGATTAGCCTTTTGCAAATTATATAGAGCAAATCCTTCTCTCTTCCTCTATTACTTTACATATCCAAATTAAAATTTTCTCCTTAATATCCACTTTCATCAGTACTAATTCAAAATTTATGGATTATTGTTACAGACTGACTTTCAGATAGCAGTGATCCTTCAGTATATAATCCAAAAATAACCATTTTCTGCTCATTCTTAACACTGACTGCTGATGTGGGATCTGCCTCTTACTCTCTTCCTTGCTCTTAAATTTTAACATCTTTCACTACTCCTGAACATTTCATCTCTAATAACCTGCATTCTTTGCTCCTTGGATCCGGTATTCTGTTTATAATCCACTGTGTACGAGGAATCATAGGTTGTTCCTTGGTAGCACAGAACTTGAGCATTGCCGAGAAAACAGACATGGTATCAAAGCTGTTCATCTTGCACTCATCAGGACAGATCCACAAGAATGCCAAACCATAAACGGAACAACAGTTTCTACTGCATGGGCAAAAGGTACTGTTTGATTAGCAAGTAGACCCTGACTGGTCAATATGTTGCCATGGAGAATGCACAGGGGAAAGTTACCACCTCCTCCTCCAAGATTTTGTATAAACTCAAAAAAAAATGCATGTGGCCTCTGATTGGCCATGGTCGTGCATTGGGGAATGTATTAGGGAATAATTGTCCCCCATGTTTTTGTTTAATTTAAAAAGGGACAAAGTATGTTCTTTCCAATTAAGGGTTTTCTTAATATTCTAGCAAATTCAGATAGGCTACACTATGGGCGCTCCCTGCGAACACCTTGACCAATCAGACTCCACTCTCTAACCAATCAGCAACCTTTTTGCATGCAGTATAAGTTGTGGTTAACTTTGAAATTTGGCATTCTTGTGAATCTGTCCTGATGAGTGTGAGATGAAAAGCTTCATTAGGTCTCATGTTTTTCAGCAATACTCAAAATTATAAATGGCACAAGAAGGAAATAATTCCCCACAAAAATGAATGTTGTGCAAAAACATCTGCAATAGTGTAAGTACTCAGAAAACCAGATAAATAAATTTACCAATGTGAAAAATGGAACTTGAGCATTCAGGATAAAATAAGTTTGTCCTAGCCCATATATGTTCGAGAAGTATTATATTCAACTTTGTTTCTTGGATATACTACGCTATTTCATTTTTGGATCCTATCAAACTGCTTTTCCTCATTTAGAGATGTATTTCCTTTGTTTCCCAAAAGGATATTGAATATTGAATAGGATATTGAATAGAGGTGTTCACAGTTATGAAGGTTTTTCATAAAGTAGATAAGAAGGAATTGATAGGAGAGTCAGGAATACAACAGATGGATTTAACATCAGAGATAAAATGAGAACTAATTTTTTTTCACAAGGTACGCTGTTGTAATAGAACATAAAACATAGAACAGTACAACACAGTACAGGCCCTTCAGCCCAAGATGGTGTGCCGACCTATTACCCTACTAGTAAGATCAAACCCTGCATACCCTTCATTTCACTATCATCCATGTGCCTATCCAAGAATCGCTTGAATGTCCTGTAAGTATGCATGTCAGTAATAGACAAAGATTGCCTGAAATTCTGGTGGTAGTAGAGTCAACTATAATTTTCCAAAGGGAATTGGCTGTTAGAGAAGATAAATTAGCAATTAATTGGAGGAGGATTGCAGAAGTACTGGGCAAGGCAGTCATTGGATAGCACATGTACACAATGGGCCAAATGGCCTTGCAGTTACAGTTAAATGTGAATGATCCTGTTATCCTCACTCTTCTTAATCTGCGACTGTGGCGGCTGTGATCGTGTTAAACAGAGTCAAAGTCAAGATGGAGTGGTTTGGACTTTTACCATAAGCCACATCACAGACAGATCGGCTGTTGTAAGTGAATAAGAGTTTGGAAGCCGCAGTCTAGATTCCTATTAGGCATCAATTCAAAGCACAATTCATCACGTCATTCTTCCTGTCCATAAAAAATAAAAATCCTTTCTGCCCCTGAGTTGAATTCCTATCTATAATAAAAGCAAAATACTGGGGATGCTGGAGATCTGGAAGAGAAGCAGAAGCTCAGCAGCTCTGGCAGCATCCGTGGAGAGAGAAAAACGAAGTTAATACTTTGAGTTCTAAATGGCTCTTCTTCGGAACTGAAGTGGGGTGGCAAAGTTATTGATTTTGAAAAGAAAGGAGGTGCAAGTGAGAAAGAAATTGCAAGTCAGGGAAAAGATTAGAGGGCCATGGAAATTATGGATGAAAGGTGTCCTGGAATAAAAGGTAACAAAAGTGGAAATGTAATGGAAAATTAAGGATAGGCAATAAATGCAAGTTTCACCAGCATATATCCCATGAACAAGTATAATAAGAATAAAATGGCTGTAAGGTAAAGGTGCCATAGTCCCATTCTCTCATTAGAGAGAGATGACTGGTGGTGGCTTAACCTAAGGGTGCCCACTCCTCAGGCAATGGGAGAGGTTGAGAAGGAGAGTCCTTCGTGGTAACCTCAGCCAGTGCAGGGATTGAACCCACATGCTTGGTATCACTTGATATCACAACTAGCCATCCAAGCTAACCAAGGCTGTAGCCAAATTACAGATCATTAATCCAGTCTTAAGTGTTAATAGCAAGATAAGGGTCAGCACTGATTAAAGATAAAAACAGGATGCAGACACTGGGGAAATCAGAAAAAAAATACCAAAAAGAGATCCAAGCATGGTCTGAAATAGTTTCAGTTAATGTTGAGCCCAGAACACCATAGAGTGCTCTGAATTCAAATCTATGTCTGTATGTGATAATTAAAAGGGCCTTGGAAAGGTGAAGAAAGAAAATAGTTATTATTTTTGAGGAAGATTAACTGTGAAGGTAAACAAGTGGTTTCCCCATTTCTCATTCAAGAAGCATCTTCCTCATTCCACTGAAAGAAGCACAGAAAGGATTGTGAGGGAGGAACATGTTAATGTTTCACTGTAGCCAGTTTCTGAGGCTAAAATATGTTCTTCTTAACAGGAAAAAAAAAATGTTAGTTCTTGTTTTCTTCCAAACATGACATGGGAGTGCTCGATTATGGTGATAAGTATAGACGGGAACCAGAAAAAATATTTTCTTTAATTCATTCATCCTTGGGCTGTGCTGCAGGCCAGCATTTATTGTCCATTCCTCAATGTCTTCAGAAAAAGAGCCTAGAAATAGCAGTCCATTGTATAAAAATGTGCTTGATCAGTTAGTATAAATGAAGTGTTTGTTTTCTGAGTCAGCTTGACGGAATATGAAGGTACATTGTGCTTAATTCTATCAAACTTTACTACTTTCAACTGTAGGAAGAAATTAATGTACTATGTCTGTTCTATCTGCTTTATTTAGCTCAAAGAAAGCTTAACTTTAATGTTTGATTTTGAGGAAGATTCAATAAAGGCACAGTTACACCGCTAATGAAAACAGAGTGCCAGAAATATTTTACTACAGAGAAGAGTAAAGTGATATTTCTAAACTTGAACAAGAATGAAGCACAATGAAGAGGGTGGGGCAGGTTATGGAGCATGCAGGAGCTGGTGGATGCCAGTCTCCATGGCCACAGTTACTGACTGTGGCCAGAGGAGCCTCAGCTCTGAGCTCATAGCTAGGGTCTGAGCTGTTGGCAGTGCCGTGCATCAGGGAGGGGGATCGTCACCAGTCATGGAGTTGTACAGCATGGAAGTCCAGGCCTTTCCATCCTAGGAATGGTAGATGCTTTCAATTTTGTATGCAGACAGGGACAGGAAGTCATAACTATGAAAGAGACAGGGGTAGGAATACAGAAAGTAGCAAATGAGGAGCCTCAGCCCTTGTAATTGTCCAACAGGTTTGTGATCGTTCCAGTTCACAGAGACATAGTGTCATAATGGAAACAGACCCCTCAGTCCAACTCATCCATGCCGACCGCGTTTCCCGAACTAAACTAGTCCCATTTGCCTGCGCTTGGCCCATATCCTTCTAAACTTTTCCTCTTCATGCACCTGTCAGAATGTCTTTTAAATGTTGTAACTGTACCTGCATCTACCACTTCCTTTGGCAGTTCATTCTACATACACACCACCCTCTGTGTTAAAATGTTGCTCCCCAGGTCCTTTTTAAATCTTTCTCCTCTCACCTTAAACCTATGCCCTCTAGTTTTGAACTCCCCTACCCTAGAAAAAACACATTTGCTATTCACCTTATCTATGTCCCTCAGGATTTTATTAGTCTCTATGAGGTTACCCTCTCAAACTCCTATGCTCCAGGGAGAAAAGTCCTAGCCTATCCAACCTCTCCCTATAACCCAAACCCTCGAGTCTCAGTAGCAACCTTGTAACTATTTTCTGCATCCTTTTCGATCTAATAATATCCTTTCATAATTTTATGCGGATAAGAACAGAAACAGTAGGGATGATAGACAACCTGACCAAATAATGGTGCTGTGATTTTCGAGTCAGAGCAGACTATTTTGGACCTGGTAACAGGGAATGAGATCAGGTTAGTTTAATGACCTCACGGTAAAGGAAACTCTAGATAAGAGTCAAAAACAGAAGT
Organism: Rhincodon typus; assembly: GCF_021869965.1. NCBI lineage: Eukaryota > Metazoa > Chordata > Chondrichthyes > Orectolobiformes > Rhincodontidae > Rhincodon > Rhincodon typus. The sequence goes on from NC_063347.1 coordinate 7,271,114, forward strand.
TGCTGGAAAAGCTCAGCAGGTCTGGCAGCATCTGTGGATAGAAATGAAAGCTAACGTTTTGGGTCAGGTGACCCTTCGTCAGACCCTTCCTGTTCTGAGGGTCACCAGACCCGAAATAGGTATGAAGTCAGAATTGGCTAAAGTGGAATGAGAAAATATGCTAAATGGTAAGACCATAGAGAAGCAGAGGCAGGCATTTAAGGAAGTATTTCATAACCCTCAACAAAAATACTCTTTTAAAACTTTATGTCCAATTTAAGGCTGAGATGTGGAGAAATTTCTTCTTGCCATAGAGAGCTGTGGGAACAGAGTCCTTGTTTATATTGAAGGCTGAGCTAGAGAGATAGGTTCCAGTAAAATTAAGGCCACAATTAGATCAGCCACACTTTTAGTGAATGGCAAAGCAGGCTTGATGGCCTGAATAGCCTACTCCTGATCTTATTTATTCCGATTTTTTGTTAATATTCATTCATGGGATGAGGGTGTCACTGTTTGGGCCAATATTGAGTTGATATATGGACAATAAACTCAAACACTACCCTTCCCTTCCCTTCACATGGACCATTTCCAACTCCAATGACAACACAAGCTTACAGAACAAACCCCATTAAGCACCTTGCAGCCTTCCATTCTTCAAATTGACTTTAATAATTTCAATCATGATCCTTGCACAATGTTTTTGGATGCCAGTTGTCAATTAATCTGCTACTCCCCCTCTATACCTGTCTGTACTTGGGCTGTTGCCATCTCCTCTGGCCTTGCAGCTTCTTCCTTTTCGTCTGTCAGCCTTTACACCCTGTCACACTTTTTTCCTGTTCCTTCCCCTGCCTCTGAACCTGCTTAAAAACTAGTACATCTCTAATTTTTTTTCCATTTTCCAAAAGAATCCTTTCATTCATTCACAGGATGTGGCTCGGCCAGCAATCATTCTCCACCTGTGACAACAAGGTGCAGGGCTGGATGAACACAGCAGGCCAAGCAGCATCATAGGAGCAGAGCCTGCTGTGTTCATCCAGCCCTGAACCTTGTTGTCTCGGATTCTCCAGCATCTGCAGTTCCTATATCTCTCATTCTCCACCTGTAACTGCTCAAAGGATAGTTAAGAGTCAGCCACATCGTTGTGTGTCTGGAATCCCAAATTGTAATTGCCCTTGAACTAAATGGCTTGCTGGGCCATTTCAGAGGGTGGTTAACAGTCAACCACATCACTGTGGGTCCGGAATCACATATAAGCCAGACCCAGTAAGGATGGTAGATCTCCTTCACTAAAGGGCATTAGTGAACTAGATAAGTTTTTCATGGATAGTAGGAACTGCAGATGCTGGAGAATCTGAGATAACAAGGTGTAGAGCTGGATGAACACAGCAGGCCAAGCAGCACCAGAGGAGCAGGAAGGCTGATGTTTCGGGCCTAGACCCTTCTTCAGAAAATC